>NW_026607584.1:165000-476000 GCF_029499605.1 Hyla sarda | reverse complement strand
TCCTGTCTTCTCAGTCATCACAGAAAGGTCACAGAAGGGGTGTTGGACATCAAAGAGATTGTGCAAGGAGCAAGCAATATTCATGTTCAGAATGTGGAAAGTGTTTTACCCAAAAATCTAATCTTGTTAGACATAAGAGAAATCACACAGGGGAGAAACCATTTTCATGTCCAGAATGTGGAAAGTGTTTTACCCATAAATCAAATCTTGTTAAACATAAGAAAATTCACACAGGAGAGAAGCCCTTTTCATGTTTAGCATGTGGTAAATGTTTTACTCAGCAATCACATGTTGTTGTACATCAGAGAACTCACACAGGAGAAAAGCCATTTTCATGTTCAGAATGTGAGAAATCTTTTGCTTGCAAATCACATCTTGTTCAGCATCAAAAAAATCACACAGGAGAGAAGCCAATTCCATGTTCAGAATGTGGAAAATGCTTTACTTGGAAATCAGATCTTGTTAAACATCAGAGAACTCACACAGGGGAGAAGCCATTTCCGTGTCCAGAATGTGGAAAATGCTTTACTCGGAAATCGGATATTGTTAAACATCAGAAAATTCACACAGGGGTGAAGCCGTATTCATGTTCAGAATGTGGCAAATGTTTTACTCAAAATTATCATCTTGCTGAACATCAGAGAACTCACACAGGAAAGAAGCCATTTCCGTGTTCAGAATGTGGAAAATGCTTTACCTGGAAATCGGATCTTGTTAAACATCAGAAAACTCACACAGGGGAGAAGCCATATTCATGTTCAGAATGTGGGAAATGTTTTACTCGGAAAGCAACTCTTCTTATACACCAAAGAGCTCACACTGGAAAGTAACCTTCCAACTTGTCAAATCGTACAAATACTACGACCATTGCAGTCAGAGTCACAAGAAAGAGTAATAAACTAATATTGAAAAAGTATGAGTGTTCCCAAAAAATACTCAACCAAGTACTAGAATATTGTACCCTAATGTATATATACACCCTGTTCCAAATTATTATGAACATTTTTATTTAAGTGTCTCAAAGATTAAATATTTAGTTTTTCAGTGTAACTTATGGATACATTGGCCGGCGTTTATCATTCTAGATGTGAGGCTAGGTTTCCACTTGGTTCTTTTTGTACACCTAAAAAAACGCCAGAAAAACTGCAGCAGGTTTTTCCTTAGTTTTGGCAATTTTTCTGGTGTTTTTCCTGGTGTGTGGAAACAGCCAAATTTGTACCCTGTTGCAGTTTTTTCACTGTCTTCTGGGTACTACTCTATGGGTCGGATGCTGAGTGTAAAGAGATGAGGAAGGATGTATAACGTCACTACTCACCTCCCCCGCCGTATAGTATACAGGGGGGCATAGTGTACCCGTATATACTATACAGGAGCCGGGAATCCTGTCACCAGACTGACTCCCTACTCCTATAGTCCCTTTGTGCGGAATACAGAATATACAGCTATCTACAGATAGCTGTATATAGTGTATACAGAACAGGAGATCCACTTACCCTCCTCGCTCCCTGTCCCCGTCGGGTTTGTGTAGCTCCGCCCTATTGATGACATCATTAGGGGGCAGTGCTACAGACGGGAGTTAGACTAGTAAGCCTCTGTTCACATTGTCCTTTTTGTATAATGTGAACAGACCCTTCTGGCAGTGTCTTCCCAGATAGGGAGACTCCAACTGTTACTAAACTACAACTCCCAGCATGCCCAGACAGCCAAAGGCTGTCTAATAGACGGAATCCATTACTAAGCCGGGGCTTAGCCCCAAAAACCCCTGACGCTAACCCCCAATTATTACCCCGGTACCCACCGCCACAGGGGTGCCGGGAAGAGCCGGTACCAACATGCCTGGAGCATTAAAAATGGCTCTCCTGGGCCTAGGCGGTAACAGGCTGGTGTTATTTAGGCTGGGGAGGGCCAGTAACAATGGTCCTCGCCCACCCTGGTAATGTCAGGCTGTTGCTGTTTGGTTGGTATTGTGCTGAGAATGAAAATACGGGGAACCCTATGCAGTTTTTTTTTTTTTTTTTTTTCATTTATTTATGGGAGAAAAAAAAAAGCATAGGGTTTTCTGCATATTCAGTATCAGCCAGATACCAACAAAGCAGCAACAGCCTGACATTACCAGGGTGGGTGAGGACCATTGTTACTGGCCCTCCCCAGCCTAAATAATGCCAGCCTGTTACCGCCTAGGCCCAGGAGCGCCATCTTTGACGCTCTGGGCCTGTTGGTACCGGCTCTTCCTGGCACCCCTGTGGCGGTGGATACAGGGGTAATAATTGGGGGTTAGCGCTAGCTGTTTTTGGGGCAAACGCTAAGCCCTGGCTTAGTAATGGAGTCCGTCAATAAGACCGGCTTCCACTGCTAAGCCTGAAAATTCTATAAAAAAAACAAAAACACAACACATTGGAAAAATTATTTTATTTTAAAAAACACTCCCCCACAGCCCTCGTTAACAATTTTATTAAAATATAAAAAATCCAGTTCATCCGTGGTAATCCATCGAATCCGTCGTAATCCTCTGCATACACGGATATGAAACGAGAAGAAAGAAAAAAACACAAAAAAATGGGTTAGGACATTTTTTGCACTCTCTGCAGGGGAGAGCGCCCATAATGCAATGTCTACCTAAACAGTGAGCCTCCAATTGGTGCAAAACTACAGCTCCCAGCATGCCCAGACAGCCTTTGGCTGTCTGGGCATGCTGGGAGTTGTAGTTTAGCAACAGCTGGAGTCTCCCTGTCTGGGTAGACACTGGCAGAAGGGTCTGTTCCCAAAATGGACAATGTGAACAGAGCTTCAGACTTACTAGCCTGGATCTCGTCTGTAGCTCCGCCCCTAATTACGTCATCACTAGGGGCGGAGCTACACGTGGGGACTGGACGGAGGTAAGGGGACTTCTCCATCTTCTGTATACACTATATACAGCTATCTGTAGATAGCTGTATATAGTGTATACTGCCCAAAGGGTTAACCTACACTGTCCAGCAGTGTAAGTTAACTCTTTCCTTGCCGGGCTGGCTTAGCGCACAGCTCAGCAAGGGGTTAAGTGAGCCAGCAATGTGTATACTGTATACACATTGCAGGCTCACTGTAAGTTCTTGCTGGGCAGTAGATATACCATGTATACCTACGGCTCAGCGTCAGCTGTTCTCCCGGCTCTGTAGCCTTGAGAACAGCTGATCCCGACAGTCACTTCAGGAGGATCGAAGCGGGTGTCAGGAGGAGTGACATCCGCTGGGATCTGTCCCTTACTGCAGGTACTACTACTCCCAACATGGAGCACACTCTGCTGGGAGCTGTAGTATCTGCATTGACAGACAGATCGCAGCGTCGCTCCTCCTGACACCCGCTGTGATCCTCCGGTATAATGTATGGATGTGGGCGGCTGCTCTTCTATGGTCCCCTGCACGACCGTATATATACACATATTCCTATTTCCCACAGAGTTGTGATTGGCTGGAACCATCTGACCAATCACAGCTCTGCGGGAAATATGAGTATATATACATGAAGTCTCTCGACAGCTCCAATCTTTGCGCTTGGACCGGCCAGCAGCGCGCCTGGCCCAATGGGAACAGCAAATGAAAAATGGAAATGTCCAGCGCTTTAGGATGCAAAATTCTTCGGCTTTATTAAGTCATAAAAGCATACAGCATAGGGACAAGAACGCCGACGCGTTTTGGATCTGTGCGATCCTTAGCCATGGCCATGACTAAGGATCGCACAGATCCGAAATGCGTCGGCGTTCTTGTCCCTATGCTGTATGCTTTTATGACTTAATAAAGTCGAAGAATTTAGCATTCTAAAGCGCTGGACATTTCCATTTTTCATATGTGTATATATACGTCAGTGCAGGGACCATAGAAGAGCGGCCGCCGCATCTATACATTATACAGGAGGATCACAACGGACCCCGGCGATCTGTCAATTAGTACAGGTAACTACTACTCCTATCATGGAACAGTGTGTTCCATGCTGGGAGTTGTAGTACTACCTAAAAAAAATCTGAAAATAAAAAGTGAAACACACACACGCACATTACATTTAATGGTACCCTACTAAATTTTTATAAAAAAGGTATCTCCATCACTATTTTGGATCGCTCAAGTCCAAACAGGAATAAAAAACGCCTGAAAAAACGCCAAATTTAAAACCCACATGGCATTTTTCTTGCCGTTTTTCACTTCTAGATTTTCCCGAAAAAACGCCAAAGGCTCGACAAGAGGTGGTTTTTAAAAAACTGCCAAGGAGCCCAAAAACGCCAAAAGGATTAAAAAAAAAAAAGCCAAACTGAAAAACGGCAAGTGGATTTGGCATTTTGCAGTTTACTATTGACTTGCAGCGAACATCTGGCCGCAGCGTTTTTTCACAAAACGTTTTTATTGGCGTTTTTGTAAAAAAAAAAACAAGTGGAAACCTAGCCTAATGCTTCTCCAGCTGCTTCTACAACCACAGAGAATGTGACAATGGATGCTTTAAAAACCCTCCAAAACCAAACAGGACCTCAAACTGAGAGCAGGTGGAGGGAGGCTGGTTGTAGACCGGACAATGATGTTTGGAAACATGGGGATGGTCGATTGTGTGCACCCCCAGTCTTGTATCCCATTTTGGCGAGTTTCTCTCATCTCCCTTCCCATGTTTCCAAAGGGGGAATGATTCCTATCACCAACACATTGTGGTTTGCTCCAGGTTTCTCACAGTTGAGTGGTGTAAAAAGTGCATGATCTGTGCCAAGTACAATCCAGGTAAATGACATCTTGTAAAACCTGACTACCCATTCCAGAGACTACAAATAGACCACATCCAGCTGCCCAAATGTGGTGTCTATGGGGGAGATTTATCAAAACCTGTGCAGAGGAAGAGTGGTGCAGTTGCCCATAGCAACCAATCAGATTGCTTCTTTCATTTTCCACAGGCCTCTAAAGAGGCCTGTGGAAAATGAAAGAAGCAATCTGATTGGTTGCTATGGGCAACTGGACCACTCTTCCTCTGCACAGGTTTTGATAAATCTCCCCATATGAGTATGTTCTGGGGTGTGTAGACATGTTCTCCTCTTGGGTGGAGGCGTGGCCTGTTGCTAAGGTGACAGCAAAGAAGCTGATATGTGAGATTGTGTGTAGATATGGCCGACCTGAGACAGTAGAGTCCGACCGAGGGACTCACTTTACAGGACAAGTGTTTGCAGATTAATCTCCGTACTCCGTACCGTCCACAATCATCTGGCAAAGGAGAGAGAGCAAATGGGGATTTGAGAAAACAAAATAGCTAAGATCTGTGAGCAGACAAATCTTACGTGGGTACAAGCCTCACCTTCAGCCCTCTTTGTAATGAGACATACCCCAAAGGGAAAACATGGCCTTTCACCATTTGAGATTTTGTTTGGCAGACCCCCACTGACAGGTCTATTCTTTCCACAAGAACTACATGGACAGTCCGCGTCCTTACCTGACTATGTCGTCCAGCTGCATATACAACTGACTAACTAGCATGGAACAGTTTTCTCTTCCTTACCAGATCCTGAAGAAGTAACCGGAACTCACCCCCTGCACCCTGGAGACTGGGTGGTGATAAGACGATTTGTGAGGAGACATATGGAGCCCCGATTTGACGGCCCATACCAGGTGCTACTGACTACACCCACCTCAGTCAAGGGGGAAGGAAGGCCAAAAAAAGGACTAGCACCAAAAGGGTGAGGCCCCAGGGGACGAAGAGGATTGACGGAATCAAAATGCATGTACTGTCCTACGTGGTGTGTTGTGCTTTATATCTTCATGCACAAGTGGAAGGTGGAAAGAAGAAAAATTCAATCTGGCTTCTACATCAGCAGAATATATATATATATATATATATACACGACTGACTGCGGGATCTGTTCTCATATATATATATATATATACACGACTGACTGCTGGATCTGTTCTCATATATATATATACACACACACGACTGACTGCGGGATCTGTTCTCATATATATATATATATATATATATATATATATATACACGACTGACTGCTGGATCTGTTCTCATATATATATATATATATACACACACGACTGACTGCGGGATCTGTTCTCATATATATATATATATATATATATATATATATATACACACACGACTGACTGCGGGATCTGTTCTCATATATATATATATATATATATATATATATATATATACACACGACTGACTGCGGGATCTGTTCTCATATATATATATATATATATATATATATACACACGACTGACTGCTGGATCTGTTCTCATATATATATATATATACACACACCACTGACTGCGGGATCTGTTCTCATATATATATATATATATATATATATATATATACACACGACTGACTGCTGGATCTGTTCTCATATATATATATATATACACACACCACTGACTGCGGGATCTGTTCTCATATATATATATATATATATATTTATATATACACACACACGACTGACTGCTGGATCTGTTCTCATATATATATATATATATATATATATATATATACACGACTGACTGCTGGATCTGTTCTCATATATATATATACACACACACGACTGACTGCGGGATCTGTTCTCATATATAGATATATATATATATATATATATACATGACTGACTGCTGGATCTGTTCTCATATATATACACACACACGACTGACTGCGGGATCTGTTCTCATATATATATATATATACACACACGACTGACTGCTGGATCTGTTCTCATATATATATATATATACACACGACTGACTGCTGGATCTGTTCTCATATATATATATATACACATGACTGACTGCGGGATCTGTTCTCATATATATATATATACACACATGACTGACTGCGGGATCTCTTCTCATATATATATATATATATATATATATATACACACGACTGACTGCGGGATCTGTTCTCATATATATATATATACACACACATGACTGACTGCGGGATCTGTTCTCATATATATATATATACACACGACTGACTGCGGGATCTGTTCTCATATATATATATACACACATGACTGACTGCGGGATCTGTTCTCATATATATATATATATACACGACTGACTGCGGGATCTGTTCTCATATATATATATATATACACACATGACTGACTGCGGGATCTGTTCTCATATATATATATATATACACACATGACTGACTGCGGGATCTGTTCTCATATATATATATACACACACGACTGACTGCTGGATCTGTTCTCATATATATATATACACACATGACTGACTGCTGGATCTGTTCTCATATATATATATATACACGACTGACTGCGGGATCTGTTCTCATATATATATATATATACACACATGACTGACTGCGGGATCTGTTCTCATATATATATATATATACACACATGACTGACTGCGGGATCTGTTCTCATATATATATATATACACACACATGACTGACTGCGGGATCTGTTCTCATATATATATATATATACACACGACTGACTGCGGGATCTGTTCTCATATATATATATACACACATGACTGACTGCGGGATCTGTTCTCATATATATATATATATATACACATGACTGACTGCGGGATCTGTTCTCATATATATATATATATATATATACACACATGACTGACTGCTGGATCTGTTCTCATATATGTATAAAGCCTGATGGGCTGTGTTTGTGCGAGGGGCGGAAGTAATTATCGCTCCCTGCACTTCCAGGTGGGGCTCATTGGGAACAGGTGGGGGCGTGTGTATATAACTCCTCCCTCTCCTACAGGGGCGGAGCTCGTGTCGTTTGTGGAATCTCTGCTTCCTGTGGCAGGCTGGTGTTTGAATCTCCCACAAAAATCTTCAGAGCTGCTGCTCACGGTGCGGAGGCCTCGCTGATCATGAGTCGGGGGGGTGCAGGCGCGGCATTCCTGGCAGCTCCGCATCCCTGGCAGCTCCGCTGGCTGTCTTATCTGGGGATGCTGTGTCTCACTCGGATTATAAGGTAATATAGGGCAGGTATGGTGCTGGCTGTCTTATCTGGGGATGCTGTGTCTCACTCGGATTATAAGGTAATATAGGGCAGGTATGGTGCTGGCTGTCTTATCTGGGGATGCTGTGTCTCACTCGGATTATAAGGTAATATAGGGCAGGTATGGTGCTGGCTGTCTTATCTGGGGATGCTGTGTCTCACTCGGATTATAAGGTAATATAGGGCAGGTATGGTTCTGACTGGCTCTGCCTGCTACAATTGTCTATGCTCTTGGGACAGGTTGCGGCAGCTGCCCAGTCCTCGTTAGGCGGTCCTGTCAGCTTGGCTGCTATCGTTAATCTAAAGTATAGTGTAATGCTCTGCAGAGGGTTGTTTCAATATAACGTTTGCTGTATACAGTGTGGTGCAATGCTCTGCAAAGAGTCGTTTCAATATAACTTTTGCTGTGTGGTGCGGTGCTCTGCGGGGTATACGGTGCCCTTGCAGTATACGGTACAGTGTAATGCTCTGCAAAGGGTCTCGTTACAATATAACGTACTGTATAACGGTATAGTGCAGTGCTCTGCAGATGGCCTCTTCACAATATAGTATACATGATATACAGTTATGGTGCAATAATCTGCACATGGTCTCGTTACAATATAGTATACATGATATACAGCTATGGTGATATGCTCTGCAGATGGTCTCGTTACAATATAGTATACATGATATACAGCTATGGCGATATGCTCTGCAGATGGTCTCGTTACAATATAGTATACATGATATATAGTTAAGGTGCAATGCTCTGCAGATGGTCTCATTACAATATAATATATACTATATACAGTATAGTGCTATACTCTGCAGATGGTCTCATAAATAAACTTTATACAGTTAGTGCAATGCTCTGCAGATGGGATGGTTTCAATACAACATATTATATAGGGCATAGTGCAATGCTCTGCAAAGGGTCTCGTTACAATATAACATGTACTGTATAGTGCAGTGCTCTGCAGATGGTCTCGTTACAATATAGTATATATGATATACAGTTATGGTGCAATAATCTGCGGATGGTCTCGTTACAATATAGTATACATGATATACAGCTATGGCGATATGCTCTGCAGATGGTCTCGTTACAATATAGTATACATGATATATAGTTAAGGTGCAATGCTCTGCAGATGGTCTCATTACAATATAATATATACTATATACAGTATAGTGCTATACTCTGCAGATGGTCTCATAAATAAACTTTATACAGTTAGTGCAATGCTCTGCAGATGGGATGGTTTCAATACAACATATTATATAGGGCATAGTGCAATGCTCTGCAGAGGGTCGTTACAGTTAGCATGTCCAGTGTGGTGCAGTGCTCTGCGAAGGGTCTCGTTGCAACACAGGGTGGCATTTACTGTTTGGTGTGGTGCAATACTCTGCAGAGGATCACGTTGCAGGGTAGCATATGCTGTGTGTGCTGATGCAGTGCTCTGCAGACTGTCTTGCTTCAATATAGTATACAGTAGGGTGCAATGCTCTGTAGAGATATAACATAGGCTACATCCAATTAAATCATAGTATACACAGTGTAATACTCGTTGTTTGCACGATCATGGTATCCATACGGTTCATACGCTTGGTTTATTATGGGCATACACGCATTACTGGTACAAGGTGCACACGAGTAGAGCATCTTCACGGTTTGATAACTCCATGAGTTTCTTATCGTCTGTACTCTCATGGTTAATTCATACGCTTATGGCATACTGCTTGTACGCGCATAGTATGTATACAGTTTCATGTGCTAATATCATTATATACGGTACATATACTCACTGACGATACATTCACAGCATTTATACTGGGCAAACTCGTTTATGATGTTCACCTCATGGTTATTCTCTCACTCACTGGTGTTTTACACGGTCCACAAACTTGGCATTAATGCTGTTCACATATTCTTGGCATATTCACGGTCTTACGTTCTTTCTACCATGTTACGTTCATGGCAATCAAACACCTCGTAATTATCACTGGTTCATACGCTCAAAGTATCATTCGGTTCATATGTTAATGGTATTTCATACTGGTTACGGCAGTATACTGCCTATAGCAATTATACGGTTCATACACTCATGGCAGTTATAGTGGTCACACGCTCACGGTTCTTAAGTTGTTCACATGTTCACCGCATTCATACACGCAGGTTTCATACGCTCATGGCAGTTATATTGGTCACACGGTTATGGTTTTGTTGTTCATCACATTCATACACGCAGGGTTCATACGCTCATGGCAGTTATATTGGTTGCACGGTCATGGTTTTGTTGTTCACACATTCACCGCATTCATATACGCAGGTTTCATACGCTCATGGCAGTTATATTGGTCACACGGTTATGGTTTTGTTGTTCACACGTTCACCACATTCATACACGCAGGTTTCATACACTCATGGCAGTTATATTGGTCACACGGTTATGGTTTTGTTGTTCACACATTCATCGCATTCATACACGCAGGGTTCATACGCTCATGGCAGTTATATTGGTTACACTGTCATTGTTTTGTTGTTCACACGTTCACCGCATTCATACGCTCATGGCAGTTATATTGGTTACACGGTCATTGTTTTGTTGTTCACACGTTCACCGCATTCATACGCTCATGGCAATTATATTGGTTACACGGTCATTGTTTTGTTGTTCACACGTTCACCGCATTCATACGCTCATGGCAATTATATTGGTTACACGGTCATTGTTTTGTTGTTCACACGTTCACCGCATTCATACGCTCATGGCAGTTATATTGGTTACACGGTCATGGTTTTGTTGTTCACACGTTCATCGCATTCATACATGCAGGTTTCATACGGTTCTCACACATAGTGTCATGCTGTTTCATGCAGTTGTGGCCACGCGCTCATAGCATGTTCACAGCATTATACTGCTCATAGTACTCATACCTCATAGCGTCATACCACATATTAATTCATAGCACATATGCTCAACGCTTATACTGCACATGTACTTGTAGCATTTATACTGCACATACACATGGCCTACATCAGGCACATACGCTCTTAGCATTGATACCGCAAGTATACTCATAGCATTATACTGCTCATAGTATCATACCACTATACGCTCATAGCATTTATACCACATATACGCTTGTATTCATACCACAGACATGTTCACGTCATGTATATTGCACATAGAATTGTAGCAATACACTACACGGACATTCGTAGCATTCATTCTGTACATACGATGGTAGTAATTATTATGCTGACACGTTGTAGTACTTATTCTGCGTACATGTAGCATTCATTCTGTTATGTTCTCTGCACTAACATCCATAGCATTTACTGTACATGGGTAATGGTATTTATTCTGCATGTTCATCCATAGCGTCTACACTACACACATGCTCCCGTAGCTTTTACTGTACGTATGTTCATAGCATTCATTCTGTGTATTCGTTCATAGTCTTTTATACGGAAAATTCACTCAGGTTTGTCAGGATGTAGCCCTATTGCCTGACTCCTCTTTAGGTTAAGGGGTCAATGTCGGTTGCTACTGACTCGTTCAGAGCAATCGCATTGTTGTTTATTGTCATGACCTGACAAGTTCTCAGGTCAGATACAACCTCCTCTGTTGTATTTCACGACTACGTTATCAGTTAGTTATAGTACACATATTCAACTATCCGGCACAGGTACTCGTTCAAAGGGTGGTCATCATTTTAGTGGCACTAATCGGCTGTTCAATACCCGGTCACCTGACTCGTTCCTTCAGGGGTTGAATCGCGGTTGTTACTGACTCACATTCAGAGCAACTAATTTCAGGAATACTCACAATGTTAACCTGTTGCCTGACTCCTCTTCAGGTTAAGGGGTAATGTCGGTTGCTACTGACTCGTATTCAGAGCAATTTTGTCGTTGGTGTATTTGTTATGACCTGACACGTTTTCAGGTCAGATACAACCTCGTCTGTTGTATTTCTCGATTACGTCATTTCGTTATAGTACACAGATTCAACTACCTGGCATAGTTGCACGTTACGCTCATAGTCTGGTTACGTTCATAGCTTTATTTTGTTGTACTGCACATGGGTAATAGTTTTTCTACATTTCCATCCTTAGAGTCTACACTATACATATGCTCCCGTAGCTTTACTGTACTCATGCTCATAGCTTTCATACTGCATATTCGTGCATAGTGTTTATACGGAAAGCTTATACAGCTTTGTTAGGATGTTGCCCTATTTGCCTGACTCCTTCAGCTTAAGGGGTTAATGTCGGTTGCTACCGACGAATTTTCTGAGCAATTACTTTGTGGTTTATTGTCATGACCTGAGACTTTCTCAGGACAGATACAGCCTCCTCCGTGGTATTTCATGACCACGTTATCAGTTACTTATAGTAGACATATTCAACTATCCGGCATAGTTGCACGTTGTCTATCTTTTTAGATATATGTTTACACTTTATTTTCTAGGCATGTATGAGGTACTCATAATGTTGTTAGAGCATAAATTCATAACGTTCCTTACGTTTTCACGGTACTTACGCTCCCAGCTTGTGTATGATACATGCACCAGTACACAGCATTTGTTGCATACTACCATAGTTGTATGCGGGTAGGTTATTATGTGCATTCGTTCCTAGTGTTGAATAGCAGTTGCACCTCTGGCTGTACATATATTTACAATACACGATTACAGTATTCATATGGTGCTTACATTTATTGCAGATATATCGAGCCCATATTCTTAAACCTCCTACGTCTGCAGGGGGGATGCACCACATAGGTTATTGTTACAGACATGTCTCAGAGCAATAACATATTGAGTAGCGACTTGTAGTTGGGTATACTGTTAGCAGTTTATGCCGTACATACGGTTAACATGTTTCATGCGGTGCACACAGGGGAGGTAGATCATTTGCTTAGGGTATTGGACACAATTGGTCATTTTTGTTACTGACACGCCTTCAGAACAACACGCCAGCTTCATACAGGTATCTTGTCATGCATACTCATGATGTTACCCTGTTGCCTGACTCCTCTTCAGGTTAAAGGGGTAATGCCAGTTGCTACTGACTCGTTTTCAGAGCAATTTTGTTGTGTGTTATTTTTGTTATGACCTGACACGTTTTCAGGTCAGATACAACCTCGTCTGTTGTATTTCTCAATGACGTTATCATTTCGTTATAGTACACAGATTCAACTATCCGGCATAATTGCATGTTCTCTTTTAAGGAGGGCCAGCATTTAGTTGCAGATATATTGTGCATTTAATACACAGTTACATGACTCATTTCTTTAGGATCGGGGATTGAATCGTGGTTGCTGCTGTCTCATTTCAGAGCAATTGATTTGACATGGTTATGTAGGTAATCTGACACGTTTGAGATAGCATACAATCTCAATATGGCATTTCACACTTATGTATTAAAAGAAAAAAAAGTGGTTTTCAAAGACCTGTGACGTTTACAGGCACGATGATTTCACAAAGACCTGTCATGTCTACAGGCTCGATGGTTCCGCGGGGACCTGTGTCGGGTTCAGGCACAACGGTGTCACAAAGACCTGTCAGGTCTACAGGCATGATGGTTCACCTAAACACTGGTCACGTCTACAGGTACGTTGCTCTCGCAGGGAGCTGTCATCTGCAACGGGTCATCACTTCCAAGTCCAGTTGGGTCAGTACAGTGGCTAGTTAGGTATGTCTGTTGTTACAGTCTCAATCAGGTAAGGTGCCTTCGTGAAACTTGTTAGGCGACATGACCCACACGGTCTATCAGGTAGATAGGTATTTCTTGTCATTTACCTGTCAGTTTAGTTTTTGCCTCTTAAATAGCAGGGGATTGGTGCTTGTCAGACCTGCCATGAAGTTAGCCTTTCCGTGTCCATTTGAAGTAATGTCACAAGTAGGGATGGTAATAGGTATAGTTCAGTTAGTATATTTGGCAGGGAATGTTATTCTCAGGTTGATTCTTTACAGATGGACGTTACTACCATGGTTTCAAAGGTATGGTTACCACCTCTAGTAGTCACTAGTTGGTCAGGGCTACTCTTCCAGCACACTAGGTATAGTCTACTTCGGGTATGTGAAGATTGATGCTGGATGTAGGATGTTTTATTTCAGGAATTGTATTTATCCTAGCATGGTTGCTTTTTGCCCTCTATAGGCGTGCCCTCATTGCGCGGTTATGGCACAACTCAGACCGCTATGCTAGGGTAAGATCTTGTATAGGTATGTAGGCAATCTTTCCTGTCACTAGTACACGTATGGAGCCCCGATCACAAATATATACATAACTGACTGCTGAATCTGTTCATATATATATATATATATATATATATATATATATATATATATATATATATATATATAACTGACTGCTGGATCTGTTCATATATATATATATATATATATATATATATATATATATATATATATACACACGACTGACTGCTGGATCTGTTCATATATATATATATATATATATATATATATATATATATATATATATATATATATATATATATATATATACACACACACACGACTGACTGCTGGATCTGTTCTCATATATATACACACACGACTGACTGCTGGATCTGTTCTCATATATATATATATATATACACACACGACTGACTGCGGGATCTGTTCCCATATATATATATATATATATATATATATATATATATATATATATATATATATATATATATATATATATATATATATATATATATATATATATATACATATACACACACATGACTGACTGTGGGATCTGTTCCCATATCCCTACTACCCACAGGGGATTCCTCTAATAGGTGTCCCCTATATCAATGAATGATGTGAATCTCACAGATTATAGCTATGATGTACAAATAGATGTTGATCACACTTCCCATAATCCTCTCTCAGACCAGGATACATATCTAGAAATTGCTGGTATTGTCTCTACACCCACAATATGTTTGGGTCCCATGTACCTGAATTACATAGCCAAAATTACAGGTCGACTTGTTAATTTGCCCAAGGTATATGTTGGAGAAACGAATTGTAAGAATGTCACCCTGATATATAACATGGAGTACAGGGAGATGCCGTGTGATATGAAGGATGGTGCCTGTAATACTTTATGTTTTGTCCAACTCTTAAAGCTTCTTGTGCCCCCAGGTGTCCCGTCCTGAACAGACAGATGAGGATGATGGGATCTGTAACACTCAGTTGTACCGTAATATGGTACGGATTCATGGTAAGATGATTCCTAGGGTCCTAAAGCAGGGACTCTATTACATCTGTGGTAACAGGACCTATTCATGGCTTCCTATGGGAACATGGGGTAACTGGACTATAGGAAGAGTTGTAGCAGCCATTAGACCACACGCAAATATTTCATTATTTAAAACATTTTCTGGGGGAAACAGACATAAGCGAGAATTGTTTTCAGCTGCAGATAAGTCGTGGATGTGGTTCCCGTCTTGGACCGGATGGGGAGTTGAGTTGGCAAATAAATGAAATAAATATGCTGGCAATATGGATGGGATTATCAATGAGACTACAAGTTCTATACATGCCCTTAACCCCTTAACGACGCAGGACGTATATTTACGTCCTGCGCCGGCTCCAGCGATATGAAGCGGGATCGCACCGCGATCCTGCATCATATCGCTTCGGTCCCGGCGCTCATCAACGGCCGAGACCCGCGGCTAATACCACACATCGCCGATCGCGGCGATGTGCGGTATTAACCCTTTAGAAGCGGCGGTCAAAGCTGACCGCCGCTTCTAAAGTGAAACTGAAAGTATCCCGGCTGTTCGGTACCGCCGCGGTGAAATCGCGGCGTCCCGAACAGCTGATCGGACACCGGGAGGGCCCTTACCTGCCTCCTCGGTGTCCGATCGACGAATGACTGCTCCGTGCCTGAGATCCAGGCAGGAGCAGTCAAGCGCCGATAATGCTGATCACAGGCGTGTTAATACACTCCTGTGATCAGGATGAGAGATCAGTGTGTGCAGTGTTATAGGTCCCTATGGGATAACAATGATCAGTATAAGAGATCAGTGTGTGCAGTGTTGTAGCCCCCTATGGGATAACAATGATCAGTATAAGAGATCAGTGTGTGCAGTGTTATAGGTCTCTATGGGACCTATAACACTGCAAAAAAAATAAAAAATAAAAGTGTTAATAAAGGTCATTTAACCCCTTCCCTAATAAAAGTTTGAATCACCCCCCTTTTCCCATAAAAAAAATAAAAAAGTGCAAAAAATAAATAAATAAACATATGTGGTATCGCCGCGTGCGTAAATGTCCGAACTATAAAAATATATCTTTAATTAAACCGCACGGTCAATGGCGTACGCGCAAAAAAATTCCAAAGTCCAAAAAAGCGTATTTTGGTCACTTTTTATACCATTAAAAAAATGAATAAAAAGTGATCAAAAAGTCCGATCAAAACAAAAATCATACCGATAAAAACTTCAGATCACGGCGCAAAAATTGAGCCCTCATACCGCCCTGTACGTGGAAAAATAAAAAAGTATAGGGGTCAGAAGATGACATTTTTAAACGTATACATTTTCCTGCATGTAGTTATGATTTTTTCCAGAAGTGCGACAAAATCAAACTTATATAAGTAGGGTATCATTTTAACCGTATGGACCTACAGAATAATGATAAGGTGTCATTTTTACCGAAATATGCACTGCGTAGAAACGGAAGCCCCCAAAAGTTACAAAATGGCGTTTTTTTTTCGATTTTGTCGCACAATGATTTTTTTTCCGTTTCGCCGTCGGTTTTGGGGTAAAATGACTGATGTCATTACAAAGTAGAATTGGCGACGCAAAAAATAAGCCATAATATGGAGTTTTAGGTGGAAAATTGAAAGGGTTATGATTTTTAAAAGGTAAGGAGGAAAAAACGAAAGTGCAAAAACGGAAAAACCCTGAGTCCTTAAGGGGTTAATGAAGAACTAGCCCAGGTCAGTTTCGGACAGGTAGGATGTTTGTTAGATGAGAAGTGCAAAACAATCCATATATGTGTGATATGCTAATAAAACTCCTCTACGTGTGCTGTGCTAATAACATCAATATATGTGTGATAATTATCAAAAGGGTGAAATATGTTAAAGAAATCAATGAATTTCTACCACTTTTCTTACTTTTAATATTAAGTTGATTCTTAAGAGGCAATGAAACAATGACATTTTTGTTTGTCATGAATAGTTGTTTTTCTGCTTACGTGTGTGTAAGATACTCATATTATCACGACCTACCAAGGAGCATCTGGAGTCACGGTAAAGAAGATGAATGCGTATATACTTTCTTTGTCTCCGGATTGGCTGAACTATGGACAAATGACATTATAAAGACAGTTCTCTTATCTGATCACATAACATATACCCAGGAGAAATCATGTGACGTGCTGTGTGTTAATGCGGGTTCCATTGTAATCCTGCCTAATTAATAATAATTTCTCTTTCATTTGGTCCAACTGTTTCACATTATCTTTGCTTTATCAAACCTTTTCCCTTCCAATCCACGACATATATGGGAATTTACGAGCGTGTAACTGGGTCTTCAATCCGTGTAATAATGGCGCAAAGTGTGAAGTAAAGAGATCTTGTACCAGATGTGATCAGATCTCTAGGGATTTTATACCCCCGGGGAGGACAAAGAAAAGGAAAAGAATTACACCGATGTTTACTGAACCCGGGGGACGCTGACATATTGACGACTTCTCATATAGAAAAATGGATTTTAGGATCTGAGACCGAAAATAGACGTCAAGACGGGAAACGCTGGTCTAGGGTTTGTGATAAAAGTATCTGCAGCGTCTTATGTTCAGAAGAGACGATCTTCAAGGGAGACGCGCGGATCCTGTCTGATGCCTTGAATTAAAGTCTCTATAATCATAATGAGAAGGGGGCGGGGACAACACTGACGCGTTACATTCCCTATATACAACGTCAGGGACAATATTCCATTTATTATAAGTCCAGTGTGCGGAGATGAATATAAGAATAATAAATCATATAAGAAAGAAAACTTTTATTAACAATTGGTAACAAGTTTGGAGATGCAGCATATGATATATGTATAAATGTCAGATATCCTATGTACATGGTTAATATATAGATGTGTTATCTGCATCATTTACTGCTCTGAATTGGCTTCTCCCCTGTGTGAGTTCTTTGATGTTGAACAAGATCTGATTTTTGAGTAAAACATTTTCTACATTCTAAGCATGAAAATGGCTTCTCCCCTATGTGAGTTCTTTTATGCTGAAGAAGACCTGATTTCCGAGTAAAACATTTCCCACATTTTGAACATGAAAATGGCTTCTCTCCTGTGTGAGTTCTTTGATGTTTAACAAGATCTGATTTTTGAACACACCCTTTCCCACATTCTGAACATGAAAACGGCTTCTCCCCTGTGTGAGTTCTTTTATGTTTAACAAGACTTGATTTCTCAGTAAAACATTTACCACATTTTGAACATGAAAATGGCTTCTCTCCTGTGTGAATTCTTTTATGTTTAACAAGACTTGATTTCTCAGTAAAACATTTACCACATTTTGAACATGAAAATGGCTTCTCTCCTGTGTGAGTTCTTTTATGTTTAACAAGACTTGATTTCTCAGTAAAACATTTCCCACATTTTGAACATGAAAATGGCTTCTCTCCTGTGTGAGTTTGTTTATGTTTAACAAGACTTGATTTAGAAGTAAAACATTTCCCACATTCTGAACATGAAAATGGTTTATTTCCTGAATGAGCTTTTTGATGTCCAACACCCCTTCTCTGACCTTTATTTTGCTGAACATCCTGTGATGACTGAGAAGACAGGACCTGTATATAAGGATGAGATGACAGATCTTGGCTGTGAAGGGCTGAGGGTGTATCTGGGATAATGGAATGTTCTTCATATGTATCTTGTGTGATATCATCATCTGCTTTATAATCTGAAGATATAAGATTCTCCTCTGAACTCCTGGTACAAGAATCTGCAGAGAATAACACAGATTTTATTATCAGTATTAACCCCTTAACAACCCAGGAAATTTAAACTTTTGTGTTTTCTTTTTTCCTCCTCTCCACATTCCCATAATTCTTTTATTTTTTTTCATCTACAGAGCCGTTTGAGAGCTTCTTTTTTGTGACACCAATCTTACATGGTATTAACACCTTTCATTCGCTGTGCATTAAAATATAAATCAGGTCCATACGATCACAACGATAAATATATATTTTTTTAACATTACTTTTTTTTATTGCATAATGTTACGTTTCATACATATGTAAAAAAAATAAAAAAGACATGTGCAACACTTCCATAGACCCTGGGTAAATAATCACTTAAAGGGGTACTCCAGTGCTTAGACGAAGATGACTGACCGCGGGAGTCCCGCCGCTGGGGATCCCCGTGATCTTGCACGCGGCACCCCGTTTGAACTCAGTCCCCGTTTGTAATGTCCTCGTTCTATCACACACCGGAGAGTCTATATAATGTGGTGTGAGAGCTTCTGCTGAATATCCTCATAAAAAAATAAAATAGGCATATGTGTTTTATGTTAAAGGGGTTCTCCGGTGCTTACACATCTTTTCCCCTATCCAAAGGATAGGGGATAAGATGCCTGACCGCGGGAGTCCCACTGCTGGGGACCCCCGTGATCTTGCACGCGGCACCCCATTTGTAATCAGTCCCCGGAGTGTGTTCGCTCTGGGTCTGATTACGGGCGATCACAGGGCGGGCGGCGTGTGACATCACGCCTGCGCCCCAGTGTGAAGTCACGCTTGGCCCCTGAATGCAAGCCTATGGGAGGGGGCGTGACAGCTATCACACCCCTCCCGTAGGCTTGCATTGAGGGGCGGAGCGTGACGTCACACGGGGGCGCAGGCGTGACGTCACACGCCGCCTGCCCTGTGATCACTCCGGGGACTGATTACAAACGAGGTGCCACGTGCAAGATCATGGGGGTCCCCAGCGGCGCGATTCCCACGGTCAGGCATCTTATCCCCTATCCTTTGTATAGGGGAAAAGATGTGTAAGCACCGGAGAACCCCTTTAACATAAAACACATATGCCTATTTAATTTTTTATGAGGATATTCAGCAGAAGCTTTCACACAACATTATATAGACTCTCCGGTGTATAATATAACAAGGACATTCAGCAGAGGCTCTCACACCACATTATATAGACTCTCCGGTGTATAATATAATAAGGACATTCAGCAGAGGCTCTCACACCACATTATATAGACTCTCCAGTATATAATTTAACAAGGACATTAAGCAGAGGCTCTCACACCACATTATATAGACTCTCCGGTGTATAATATAACAAGGACATTCAGCAGAGTCTCTCACACCACATTATATATACTCTCCGGTGTATAATATAACGAGGACATTCAGCAGAGACTCTCACACCACATTATATAGACTCTCCTGTGTAGAATATAACAAGGACATTCAGCAGAGGCTCTCACACCACATTATATAGACTCTCCAGTGTATAATATAACAAGGACATTCAGCAGAGGCTCTCACACCACATTATATAGACTCTCCGGTGTATAATATAACAAGGACATTCAGCAGAAGCTTTCACACCACATTATATAGACTCTCCGGTGTATAATATAACAAGGACATTCAGCAGAGGCTCTCACACCACATTATATAGACTCTCCAGTGTATAATATAGTGAGGACATTCAGCAGAAGCTCTCACACAACATTATATAGACTCTCCGGTGTATAATATAACAAGGACATTCAGCAGAGGCTATCACACCACATTATATAAACTCTCCGATGTATAATATAACAAGGACATTCAGCAGAGGTTCTCACACCACATTATATAGACTCTCCAGTATATAATTTAACAAGGACATTCAGCAGAGGCTCTCACACCACATTATATAGACTCTCCGGTGTATAATATAACAAGGACATTCAGCAGAGGCTCTCACACCACATTATATATACTCTCTGGTGTATAATATAACAAGGACATTCAGCAGAGGCTCTCACACCATATTATATAGACTCTCCGGTGTATAATATAACGAGGACATTCAGCAGAGACTCTCACACCACATTATATAGACTCTCCAGTGTGTAATATAACGAGAACATTCAGCAGAGACTCTCACACCACATTATATAGACTCTCCGGTGTATAATATAACAAGGACATTCAGCAGAGGCTCTCACACCACATTATATATACTCTCTGGTGTATAACAAGGACATTCAGCAGGGGCTCTCATACCATATTATATAGACTCTCGGGTGTATAATATAACGAGGACATTCAGCAGAGACTCTCACACCACATTATATAGACTCTCTGGTGTACAATATAACAAGGACATTCAGCAGAGGCTCTCACACCACATTATATAGACTCTCTGGTGTATAATATGACAAGGACATTCGGCAGATGCTCTCACACCACATTATATAGACTCTCCGGTGTATATTATAACAAGGACATTCAGCAGAGGCTCTCACACCACATTATACAGACTCTCCGGTGTATAATATGACAAGGACATTCAGCAGGGGCTCTCACACCACATTATATAGACTCTCCGGTGTATAATATAACGAGGACATTCAGCAGAGGCTCTCACACCACATTATATAGACTCTCCGGTGTATAATATAACAAGGACATTCAGCAGATGCTCTCACACCACATTATATAGACTCTCCGGTGTATATTATAACAAGGACATTCAGCAGAGGCTCTCACACCACATCTCCGGTGTATAATATAACTAGTGTTGCTCGCGAATATTCGCAATTCGAATATTATTCGCGAATATCGCATATTCGCGAATTCGCTAATTTCGCGAATATAGCGCTATATATTCGTAATTACGAATATTCGTTTTTTTTTTGTTGTTTTTTTTTTCTTCACAGTACACATCACAGTGATCATCCCTCTCTGCTTCCAGCTTGTGTGGTGTAAAGAAGGCTGTAATACTACTGTGTGAGACTGGCGTGCGAAAATTCGCATATGCGCAAATTCGCATATGCGAAAATTAGCATATGCTAATGTTCGCATATGCGAATTTACGCGTGTGTTAATTTTGTATATGCCATTATTCACCTATGTTAATTTTCGCATACGTGAATATTCGCATATGCGAAAATAATACGAGAATATAACGAATATGCGAATATTCGCGAATATATGACGAATATTCGTCCATATATTCGCGAATATTCGCGAATTCGAATATGGCCTATGCCGCTCAACACTAAATATAACCTATGAATAGTTTTGAATGTAATTATTTTTTTATGATTCTCATTACAATTCGAATCTCTAAACAATTTTCAGACTTTTTACTATAGAGCTCCGTTCAAGTTTAGATATTTCACCCATTTCCCTTTCCCATTTCTTTTTGCTAAGAAACTCAATTCTTCATGAGTTAGTATCATTGATCATTTTATTTAATTTTATTTTAAAAAAGATTGACTTCTAATTATATTCCCTATAAGTGTTTCCAACAGCTAATATGATTCTACAAGTAACCTATCTTTATTAACCCCTTAAGGACGCAGGGTTTTTCCGTTTTTGTATTTTCATTTTTTCCCTCATTACTTTCTAAAAATGATAACGCTTTCAATTTTGCACATAAAATTCCATATTATGGCTTATTTTTTGCGCCACCAATTCTACTTTGCAGTGACATTAGTCATTTTACCCAAAAATCCACGGTGAAATGGAAAAAAAAATTGAAGAAACAATGTCATTTTGTAAATTTTGGGGGCTTCCGTTTCTACGTAGTGCATTTTTTGGTAAAAATGACACCTTATCTTTATTCTGTAGGTCCATACGGTTATAATGATCCCCTACTTATATAGGTTGGATATTGTCGTACTTTGGAAAAAAATCATAACTACATGCAGGAAAATTTATATGTTAAAAATTCTCATCTTCTAACCCCTATAACTTTTTTATTTTTCTGCATACGGGCCGGTATGAGGGCTAATTTTTTGCGCCGTGTTCCGAAGTTTTTATTTCTATTGATCTGACTTTTTAATCGCTTTTTATTCATTTTTTTTATGATATAAAAAAAAGTGACCAAAAACACGCTATTTTGGACTTTGGATTTTTTTTGCGCATACGCCATTGACCGTGCGATTTAATTAACAATATATTTTTATAGTTCGGACATTTCCACACGCGGCGATACCACATATGTTTATTTTTATTTACACAGTTTTTTTTTTTATGGGAAAAGGGGGTGATTCAAAGTTTTATTGGGGAAGGGGTTAAATGACCTTTGTTTCACTTTTTTTGCAGTGTTATAGCTCCCATAGGGAGCTATAACACTGCACACACTGATCTCTTATGCTGATCCCTGCAAAGCCATAGCTTTGCATGGATCAGCAAGATAGGGGCTTGATTGCTCAGGCCTGTAGCTCAGGCTTGGAGCAATCAAACCCATATCGGACACGGTGGAAACAGGTAAGGGAACCTCAGCTCGCGTCCTCGCTGATCGGGACATCGCAATTTTATTGCGATGTCCCGATCAGCCCGACTGAGCTGCCGGGAAGCATTTACTTTCACTTTCAGACGTGGCGGTAAACTTTGCCGCGTCTGAAGGGTTAATAGCATGCCGCGCACTGTTAGGCCAGGGTCCCAGCTATGAATAGCAGCCGGGACCGACCCGGTATGAGTTTTAAACACCGGGACCGGGCGTAGGGCCTACAGGTCCTTAAGAGGTTAAAAATTGTGGTCACTTGTCGAGGTTTTTATTTTATTTTTATTTTATGTCAGATCCTCGGCCTTTGCAGTTAAATCACCACTTTAGGCCTCAAATCTCTTCGGTGCTGTCTCACTCCTAAGCCCTGTTTTGCACCCGCAGAGTGCTTTACCGCCTTTTATGGGGTATTTCCTTATTCTGGAGAAATTGGGCTACACATTCTGGGGAGCTTTTTTTCTGTTACTACTTGTGAAACTAAAAAAATTTTGGTTAGTACCAGCAATTTAGTAAGCCAAAGGAGGACAGAACGCCGGCACATACAAAACTAAGCAGCCACTTAGACATGCAGCGACACACGGGACGGGACTGACAAGTATCCTGTAGCGGAGGTGCGAAGCTTGAACAGGAAGCATAAAGTGAAGACATACAACAAACAGGAGCCGCACTCACCATCCAGGTCTTTATTTTCTTCCGTCATAAACATGATGTTACAGTGGGGGAGCGGGATGGAGAGCAGGGACCCGGAACAAGCCGTTTCGTGCATCTATGCGCACTTCCTCTAGCCAGAATGACATCTTCTGGTGCCGCGCTCCTGTATATAGGGGCGGCGTCAGACAGTCGCCCGGCAAAATGGTGAGTGTCTAAGTCACGTGAACGGAGTCATGGTCACATTACCGGAGCACCGAAACAACATATAGAAATACTATTGTGAGTACTACAACAAGTTTCTAACTCTATAGTGCAAATACAATTAGACAAGATATATTATTAATAAATACAATCGTGAAATTTACAAAAATGCACCAAATTAATTCCGGTCATTAAGACCGGCGTTGCCTGTAGCATTCAGGCACACTATCCAGCAGGCTTCTCGCTGGAGGAGGAGTCTTCCTCTATCCCCTCCGTTTTTGAATGGTAATATTCTTTCCAAGCCCACAAATTTAAGTTCATCATGATTACCATTGTCTGTCTGGTTCATGTGGGCAATAAACCTGGGGGCACCATGTCCGGTCCGGAGAGAGCGAACATGCTCACGGAACCGAACCTGGAGCTGCCGGATGGTCTTGGCCACGTAGAACCTACCACAAGGGCAAAGAAGGTCATAAACCACGTGGGTGGATCTGCAGGTGATCATTTCGCTAACTCAGTGGTGCCATCCTCCTATTGTTAGGGTATTACCCGTGTACATGTGTCTACAATGGTGGCACGTCTTACAGGGGTAATTGCCCTTAAGGGGACTGCTGGTGAGCCAATTTTTAGTTGGATGATTCTGGTCACTGACGCTCTTCAATTTCTTTTGTTTTTCTCCTATAGTGACATTCTTTCTTTAGGTGATTAAAGGAGGGTGTTGGACAACTTCATTTCGGTCCTGGTCAGATTCCAGAATGAACCAATGGCGCCGTATGGCACCAGCTACGTGTTGGTTTATGTTGGAATTTTCAAGGGAGAAACAGAAACGTTTTGGGGATGCAGTACGTTTATGTTTGTCAAACAAGAGGTCAGATCTACTCCTGTGTCTGACCCGTTGGAGGGCGGTGTCAATGATGTTAATAGGATATTGACGTGCTATAAGATGCTTTCTGAGGTCTTCGGCCGGATTCTCAAAGACTTTGTCATTACTATTAATCCTGGGGAGGAATTGGGAGAAGGGGATGCTCTTCTTCACGTAGAGGGGGTGCGAGCTCTTAAAATGTAATAGCGCATTCCTGGCAGTGGGTTTACGAAAACCCTCAGTGGTAAGTGTGTTCCCCACTGCCTTCAGCTTAACATCAAGAAAATCGAGCTCGCAACCCCCAAACACTGCGGTGAACAGCATATTTTCTTTATTGGACTGATTTAAATAGTCGACAAATTTATAGCTCATCCTCTGTGGAGTCCCAGACTACAAGTATGTAGTCGACATACCGCAAGAAGGTTTTGATGTACTTACAGAAGGGGTTCGAGGGTGAGAAGACGTACCTGCGTTCAAAGACGGCGAGGAACAAATTGGCATAAGTGCAGGCGACCTGCGTGCCCATGGCCGTGCCGGTCTCCTGCCTGTACCAGTCCTCGCCGTCCTTGAACTCATTATGGGTAAGGATGAAACGCAATGCGTCACAGAAAGGATATGAACTGCTCCATTTTGTCTGTTTCTGACAGAAACTCACGGACAGCCTGTACACCCGCATCATGGGGGATGCGGGTGTACAGGCTCTCAACGCCCACTGACGCGAGTTGGTACATCTCGTGCCAGTGGAAGTCGGTGAGGGTATTAAGTAAGGCTCCTGTGTCCTTGATAAACGTGGGGGTGGAAGACGAGTGGTTTAAGTAAGTATTGCGAAAGGTATTTGGTCGTAGAGCCGTTCCCCGCCACTATAGGGCGTCCGGGGGGGGGGGGGGTCGGCTCTGCGACATGTGTACCTTGGGCAAGTAATACCACTTTGGGTGGCGTGGAGCATTAGGGAGAAGTTTCTCTGCAGTTTTTTTTTAGAGATAATGCCCTTTTCACAATTAATACAGAGGAAACTTCTGAGCTGGTCTAAAGTTTTGTTGGTTGGATTCCCTGGTATAGGTCTGTAAGTAGTGGCGTCACTTAGAAGGCGGTGCTTCTCTGCGTAATAGGTGGCAGTGGTCAATACCACGGTGCTGCTGCCTTTATCAGCTTTGACTACTTTGAGGTCCGCTCTGGACGCCAACCACTTTAGAGCTCTAGTTTCATCCGGAGTGAGGTTATCCCCAGGACGGGGGTAAAGCAACGCTTTCACGTCCCTTGTCACCACCCGAGCGAACAAGTCGATAGAACTTCCCGCTGGGGCGGACGGGCAGAATTTAGACGGGTTACCACCTCTGAATGGGGATACCTCAGACCGGGTGGGACTGGTGCTGGGTATGTTGTCATATGCCAGCTCGCATAGTGTATTACGAGTGTCTCTGTCCGTAGAGGTCATATCTAGAATTGGTGAAAAACCTAGAGGTCCTACTGTAGCTGGAATATCCTTCTCTCTAGGAATCTCTGAAATTTTTGGACTGGTTGAGGCCAAAGTTCAAGCCTTTGGATAGGAGTAACATGCACTCAGCCATGAGAGGGATGTCCGTCAGATTCATTACGTTAGATGGATCGGGGGCAGTCTCTAGTCCTTCCATGTGACCCCCTTCCTCTTGGTAGAGGCGATGGCGGTGTCCTTTTTTCCCTCTCCTCGTTTTCCTTCTAAAGGGAATGAACCTGGGACTGGAACTTGGGGAAGAGAGTTCTGCATGCTGGTTGTCTCATCGGACCCGGTAGCATCTGAGTCCGAAGTTCAATAGTCCGCAGGTGGCCTGTGGGCATTTCCTCGTCTACGATTAGGTGGGAAGCATGGGCACCTAGTGGCTTTTTTGTTGGTATTGTGCCACATAAACAACTGGGCCGATTCATAGTCGGCCTTGTCCTGTACGAATTTCTCCCTTTTACGCTCTTTAATTTCTGCCTGTGTGTCCATCAATTTTTTGTCCAGCAATTTAGTGTTAAAAATTTAATTTTTACTTTTACAGCCCACTGTTCAAAAACCTGTGGTGTAAGTACTCACTGTAACCCTTGTTACATTCCTTGAGGGGTGTAGTTTCAAAAATGGTGTCACATGTGGGGGGTTTCTGCTGTTCTAGCACAATGGGAGCTTCCTAAATGCAACATGGCCCCCAAAAACCATGACAGCAAAATTCACTCTCCAAAATCCCACAGTTGCTCTTTCCCTCTTGAGCCATGTTGTGCACCTGCAGAGCACTTTATGTCAACATATGAGGTATTTCCATACTCAAGAGAAATTGGGCTACAAATTTAGGGGGGCTTTTTCTCCTTATATCACTTTTAAAAATGAAAAAATGGGCCTACAAGAACATGTTAGTGTAAAAAATGCCGATTTTGATTTCTCTCCTCCACTTTGCTGCTATTCCTGTGAAACACCTAAAGAGATAAACTTTCTGAATGTCATTTTGAATACTTTGAGGGGTGCAGATTCTATAATGGGGTCATTTATGGGGTATTTCTTAACCTAGTGCTGGGCGGTATACCAGTTCATACCGAATACTGAAATTTTTTCCCTGCACGATATGAATTTTTCCTATACCGCAATACTGGTCAGGCCCCTCCCCCCTCAAATGAATGAATTATCAGCCGCAGATGAGTTGCAGCGGTGCTGTAAATGAGATGCGGGCCGCGGCGCTTTAAATGAATGACTTGTGGGTCGCGCTTTAATTAAATGACTTGCGGGCCGCAACGCTTTAAATGAATGACTTGCGGGCCGCGGTTTAAAGTGCCGGCCCCCTGCAAGCGATTGGCTTTTAGCGCTTGCAGGGGGAGGTGAAAGCTTGCCGTGGCTCGCAAGTCATTCATTTAAAGCACCAGAGGCCCGCAAGTCATTCATTTAAAGCATCAGAGGCCCGCAAGTCATTCATTTAAAGTGCGGCCCACAAGTCATTCATTTGAGGCGCCGCGGCCCGCAAGTCATAAATTTTAAGTGCCGGCGGCCCGCATTTCATTCATTTTAAAGCGCCGCGGCCTGGAGGAGAGAGGAGGGGGGATTAGAGAAATATAGTAGCGCCTGGGGGCATATATGATTAGTTCCTTGGGGGGGGGGGGCATTACCGTTCAACACCGTGGAACCGCCCTAACTTGCAAAAATACAGTGGTCCCTCAAGTTACAATATTAATTGGTTCTGGGACGACCATTGTATGTTGAAACCATTGTATGTTGAGACCATAACTCTATGGGAACCTGGTAATTGGTTCTGAAGCCAAAAAATGTCATCCAAAAAATTGGAAAAAAGGAGGATTACAGAAAAATAAGTAGATAACTAATACAGATATAGCAAGTCCTTACATATAAAAGTAAGAAAGATCTGCTGGGAGCTGTAATCACTGTCTATGTCTGTGTTTCCCAACCAGGGTGCCTCCAGCTGTTGCAAAACTACAACTCCCAGCATGCCCGGACAGCCATTGGCTGTCCGGGCATGCTGGGAGCTGTAGTTTTGCAACAGCTTGAGGCACCCTGGTGGGAAACAATGGTTTATGTAGAGGACAGGAGCTTCTTCAGGGTCCTATACAGTACACATAGTGTCCCAAATGGAGCCACCCTCACCTGGTGTCCAAAGGAGCAGCTAACCCTGGCACAGGAGTAGTACAGAACTTGTAGTTCCTCCCTGTGCTGTAGGGGGCGCTACCAGACAGCCAGTCAGTGCATGCACTTTAGTAATAGAGGTGATTTACCAGTAAAATGCCCATTCTGATTGGTCAGTTGCTCCACTTGTGACGCGTTTCACAGATCTGGACTGTCTGTAGAATTGTATGTTGAGTCTGGTTTCAAGTTACAGTGGTCCAGAAAAGACCATTGTATGTTGAAACTATTGTATGTTGAGGCCATTGTAAGTTGAGGGATCACTGTACTGTGATATGCATTTATGGTCATACCGCCCAGCACTACCTTAACCCCTTAAGGGTCAGGCCCATTTTGGCCTTAAGGACCAGGCCAATTTATTTTTGCATTTTCCTTTTTTCCTCCTCGCCTTCTAATAATCATAACTCTTTTATATTTCCATCCACAGACCCATATGAGGGCTTGTTTTTTGCATCACCAATTTTACTTTGTATTGACATCACTTATTTTACCATAAAATGTACGGCACAACCCAGAAAATATTATTTATGTGGGAAAATTGAAAAGAAAAACGCAATTTAGCAAATTTTGGAAGGTTTTGTTTTCACGCTGTGCACTTTACGGTAAAAATGACATTTTCTTTATTCTGTGGGTCAATACGATTAAAATGATCCCCATGTTATATGCTTTTCTATAATTGTACCGCTTTATAAAAATCTCAAACCATTTTAACGAAATTAGTATGTTTGAAATTGCCCTATTCTGACCACCTATAACTTTCTAATTTTTCCATATGTGGGGCAGTATGAGGGCTCATTTTTTGCACAGCGATGTGTAGCTTTGTAGTTTTTATTGGTATCACTTTTGCTTAGGTTTTACTTATTAATTTTTTATATATTTTTGGGGGAATAAAATGACAAAAAAGCAGCAATTTTAGATTTTTTTTATGTTTACGTATGCAGCGATACCAAATATGTGCATTAATTTTTTTATGCTTTTTTAGGGTAAAATGGGAAAAACTGATAGGGGGGGGGGGGTTATATGTGATGAAAATAATATTTATTTGTTATGAAACACTTTATTGTATTATATGATGTCACTGTTGGTCCCTCCCACTAATATGTATGAGGGTAACACCTCCTTATGATGTCACTGTTGGTCCCTCCCACTAATATGTATGATGGTAACACCTCCTTATGATGTCACTAATTTGTCATCCTATATAACACCTGATAAATCTTGTATTCACTATTCTTGAGAAAGACCTGATTGTCAGGTGGAAACGTTGCATCCCCTGTATGTGTATGGACCAATAAACCTCACATTATTTGGACACCATTTGGAGCGCCGTCTTCCATCGTTTTTGTATATCTGGAGTCAGGAGTCTGTAATAATAGGTGGGAGAACAATCTCGCTACGTCAAACAGAATATAAAAAATAAATAAATAAAAACCTATAAGAATTTATGGGATTCCGTACTCCCATTCATCTAACTTTTGAATTTCCGCAAGCGGAAATTTTGCCGTGTGAATAGACCCTAAGATTCCGCTGCACACTAAGGAATTGCAGTTTTAGATCGCAGTGGTCCGAGCGCTGTGGCCCCCCGCGATCATTTGTACGGAGCCTCGGCCACATCCCCCTCACCCAAAGAGGGGGCCAAAACCCCCCCTCTCCATTTATCTCCATGGTAGAGCTGTTTGGCTATCCTTGGCTCTCCCACAGAGATATATGGAGGGGGCGTGGCGGCCCTTGCTTCGGGCGGAGGTTGTGATGCGCCGCTATGAAGGAATGTCGGGGCTCTAAGCAGGAGATCGCGCGGAGGGGGGGGGGGCACAGCGCTCGAACCCCCCGCTATCTAAAACTTTAAAAAACTTCTTCTTTAACCCAAAACACCAAGGGCCCCGACTTCCATCTGCAGCACACAGTAAACTTGGGTGCATGCCGAGGATCCTGCTACACCACTATCAAGTCCAGGCCCTCCATTACTAAGATGGTGTAGGGGCCTTTGGAAGTTACAAGGGACTACTGTTTGCGACTCCAAACCACCATGGACATAAACTTGACATCCCACCACCATCTGGGTAACACTACAAGTCCCAGCATTGATCTCTGGCACACCAAACATACAGGCTTGATTTGTACATACATTCAGATTCCTACAGAGGTGACCGGGACACAGAGAACCTCTCAGGCTTGGACTTGTAGTGGTAATAATGATGATGGAGGTCACTGTACTACTGTTAGGACTTTGGTAGGGACAGTAGAGACTTGTAGACATAGAAGACTTACAGATTAGATGTGGCTGCAGACTTGTAGGCTTTGGCCTAGCTGGACTGGACTGAACTTGTACAGGACTGGTGCTTTACTGTCCAGGAACTAAGAGCAGGAACCAAGAGGCTAAGGGGAAGATTTATCAGAACCAGAGGAAAACCTCTCCAGTTGCCCATAGCAACCAATCAGATCGCCTCTTTCATTTTTCACAGGCCTATGGGCAACTGCCCCCAATCTTCCTGTGCACAGGTTTTGATAAATCTCCCCCTAAGTGTGGAGACTACAGCCCTTTATATATCAGGGGCTGGACTAAAGCCCATTGGTAGCTGGTTGCCTGTGGTTACCTGTGCCTCAGGAACTCTGGGTATCAGGTGATTAGTTTGCTTCTACCTGTATATATAGATCGGTTTGTTTGGTTTGTATCTCCTCGGTCTGTCATATAATTGTACACGACAAAGATCTTCTCTTCCTAAAGTATACCAGGAGTACAGCAATGTGTTTGATAAGATGTAGGCGGGGGGCACTACCTCCCCACAGACCCCATGATTGTACCATTGAGCTTCAACCAGGTGCTATACCCCCAAAGGGCCGAGTCTACCCTCTGTTTGTGGCAGAGAACCAAGCCATAGAGGAGTATGTTACAGATGGACTGTCCCAGGGGTTCATCCAAAAATCTAGTTGAGGCCCCTGGGATTGGTGAGTTGAGGCCCTGTATCAATCGCAGGGGCCTCAATCACAATGCAGATTATACAAGTCTTACACAAGTCTTTCTGGACAAGTCTGATCTGAAAATTCCGTTGTGTGCACAGTGCAACAGAATCTTATTGAAGTTGCATATACTAAAATCCAAGTATCGCTCTAGAGGTCCATGTAGCAGAAGCTCAAAACTGACTGTAAGGCAATTAGTGACACCCTCCTTGAAGGCCAAGAGAGGGTATGGATGTCTACCGGAAACGTGATTCCCCGCACTTCTACCAAAACAATTACTCCCCTGTATATTGGGCCCTACTGCGTACTTAGACAAGTTAACCCAGTTGCCTATGAACCTAACCTCGCGCCCTCCATGCGGACTTCCGAGATCTTCCACATTTCATTCTTAAAGTTGTTGTTATGCAATCACTACACCTCACTACCTCCTTGACGAGGTCGGATTATGAGGTCTGCAGTATGATTGACTCCCATATGTCCAGGGGCGGCCTCCAGTATCTAATCCTCTGGAAAGGCTATGGACCAGAGGAACGGTCCTGGGTTCCAGCTACAGATGTTTGCGCTTCTTCCCTTCTCCGTACCTTTCATGCTTAATCCCTTCACAAATCTGTTGCTCCCCTATGTGGAGGGTTCATTAAGAGGTGGGTACTGTGAGGGCTCTTGTCTTTCCTTTGCTCCACTGCTGGTTTCTCAGACAACAAAATCTTAGCTGATGTTAATGAGCAGCTACTTATTTCCCTGGCTACTGTTCAATCAGTCAGCCCCTTCCCTGCTGAGTCCTGGCTATTTAACAGCAACAGTTCAAAGACCATGTAAGGGCATTGGCAGTCTGATCTCCAAGAGCGTTACTGTTGTTCTTGTTTGTGATTCCATTTATGTCCCTGGCCTGGCTGACATCCACTTTGGTTCCTAATCCTGGTTCTGACTTTGGCTATTCCTGATTACCAGCTTTGGTTCCTGACCCCTGGCTGTGTGTTTGACCTGTTTCCTGCTTTAGTTTATTTTTGTATTTTTTTTATCATTTTAAAATTTGTTTAGTAATAACTATAGGGAGTAAAGAAAGTGGGGTTAGGGGAGAAGGGAAATCAGAATCAGTCGTAGAGCAGTCTCGTAATACCGACAAAGTTACATATAAAAGAGGAAAGAACTAGAGAGGCCAAGGAGGAGTGCGGGGGCCACAAAATGGGCCCTATAGAAGGAGGGACTGAGGAGAATTCCATATCCACATGAGGAGGAATATAAAGGGGAGGATGAGAAAAAGAAGAGCGAACGAGCTCTAATAATCCAGAGGAAGGAAAAGCTTTATAATAAGTGTGTAAATCCGGAAACACAAAACCGCCGTCTAATGTCTTCAGGGTGAGCGTCTATACGGGACACGTGGTCTCTTCTGAATCATAACAAAATTACTAAATAACCATCGGATAGAAGAAAAATAACAATTCCGTACTATGATAGGGACGGACTGTAAAAATATAAAATATTATTGGTAAATATAAGATTTAAGAACCTTTTTCCTTCCAATCCACGACATATATGGGAATTTACGAGCGTGTAACTGGGTCTTCAATCGGTGTAATAATGGCGCAAAGTGTGAAGTAAAGAGATCTTGTACCAGATGTGATCAGATCTCTAGGGATTTTATACCCCGGGGAGGACAAAGAAAAGGAAAAGAATTACACCGATGTTTACTGAACCCGGGGGACGCTGAGATATTGACTTGAATTAAAATCTCTATAATCATAATGAGAAGGGGGCGGGGACGACACTGACGCGTAACATTCCCTATATACAACGTCAGGGACAATATTACATTTATTATAAGTCCAGTGTGCGGAGATGAATATAAGAATAATAAATAATATAATATAGAGAACTTCTTAAAAAATGATAACAAGTTTGGAGATAAAGCATATATTGTATAAATATATATAAGTATGTATTACTGTCAACTATCCTATGTACATGGTGAATATATAGATGTGTTATCTGCATCATTTATTACTCTGAATTGCCTTCTCTCCTTTGTGAGTTATTTGATGTTGAACAAGATGTGATTGCTGAGTAAAACATTTTCTACATTCTGAACATGAAAATGGCTTCTCCCATGTGTGAGTTCTTTGATGTTGAATAAGACTTGATTGATCAGGAAAACATTTAGCACATTCTGCACATGAAAATGGCTTCTCCCCTGAGTGAGTTCTTCGATGTTTAACAAGATCTGATTTCTGAGAAAAACATTTCCCACATTCTGAGCATGAAAATGGTTTCTCTCCTGTGTGAGTTATTTGATGTCTAACAAGGTCTGTTTTCCGAGTAAAACATTTCCCACACTCTGCACATGAAAATGGCTTCTCCCCTGTGTGAGTTATTTCATGTTGAACAAGATTTGATTTCTTAGTAAAACATTTCCCACATTCTGAACAAGGAAATGGCTTCTCACCTGTGTGAGTTCTCTGATGTTCAACAAGCTGTGATTTAGATGTAAAACATTTCACACATTCTGAACATGAAAACAGTTTTTCCCCTGTGTGAGTTCTCTGATGCTGTACAAGCCACATTTTAGAAGTAAAATATTTTCCACATTCTGAACATGAAAATGGCTTCACTCCTGTGTGAGTGGTTTGATGTCCAACAAGATGCGATTTTTGAGTGAAACATTTTCCACATAGTGAACATGAAAATGGCTTCTCTCCTGTGTGAGTTCTTTGATGTAAAAGAAGATGCGATTTAAAAGTAAAACATTTACCACATTCTGGGCATGAAAATAACTTCTCCTCTGTGTGAGTTTTTTGATGTACAACAAGACCTGATTTCTGAGTAAAACATTTCCCATATTCTGAACATGAAAATGGCTTCTCTCCTATGTGAGATTTTTGATGTACAAGACCTGATTTAATAGTAAAACATTTCCCACGTTCTGCACATGAAAATGGCTTCTCTACTGTGTAAGTTATTTTATGTTTCCCAAGATCTGATTTCTGAGTAAAACATTTCCCACATTCTGCACATGAAAATGGCTTCTCCTCTGTGTGAGTTCTTTGATGCTTAACAAGATCTGATTTCTGAGTAAAGCATTTCCCACATTCTGAGCATGAAAATGGTTTCTCTCCTGTGTGAGTTATTTGATGTCTAAAAAGGTCTGTTTTCCGAGTAAAACATTTCCCACACTCTGCACATGAAAATGGCTTCTCCCCTGTGTGAGTTATTTCATGTTGAACAAGATTTGATTTCTTAGTAAAACATTTCCCACATTCTGAACAAGGAAATGGCTTCTCACCTGTGTGAGTTCTCTGATGTTCAACAAGCCATGATTTAGATGTAAAACATTTCACACATTCTGAACATGAAAATGGCTTCTTTCCTGTGTTAGTGGTTTGCTGTTCAACAAGATACGATTTCTCTCCTGTGCGAGTTTTCCGATGCACAACAAGATCTGATTTAGAAGTATAACATTTCTCACATTCTGGACATGAAAATGGCTTCTCCTCTGTGTGAGTTCTTTGATGTACAACAAGACCTGATTTATTAGTAAAACATTTCCCACATTCTGAACTTGAAAATGGTTTCTCCGCTGTGTGAGTTCTTTGATGTCGAGTAACATCTGATTTCGAAGTAAAACATTTCCCACATTCTGAACATGAAAATGGCTTCTCCCTTGTGTGAGTTCTTTGATGTTTAAGAAGACTTGATTTGTCAAAACATTTTTCACATTCTGAACATGAAAATGGCTTCTCCCCTGTGTGAGTTCTTTTATGTTGAACAAGATGTGATTTCTTAGTAAAACATTTCCCGCATTCTGAGCATGAAAGCAGCTTCTCTCCTGAGTGAATTCTTTGATGTACAACAAGGTCTGATTTCCGAGTAAAACATTTCCCACATTCTAAACATGAAAATGGCTTCTCCCCTGTGTGAGTTCTTTGATGTCTAAGAAGACTTGATTTGTCAGTAAAACATTTTCCACATTCTGAACATGAAAATGGCTTCTCTCCTGTGTGAGTTCTTTGATGTACACCAAGGTCTGATTTAAAAGTAAAACATTTCCCACATTCTGAACATGAATATGGTTTCTTTCCTCTTTGAGCTCTTTCATGTCCAACACCCCTTCTATGACTTTCTTTTTGCTGAACATCCTGTGATGACTGAGAAGACAGGACCTGTATATAAGGATGAGATGACAGATCTTGGCTGTGAAGGGCTGAGGGTGTATCTGGGATAATGGAATGTTCTTCATATGTATCTTGTGTGATATCATCATCTGCTTTATAATCTGAAGATATAAGATTCTCCTCTGATCTCCTGCTACAAGAATCTGCAGAGAATAACACAGATTTTATTTTTGAGTATTAACCCCTTAACAACCCAGGACATTAGTGCATTTCTAAGCAATAGTACTTAGTAAATCCACCCTTCATTTTAAGGGTGCGGTCACACGGAGTAAACCAAGAGGAATTCACGCCGAAAAATTTACAGGCAGAAAAAATCATTTTATTTTCACGCAGAATTAGCGCACAGAAATGGGGGAGAAAGAAGTGAAGGGTTTTTCAGCCATTTCCGCGCAAATTTCGCGTGAAAACGATGTCGGACTGAATTTTTTTTTTACCATTGACTTCTATTGATTTCTGCTAGGGGTTTCCGCTTGAAGAATGGACATGCTCTTTCTTCAAGCGGAACAGAATTCAGCATCGGCATTCCACTAGCAGAATTTCCGCTGTGTGAACAGGACAGCGGAAAAAACATTAAAGAGCACCTGTCATCAACAAAAACTTTTAATATGTTGTTCATAATCATTAATGAAGAGATATTGTAATATATCTTCATTAAAAAATATTAATATTTATACCAGTTTTTTCATTTTATACTTTTGGCCACTAGGGGTCTCTCTTCTATGCTTGGTCTGCAGGCAGCTTCCTATGCTTTTCATAGTAAGTGTACAGCTTTTAGGACTAATGCTGAAGGGCTCTGGTCCTTCCACCGGAAGTTCAGTACTCTCAGCTCAGGACTCGCTCCAAGCCTGTGAGCTACAAGCCTGCACATGCCTCTCATATAACAGCCAGTCACCTCCCCCTCCCCCCTGCTCTGTGTTCTCTCTGCCCCTCACCACACGTTATCTTATACATTGTATTATCTCACTGCACCCCCTGCTCTGTGCCCCCCCCCCCCCCTACCCCCTGACATTCATCTTAATTACTGCCTCTGTAATTGCTCCCTCAGCCCCTGGTTCTCAGCATTGGCTTTTTAGTGCAGAGAGACACAGGAGAGAGACAGAGGCTGCCGTCCCTCCCCTGTACTTAGTCTGTATGCACACTGCAGAGCAGTGTTTCCCAACCAGGGTGCCTCCAGCTGATGCAAAACTACAACTCCCAGCATGTCTGGACAGCTGTTGGTTGTCTGGGCATGCTGGGAGTTGTAGTTTTGCAACAGCTGGAGGTGCCCTGGTTGGGAAACACTGCTACAGAGGGAGAGCAGCATACAGGAAGACTGGCAGAAGCAGAGTCCCAGCCAAGCTTCATGTGACATCATGCCTGCCGGGACCCGCCTCCTTCCACCCCTCAGAAAGACAGTGATCCTGAGCTAATGAAGAGGGATTAAAAAAAGGTATTTCCACTGCGTTTTAAACCTCAATAAACACAGGGATAGGCATAGTTATAGAGTAAGGGACAGATGGGAAGGGGGATCAGGGAAAGTTTAGATGATGACAGGTACTCTTTAAAGTCAATGGGCAGAGGAGATGAGCGTTCATTTGGAGCGGAGAATTCAAGAGGAATTACTAGAGTAAATTCCTCTTGAATTACTCCGTGTGAACGCACCCTAGCTCCTTAAGGACGTAGGGCGTACCGGTATGCCCTACGCCCGGTCCTGGTATTTAAAACGGGGTCATGCCGTCAAGCATCATACAGGGTCGGTCCCGATCTGAACGTCGTGCAGCGCACTATTAACCCTTTAGACGCAGCGATCAAAGTTGATCGCCGAGTCTAAATTGAAAGTAAAAACTCCCCGCCAGCTCAGTCGGGCTGACCGGGACTATTGCGATAAAATCATGATGTCCCGATCAGCTAGGACGCGAGCGGAGGTCTCCTTACCTTGCTCTGTCATGTCCGATCGGCGTTTGATTGCTCCAAGCCTGAGCTACAACTGAGCTGCTTGAGCAATCGAGCCCCTAGAACACTGATCCATGCAAAGCTATGGCTTTGCAGGGATCAGCATAAGAGATCAGTGTGTGCAGTGTTATAGGTCCCTATGGGATAACAATGATCAGTATAAGAGATCAGTGTGTGCAGTGTTATAGGTCCCTATGGGATAACAATGATCAGTATAAGAGATCAGTCTGTGCAGTGTTATAGGTCCCTATGGGATAAGAATGATCAGTATAAGAGATCAGTGTGTGCAGTGTTATAGGTCCCTATGGGATAACAATGATCAGTATAAGAGATCAGTGTGTGCAGTGTTATAGTCTCCTATGGGATAACAATGATCAGTATAAGAGATCAGTGTGTGCAGTGCTATAGTCTCCTATGGGATAACAATGATCAGTATAAGAGATCAGCGTGTGCAGTGTTATAGTCCCCTATGGGATAACAATGATCAGTATAAGAGATCAGTGTGTGCAGTGTTATAGGTCCCTACTGGATAACAATGATTAGTATAAGAGATCAGCGTGTGCAGTGTTATAGTCCCCTATGGAATAACAATGATCAGTATAAGAGATCAGTGTGTGCAGTGTTATAGTCTCCTATGGGATAATAATGATCAGTATAAGAGATCAGTGTGTGCAGTGTTATAGTCTCCTATGGTATAATAATGATCAGTATAAGAGATCAGTGTGTGCAGTGTTATAGGTCCCTACTGGATAACAATGATTAGTATAAGAGATCAGCGTGTGCAGTGTTATAGTCCCCTATGGGAGCTATAACACTGCAAAAAAAAAAAGGGAAAAAAATAATAAAAAGTAATAAACCCCTTCCCTACTAAAACTTTTAATCACCCCTCTTTTTCCATAAAAAAAAAGTGAAATAAAAGTAAACATATGTGGTATCGCCGCGTGCGTAAATGTCCAAACTATAAAAATATATTGTTAATTAAACCGTGCGGTCAATGGCGTACGCGCAAAAAAATGCCAAAGTCCAACATAGCGTATTTTTGGTCACTTTTTATATCATGAAAAAATGAATAAAAAGTGATCAAAAAGTCCGATTAATACAAAAATGGTACCGCTAAAAACTTCAGATCACGGCGCAAAAAATGAGCCCTCATACCGGCCCATACACGGAAAAATACAAAAGTTATAGGGGTCAGAAGATGACAATTTTAAACGTATACATTTTCCTGCATGTAGTTATGATTTTCTCCAGAAGTGCGACAAAACGTGTAATTTTTACCAAAATATGTACTGTGTAGAAACGGAAGCCCTCAAAATTTACAACATTTAATTTTTTCATCAATTTTGTCCCACAATGATTTTTTTTTTTCTGTTTCGCCGTGGAATTTTGGGTAAAATGACTAATGTCACTGCAAAGTAGAATTGGTGGCACAAAAAATAAGCCATAATATGGAATTTTATGTGCAAAATTGAAAGAGTTATGATTTTTAGAAGGTTATGAGGAAAACATGAAAATGCAAAAATGGAAAAACCCTGTGTCCTTAAGGGGTTAAATAAGATTTACTGCAAAACTGAAGATAGTTGCTATGATTAGAGATGAGCGCACTTACAGTAAATTTGATTCGTCATGAACTTCTCGGCTCGGCAGTTGATGGCTTTTCCTGCATAAATGAGTTCAGCTTTCAGGCGCTCCCGTAGGCTGGAAAAGGTGTATACAGTCCTAGGAAAGAGTCTCCAGCCACAGGAGCACCGGAAAGCTGAACTCATTTATGCAGGAAAAGCCATCAACTGCTGAGCCGAGAAGTTCGTGACAAATCGACTTTACTGTAAGTTTGCTCATCTCTAACTATGATAGCGGAGCAGCCATACAACAGTGGTGTCAAACTGTGGCCCTCCAGATGTTGCAAAACTTCAACTCCAGCATGCTGGGACACCAAAGGTCTGTCTGCCTCCTCCAGAGGATGGATGCACTGTCCCCGAAAGGTAAATCAAGGCTTCCCTCTCATGGTATCCCTTAGTGCAGTGGTCTTCAATCTGTGGCCCTCCAGATGTTGCAAACGTCAACTCCCAGCATGTCCGGGAGTTGAAGTTTTGCAACATCTGGAGGTTGACACCGCTGCCTTATAAGGAGCGGGGACACCAGTTTTTGACAATCATGTGGACACAGCCTCAGGGAAAATCACTGCTATGGGGCCCGGTCAGGGACCAGATGACCGTGCCCCCCAATCCACCTGACCCCGCAGGTTATAATGGAGCAGTCATCCAAACGCCCCCTTTATAATCCTCATGCCAGCCAGAGAATTCAGGCAAAGGATAGGGGATACGTTATAGATCACGGGGGTCCGACCCTTGGGACTCCCTGCGATCTCCTGAACGGGGCCCTGACAGTCTGCTAGAAGGGAGCGGACCGACCCTGCATGGAGCGGTGGACGACACTCCCCCTCCATGTATCCCATAGAAATACATGTAGGGGGTGTGTCAGCCGCGGCATCCTGTGGGGGTGAGAACGGCCGCTTCTGGCAGACTGCTGGGGCCCCATTCAGGAGATTGCGGGGAGTCCCAAGGGTCGGACCCCCGTGATCTATAATCTATTCCCTATCCTGTCTAGGCAGACAGTGAAGTTTTCCTGGAACAAAGTTAAAAGGGGAACCGTTATTTTTAATGATTTTCGCTCACGGCTCACCAGCCGCACCTATACCTCCATTTGGACCCACACAGGTGACCCAAACCGGAACATTTCCGTATCAGAGGGAAAGAATAAAGGGATTTAAAGATTCCAGTGGTCGTGACATCCCGGCCACGCCCCCTCATTATGTGACAGCACGAGGGGGCGTGGCCATGACTTTACGATCACTGCCTCTGGTTCTGAGCCTTCTGAACAAAAAGTTCAGAACGCTGGAGCACCGGAGTACCCCTTTAAAGGAAAATTCTAGTACATGAGTACTTATCCCTTAGTCACAGAATCCTGTGTATAGGGGATATATGTCTGATTACTGGGGGGGTCCGACCACTGAGACCCCTGCGTTCTCCTGCCTGGCATCCCATTTGTGTATCTCCATCTCTCCCATAGAGATTCATGGAGAGACATGTCGGGCACCTCTTGGTGCGGTGGTTGACAGTAATCCCTGCACGGAGCGGAGGTCACCTGTGCCTGGAGAGATCTGGGGTGCTGGGCAGGAGATCACGGGGGGGTCCCGGCGGTCAGACCCCCACGATCAGACACTTATCCCCTCTCCTCAGGATGAAAAAGGAAAGATAGCGACTCCAGAGAGACAGAGAGCTGGTATCTACTGCTATATGGGGGAATATTAGTCTGTATATAATGTGATTCATAAACAGTATGGCGGTATTATTCAGTCACTCTGTAGTGGTGATGGGATCAAGTCGACTGCTATAGAGTAAATATAGAGGGGGAGGGGGATAGTATTTGCCCTGAAGTCCCAAAGATTCTAGTTACACAAATACTTTCCGAAAATATTATTGTGACTGAATAGAATCTGTGACCCTTCTCTGTATTTAGTGGTTACTACTCACCTGGGTGGTTACCCGTAAGAATGTCCTCCTTATACTGCTCATCACCGCTCACATCTGTCTCTTCTTCTTCCTTTATGTCTGTAGCATTAATATAGATCAGATCTTTCCCTGTAGGAATGTCCTCCTTATACTGCTCATCACCGCTTACATCTGTCTCTTTTACTTCCTTTATGTCTGTAGCGTTCATATAGATCAGATATTTTCCTGTAGGAATGTTCTCCTCATACTGCTCATTGCCACTCACATCTGTCTCTTCTTCCTTTATGTCTGTAGCATTAATATAGATCAGATCTTTCCCTGTAGTAATGTCCTCCATATTCTGCTCATCAAGAGGACGGGGACACCTCTCTGGTGCTGTTCTCTTACTGGATCTGACTGTAGGGAACACATACAGAGACTGAATTCATTCTTTACATACAAATAATGAGAGGACGTGTGTATATAGTCATGTCTATTACCTGGTGATGTGAGGAGCTGCTGATCCTCCATCATGACCTGATCCTTGTACTGATCCTTGTGTCCTTCTACATACTCCCACTCCTCCATGGAGAAATAGACCGCCACGTCCTGACACCTTATAGGAACCTGACACATAATGATACAGTCATCACCCCGACCCCTCCAGTGGTGTTACTGTATAATGTCCCAGCATTCCCAGCAGTGTCACCTCTCCAGTCATCACCAGACCCCTCCATTACTGTATAATGTCCCAGCAGTGTCACCTCTCCAGTCATCACCAGACCCCTCCATTACTGTACAATGTCCCAGCAGTGTCACCTCTCCAGTCATCACCAGACCCCTCCATTACTGTATAATGTCCCAGCAGTGTCACCTCTTCAGTCATCACCAGACCCCTCCATTACTGTATAATGTCCCAGCAGTGTCACCTCTCCAGTCATCACCAGACCCCTCCATTACTGTATAATGTCCCAGCAGTGTCACCTCTCCAGTCATCACCAGACCCCTCCATTACTGTATAATGTCCCAGCATTCCCAGCAGTGTCACCTCTCCAGTCATCACCAGACCCCTCCATTACTGTATAATGTCCCAGTATTCCCAGCAGTGTCACCTCTCCAGTCATCACCAGACCCCTCCATTACTGTATAATGTCCCAGCAGTGTCACCTCTCCAGTCATCACCAGACCCCTCCATTACTGTATAATGTCCCAGCAGTGTCACCTCTCCAGTCATCACCAGACTCCTCCATTACTGTATAATGTCCCAGTATTCCCAGCAGTGTCACCTCTCCAGTCATCACCAGACCCCTCCATTACTGTATAATGTCCCAGCAGGGTCACCTCTCCAGTCATCACCAGACCCCTCCATTACTGTATAATGTCCCAGCAGTGTCACCTCTCCAGTCATCACCAGACCCCTCCATTACTGTATAATGTCCCAGCAGTGTCACCTCTCCAGTCATCACCAGACCCCTCCATTACTGTATAATGTCCCAGCAGGGTCACCTCTCCAGTCATCACCAGACCCCTCCATTACTGTATAATGTCCCCGCAGTGTCACCTCTCCAGTCATCACCAGACCCCTCCATTACTGTATAATGTCCCAGCAGTGTCACCTCTCCAGTCATCACCAGACCCCTCCATTACTGTATAATGTCCCAGCAGTGTCACCTCTCCAGTCATCACCAGACCCCTCCATTACTGTATAATGTCCCAGCAGTGTCACCTCTCCAGTCATCACCAGACCCCTCCATTACTGTATAATGTCCCAGCATTCCCAGCAGTGTCACCTCTCCAGTCATCACCAGACTCCTCCATTACTGTATAATGTCCCAGCAGTGTCACCTCTCCAGTCATCACTAGACCCCTCCATTACTGTATAATGTCCCAGCATTCCCAGCAGTGTCACCTCTCCAGTCATCACCAGACTCCTCCATTACTGTATAATGTCCCAGCATTCCCAGCAGTGTCACCTCTCCAGTCATCACCAGACCCCTCCATTACTGTATAATGTCCCAGCATTCCCAGCAGTGTCACCTCTCCAGTCATCACCAGACCCCTCCATTACTGTATAATGTCCCAGCAGTGTCACCTCTCCAGTCATCACCAGACCCCTCCATTACTGTATAATGTCCCAGCAGTGTCACCTCTCCAGTCATCTCCAGACCCCTCCATTACTGTATAATGTCCCAGCAGTGTCACCTCTCCAGTCATCACCAGACCCCTCCATTACTGTATAATGTCCCAGCATTCCCAGCAGTGTCACCTCTCCAGTCATCACCAGACCCCTCCATTACTGTATAATGTCCCAGCATTCCCAGCAGTGTCACCTCTCCAGTCATCACCAGACCCCTCCATTACTGTATAATGTCCCAGCAGTGTCACCTCTCCAGTCATCACCAGACCCCTCCATTACTGTATAATGTCCCAGCAGTGTCACCTCTCCAGTCATCACCAGACCCCTCCATTACTGTATAATGTCCCAGCATTTCCAGCAGTGTCACCTCTCCTGTCATTACCAGACCCCTCCATTACTGTATAATGTCCCAGCAGTGTCACCTCTCCAGTCATCACCAGACCCCTCCATTACTGTATAATGTCCCAGCAGTGTCACCTCTCCAGTCACCACCAGACCCCTCCATTACTGTATAATGTCCCAGCAGGGTCACCTCTAAAGTCATCACCAGACCCCTCCATTACTGTATAATGTCCCAGCAGTGTCACCTCTTCAGTCATCACCAGACCCCTCCATTACTGTATAATGTCCCAGCAGGGTCACCTCTCCAGTCATCACCAGACCCCTCCATTACTGTATAATGTCCCAGCAGGGTCACCTCTCCAGTCATCACCAGACCCCTCCATTACTGTATAATGTCCCAGCAGTGTCACCTCTCCAGCCATCACCAGACCCCTCCATTACTGTATAATGTCCCAGCAGTGTCACCTCTTCAGTCATCACCAGACCCCCCCATTACTGTATAATGTCCCAGCAGTGTCACCTCTCCAGTCATCACCAGACCCCTCCATTACTATATAATGTCCCAGCAGGGTCACCTCTCCAGTCATCACCAGACCCCTCCATTACTGTATAATGTCCCAGCATTCCCAGCAGTGTCACCTCTCCAGTCATCACCAGACCCCTCCATTATTGTATAATGTCCCAGCAGTGTCACCTCTCCAGTCATCACCAGACCCCTCCATTACTGTATAATGTCCCAGCAGTGTCACCTCTCCAGTCATCACCAGACCCCTCCATTACTGTATAATGTCCCAGCATTCCCAGCAGTGTCACCTCTCCAGTCATCACCAGACCCCTCCATTACTGTATAATGTCCCAGCAGTGTCACCTCTTCAGTCATCACCAGACCCCTCCATTACTGTATAATGTCCCAGCAGTGTCACCTCTCCAGTCATCACCAGACCCCTCCATTACTGTATAATGTCCCAGCAGTGTCACCTCTCCAGTCATCACCAAACCCCTCCATTAATGTATAATGTCCCAGCAGTGTCACCTCTCCAGTCATCACCAGACCCCTCCATTACTGTATAATGTCCCAGCATTCCCAGCAGTGTCACCTCTCCAGTCATCACCAGACTCCTCCATTACTGTATAATGTCCCAGCATTCCCAGCAGTGTCACCTCTCCAGTCATCACCAGACCCCTCCATTACTGCATAATCTCCCAGCAGTGTCACCTCTCCAGTCATCACCAGACCCCTCCATTACTGTATAATGTCCCAGCAGTGTCACCTCTCCAGTCATCACCAGACCCCTCCATTACTGTATAATGTCCCAGCAGTGTCACCTCTCCAGTCATCACCAGACCCCTCCTTTACTGTATAATGTCCCAGCAGGGTCACCTCTCCAGTCATCACCGGACCCCTCCATTACTGTATAATGTCCCAGCAGTGTCACCTCTCCAGTCATCACCAGACCCCTCCATTACTGCATAATCTCCCAGCAGTGTCACCTCTCCAGTCATCACCAGACCCCTCCATTACTGTATAATGTCCCAGCAGTGTCACCTCTCCAGTCATCACCAGACCCCTCCATTACTGTATAATGTCCCAGCAGTGTCACCTCTCCAGTCATCACCAGACCCCTCCATTACTGTATAATGTCCCAGCATTCCCAGCAGTGTCACCTCTCCAGTCATCACCAGACCCCTCCATTACTGTATAATGTCCCAGCAGTGTCACCTCTCCAGTCATCACCAGACCCCTTCATTACTGTATAATGTCCCAGCAGCGTCACCTCTCCAGTCATCACCAGACCCCTCCATTACTGTATAATGTCCCAGCATTCCCAGCAGTGTCACCTCTCCAGTCATCACCAGACCCCTCCATTACTGTATAATGTCCCAGCATTCCCAGCAGTGTCACCTCTCCAGTCATCACCAGACCCCTCCATTACTGTATAATGTCCCAGCATTCCCAGCAGTGTCACCTCTCCAGTCATCACCAGACCCCTCCATTACTGTATAATGTCCCAGCAGTGTCACCTTTCTAATCATCACCAGACCCCTCCATTACTGTATAATGTCCCAGCAGTGTCACCTCTCCAGTCATCACCAGACCCCTCCATTACTGTATAATGTCCCAGCAGTGTCACCTCTCCAGGCATCACCAGACCCCTCCATTACTGTATAATGTCCCAGCAGTGTCACCTCTCTAGTCATCACCAGACCCCTCCATTACTGTATAATGTCCCAGCAGTGTCACCTCTCCAGTCATCATCAGACCCCTCCATTACTGTATAATGTCCCAGCAGTGTCACCTCTTCAGTCATAACCAGACCCCTCCATTAATGTATAATGTCCCAGCATTCCCAGCAGTGTCACCTCTCCAGTCATCATCAGACCCCTCCATTACTGTATAATGTCCCAGCAGTGTCACCTCTCCAGTCATCACCAGACCCCTCCATTACTGTATAATGTCCCAGCAGTGTCACCTCTCCAGTCATCACCAGACCCCTCCATTAATGTATAATGTCCCAGCAGTGTCACCTCTCCAGTCATCACCAGACCCCTCCATTACTGTATAATGTCCCAGCATTCCCAGCAGTGTCACCTCTCCAGTCATCACCAGACCCCTCCATTACTGTATAATGTCCCAGCATTCCCAGTAGTGTCACCTCTCCAGTCATCACCAGACCCCTCCATTACTGTATAATGTCCCAGCAGTGTCACCTCTCCAGTCATCACCAGACCCCTCCATTACTGTATAATGTCCCAGCAGTGTCACCTCTCCAGTCATCACCAGACCCCTCCATTACTATATAATGTCCCAGCATTCCCAGCAGTGTCACCTCTCCAGTTATCACCAGACCCCTCCATTACTGTATAATGTCCCAGCAGTGTCACCTCTCCAGTCATCACCAGACCCCTCCATTACCGTATAATGTCCCAGCAGTGTCACCTCTCCAGTCATCACCAGACCCCTCCATTACCGTATAATGTCCCAGCAGTGTCACCTCTCCAGTCATCACCAGACCCCTCCATTACTGTATAATGTCCCAGCAGGGTCACCTCTCCAGTCATCACCAGACCCCTCCATTACTGTATAATGTCCCAGCAGTGTCACCTCTCCAGTCATCACCAGACCCCTCCATTACTGTATAATGTCCCAGCAGTGTCACCTCTCCAGTCATCACCAGACCCCTCCATTACTGTATAATGTCCCAGCAGTGTCACCTCTCCAGTCATCACCAGACCCCTCCATTACTGTATAATGTCCCAGCAGGGTCACTTCTCCAGTCATCACCAGACCCCTCCATTACTGTATAATGTCCCAGCAGGGTCACCTCTCCAGTCATCACCAGACCCCTCCATTACTGTATAATGTCCCAGCAGGGTCACCTCTCCAGTCATCACCAGACCCCTCCATTACAGTATAAGGTCCCAGCAGTGTCACCTCTCCAGTCATCACCAGACCCCTCCATTACTGTATAATGTCCCAGCAGTGTCACCTCTCCAGTCATCACCAGACCCCTCCATTACTGTATAATGTCCCAGCAGTGTCACCTCTCCAGTCATCACCAGACCCCTCCATTACTATATAATGTCCCAGCAGTGTCACCTCTCCAGTCATCACCAGACCCCTCCATTACTGTATAATGTCCCAGCAGTGTCACCTCTCCAGTCATCACCAGACCCCTCCATTACTGTATAATGTCCCAGCAGTGTCACCTCTCCAGTCATCACCAGACCCCTCCATTACTGTATAATGTCCCAGCAGTGTCACCTCTCCAGTCATCACCAGACCCCTCCATTACTGTATAATGTCCCAGCAGTGTCACCTCTCCAGTCATCACCAGACCCCCTCCATTACTGTATAATATCCCAGCAGGGTCACCTCTCCAGTCATCACCAGACCCCTCCATTACTGTATAATGTCCCAGCAGTGTCACCTCTCCAGTCATCACCAGACCCCTCCATTACTGTATAATGTCCCAGCAGTGTCACCTCTCCAGTCATCACCAGACCCCTCCATTACTGTATAATGTCCCAGCAGCGTCACCTCTCCAGTCATCACCAGACCCCTCCATTACTGTATAATGTCCCAGCAGTGTCACCTCTCCAGTCATCACCAGACCCCTCCATTAATGTATAATGTCCCAGCAGGGTCACCTCTCCAGTCATCACCAGACCCCTCCATTACTGTATAATGTCCCAGCAGTGTCACCTCTCCAGTCATCACCAGACCCCTCCATTACTGTATAATGTCCCAGCAGTGTCACCTCTCCAGTCATCACCAGACCCCTCCATTACTGTATAATGTCCCAGCATTCCCAGCAGTGTCACCTCTCCAGTCATCACCAGACTCCTCCATTACTGTATAATGTCCCAGCATTCCCAGCAGTGTCACCTCTCCAGTCATCACCAGACCCCTCCATTACTGTATAATGTCCCAGCATTCCCAGCAGTGTCACCTCTCCAGTCATCACCAGAGCCCTCCATTACTGTATAATGTCCCAGCAGTGTCACCTTTCTAATCATCACCAGACCCATCCATTACTGTATAATGTCCCAGCAGTGTCACCTCTCCAGTCATCACCAGACCCCTCCATTACTGTATAATGTCCCAGCAGTGTCACCTCTCCAGTCATCACCAGACCCCTCCATTACTGTATAATGTCCCAGCAGTGTCACCTCTCCAGTCATCACCAGACCCCTCCATTACTGTATAATGTCCCAGCAGTGTCACCTCTCCAGTCATCACCAGACCCCTCCTTTACTGTATAATGTCCCAGCATTCCCAGCAGTGTCACCTCTCCAGTCATCACCAGACCCCTCCATTACTGTATAATGTCCCAGCAGTGTCACCTCTCCAGTCATCACCAGACCCCTCCATTACTGTATAATGTCCCAGCATTCCCAGCAGTGTCACCTCTCCAGTCATCACCAGACCCCTCCATTACTGCATAATCTCCCAGCAGTGTCACCTCTCCAGTCATCACCAGACCCCTCCATTACTGTATAATGTCCCAGCAGTGTCACCTCTCCAGTCATCACCAGACCCCTCCATTACTGTATAATGTCCCAGCAGTGTCACCTCTCCAGTCATCACCAGACCCCTCCATTACTGTATAATGTCCCAGCATTCCCAGCAGTGTCACCTCTCCAGTCATCACCAGACCCCTCCATTACTGTATAATGTCCCAGCAGTGTCACCTCTCCAGTCATCACCAGACCCCTCCATTACTGTATAATGTCCCAGCAGTGTCACCTCTCCAGTCATCACCAGTCCCCTCCATTACTGTATAATGTCCCAGCAGGGTCACCTCTCCAGTCAGCAGCTCCATCATCTTGTTGATGAGTTCTAGGATCTTCTGTTCATCCATTTCCTCATGTATCAGGGAGTGAGGTGGGGGCCCCGGGATTGGGCTCAGGGTTCTTCCCCATCCTTCACACACAGGGGCCCCACAGCGCCCACTAGAGGACTTCTTCACTACTGTGTAATCCTGTGTATGGAGAGACAAATTAATATCCCTACATACAATCCCAGAATCCCTCACCTCTCCAGTCATATCCATCTGTTATTCAATAGATAAGAATGAGGTCATGTGACATCACTCCCAGAATCCCTCACCTCTCCAGTCATATCCATCTGTTATTACATAGATAAGAATGAGGTCATGTGACATCACTCCCAGAATCCCTCACCTCTCCAGTCATATCCATCTGTTATTACATAGATAAGAATGAGGTCATGTGACATCACTCCCAGAATCCCTCACCTCTCCAGTCTTATCCATCTGTTATTACATAGATAAGAATGAGGTCATGTGACATCACTCCCAGAATCCCTCACCTCTCCAGTCATATCCATCTGTTATTACATAGATAAGAATGAGGTCATGTGACATCACTCCCAGAATCCCTCACCTCTCCAGTCATATCCATCTGTTATTACATAGATAAGAATGAGGTCATGTGACATCACTCCCAGAATCCCTCACCTCTCCAGCCATATCCATCTGTTATTACATAGATAAGAATGAGGTCATGTGACATCACTCCCAGAATCCCTCACCTCTCCAGTAAGCCGGAAGAGTATCTGTAGGGTGAGGTTTATGATCCTGTCGGCCATCTTGTTCCTGTCTCTCTCCATGGTTGATGGGTCATCCAGGAGAATTCTCTTATATAGAAGATATCAGCAGAGGATCCTGGATTGGAGAAACCTGAAGGGAAGAAGAGGAGATGATGATAAACCGCACCAGATTCTATGGAGAAATAAAATCCATTTCCTGGAGATAATCTGGGGAAACATCTGAGGAGACATTATAGGAGTTTTCAGATTTCTCTATAAAACAAAATCCATTGTCCGAGGGCTGTAAAATAATAGACTAGAGCGCACTCCCCTCTCCCGTCCAGTGGTGGCGCTCTGGTCCTCCAGGTCTTCTGAGGTCGCTCTCCCTGCTCTGCTGAAGACGTTGTGAATCCATTTCTCCTAATCTCTGAGGCTGCGGTGTATTCAGAACGTCTTCATCAGAGCAGGGAGAAGAATAGAGGGATTCAATATGACATTGTCCAATGAAGAATAGTGAAATGTGTCCACTAGGGGGCACAATATACATCACAATTACATCAGGATTTTATGTGAATTGTGATATGTCCCCCCGGAAGAACCTGCTATTACCTGCAGCAGAGGCCGAGCATCATATACCGTTACACACGCAGGGTCTGGGCCACCACCGGAGTCAGTGTTTACCAAGCAGGGTGCCTCCAGCTGTTACAGCATTTGGCTGTCAGGGCATGCTGGGAGTTGTAGTTTTACAACAGCTGGAGGCACACTGGTTTGGAAACTCTTAAGTAATAATAGGGGCGCGGGAGAAACTTAAAAAACCTGATGCTTACATAGTCCTGTATGGAAGATGTGGCTGATACCCGGAGAAAAGAGACTGACCAGGTGACAGGATGGGCGGGTAAGTGACCTGATACCTTCACCATCCAGACATCCCCTGGGGGGCAGTATAGGCAGGAAATCAGGTAAACAACTGCTGGTCGGCACGGCGCTCCCTAGAAAAACAACCATACAGCGCCATGTCTAAGCCACGCCCACCTACATTATTTTATTACAAAAATGGGATATAAACTTATTAGGGGAGGGGCTTCTATTACAAACCCTGAATAACGCTCTGCCATAGTGATCAGTGTTATCAGTGCTCGGCTTATACAGGCTGTGGAGGTGTCTGTATACTTAGAGCACCGATCTGAGCACAGAGCATGGTAAGGGGCCCTCCGGCCATCATCTCAGCTGATCTAGACTCCGCCCCCCAACAACTGCATTTTACTCATTTTAGATCCTGCAATCGACTTTGATCATGGAATCTAAAGGGTTAATGGCGATGAGCGTCATTAGTGGTGAGTCCTGGCTGCTTATAGCTCCTGAGTTCACCTCAAAGTCCCATATGGGGCACAGAATGTAAATATACACCGTGTCCTTAAGGGTTAATAATAAACATCCCCAATAATCCTGATCTGATGGTGACCGCACACACATACCTGTATCTGTAGAGGAGCCGTGTGCTCACAGGACCTGCGATGATGTCACCGTCATGTGATCAGTCACATGGAGGAGGAGGAGGAGGAGTCACATGATCAGAGGCTGCTGCTCTGAGAGATCTCCACACACAACACAACAGCAGTGACTGCCCCACCAGGACCTGCTCTGTATCTGCTACATGCTGGAGGTGTAGGACCTGTGATGATGTCACAATCATGTGACCAGTACATTTAGGGGCAAAGTTTAGCAGTAGAGATGTGACTGTGGCTGAAGGACCTGTGGGAGGATCATGTGACAGGAGTGGGCGGAGCTCAGCAGTGCAGGATAGAAGAGATTGCGATTGAAGGACCTGTGACAATGGTCATGTGACAGCAGAGTCCTGCATACACTGAGCAGATGAGCCTAAAGCAGCGGCCCCTGATCACGTGACTCCTCCTCCAAGTGATCACATGACGGTGACATCATCACAGGTCCTGTAAGCACACGGCTCCTGTACAGTCTGCAGGTGGAGGTATGTGTGTGGTCACATATGGAGTACTGTCAGATGGTTTTTGTACTATTAACCCCTTCAGGACCCGGCAGTTTTGAGTTTTAACCCATTAACGACACAGCGATTTCTCATTTTTGTGTTATTTTAACTTTTTTCCTCCTCGCTTTCTAACAGCCTATTATGCTTGTAATTTCCTCTTTACAAACCCATATGAGTCTTGTTGTTGTTGATGATGTTTTTTTTGCACCACTGATTAGTAATTTAAAATTACATCAATCATTTTAATGTAAAACCTACAACAAAAAATAAAATATTATTTATGGGGTGAAAAAAAAAAAAGCAATTTTTAAAATCTGGGTTCTTCTGTTTGGACGCAGTGCACATTACGGTAATAATTCTCTTTATTCTGTAGGTCCAAACGATTACAATGATAAATGATTTATATAGGTTTTATTTTAACACTTTTAAAATATAAAAAAGTTCTAACTTTTTGTACAAAAAGGATTTTGCATCAGCTTACATACACTGATCAATGCTGTGATGCTGAGGCTGCCTGCAGCATTGGAGCGTCGTTCAGACAGCGTGGAGCGAGGTTAGGGACCTCCACACGTTCTCTCAGCTGACCAGGACCCCGCTATTTCACTGTGGGTGTCCTTATCAGCTCCTTACACTCCATGGGACAGGTACTTTGGGTATAATGACCTGAACTGACAGCTGGATCATCAGACTTGTGGTCAGTTGGGGACATGTGACCATAATATAGAGGATCTGCCCCGACAAGTATTCACCTCATCATCCGAGAGCGAGAAGATAAATCATGTGCAGGAATATCCCCTCAAATGTCTCCATATAACATCCTGGAATTGTATAGAATTAAATCTTTATTCACAATACAGGTTCCTATAAGGTGTCAGGACGTGGCGGTCTATTTCTCCATGGAGGAGTGGGAGTATGTAGAAGGACACAAGGATCAGTACAAGGATCAGGTCATGATGAAGGATCAGCAGCCCCTCACATCACCAGGTAATAGACATGACTATATACACACGTCCTCTCATTATTTGTATGTAAAGAATGAATTCAGTCTCTGTATGTGTTCCCTACAGTCAGATCCAGTAAGAGAACAGCACCAGAGAGGTGTCCCCGTCCTCTTCTTCCACAGGATGATCAGGTAGATGGAGATATTCCCTATGATCTGTAGAAGGGCTGTGAAGATCTTGTGGTCAGTCCCCTCACCCTCCATGACTCCTCATCTCCTGCTCATCTATAACATCCCATGTGACTTCTCCTACTGTCTGATGACTTTTACAATATTTCTTTCACATCTTATGAATCAGGGTGAAGATCTGAACAATATTAAAACTATAGAGACAGATGTGAGCGGTGATAAGCAGTTTAAGGAGAACTTTCCTACAGAGAAAGATCTGATCTATATTAATGCTACAGACATAAAGGAAGAAGAAGAGACAGATGTGAGCGGTGATGTGCAGTATAAGGAGGACATTCCTACAGGGGAAGTTCTTATCTATATTAATGCTCCAGAGACAAAAGTGAGCCGTAATAAGCAGTATGAGGAAAACATTCCTACAGGGAAAGATCTGATCTATATTAACGCTACAGACATAAAGGAAGAAGAGGCAGATGTGAGCAGTAATGAGCAGTATAAGGAGGACATACCTATAGGGAAAGATCTGATCTATGTTAAAACTACAGACATAAAGGAAGAACAAGAGACAGATTTGAACTGTGATGAGCAGTATAAGGAGGACATTCCTACAGGGAAAGATCTGATCTATATTAATGCTACAGACATAAAGAAAAAAGAAGAGACAGATGTAAGCGGTGATGAACAGTATAAAGAGGACATTCCTACACGGAAAGATCGGATCTATATTAATGCTACAGACATAAAGAAAGAAGAAGAGACAGATTTGAGCAGTGATGAGCAGTATAAGGAGGACATTCCTACAGGGAAACATCTGATTTATATTAATGCTACAGACATAAAGAAAGAAGAGTCAGATGGGAGTGGTAATGAGCAGTATAAGGAGGACAGCCCTACAGGGAAAGATCTGATCTATATTAATCCTACAGACATAAAGGAAGAACAAGAGACAGATGTGAGCAGTGATGATCAGTATAAGGAGGACATTCCTACAGGGAAACATCTGAGCTCTATTAATGCTACAGACATAAAGGACCAACAAGAGACAGATGTAAACAGTGATAAGCAGTATAAGGAGGGCATTTCTACAGGGAGAGATATGATCTATATTAATGCTACAGACATAAAGAAAGAGGAAGAGACAGAGATGAGCAGCGATGAGCAGTATAAGGAGGACATTTCTGCAGGTAACTGCCCAGGTGAGTAGTAACCACTAAATACAGAGAACAGTCACAGATTCTACTCAGTCACCGACTGCAGTAATCACAGAAAATATAATGCTCATATATGTTACTCACTAGGTCATCCAGATACTATACAGATCTGTTTTATTTGTCTTCTGTATTTGGCTCACAAATCCCTCTGTTCTGCTGCTCACCTATTCTGGCATCCACTGTTCAGGAAGGGGAGTGTCCGAGGCAAGCACTGAGCCCACCCTCACTCACCATTCATTCACTTCCTCCCTGAGTCTGCTGTGCCGGGTCTCTTTATCCAATCACTGCAGGCTATTCTGTAACCCCCTCCTCTCTGCTTTCATGCTGCAGTCTGATAGGACAGGAGTGAGCACAGAGGAGTACTTATCCTGCCAGGTCTGTGCTTCAGCTGGGACAGAGATGATGCTGCAGCCGGACAGGATTTTGATTTAGATCAGTGGTTTCAAAGTGTGGCCTTTACTGATACTTAGCATGCGTTTTATCATTAACCCCTTAATGACCATGTCCATTTTGGCCTTAAGGACCAGGCCAATTTTATTTTTGCGTTTTAATTTTTTCGTCCTCACCTTCTAATATCCATAACTCTTTTAACCCCTTAAGTCCGCTCCCGTTCTATAACGCTGTGGCCCTGCGTCATAGCGGCTAGGGCCCGGCCGTTGTTTATAGCGGGTCGGGCCCGGCCGTGGCTTATAGCGTGCAGCACTGATCGCGGTTCCGCGCGCTATTAACCCTTTAGCCACAGAGTTCAAAGTTGACTGCCGCGTCTAAAGTGAAAGTAAACTACCCCTGGCTAGCTCAGCGGGCTGTTTGGGATCGCAGCGATTTCACCGCAGCATCCCGAACAGCTGTAGGACAGCAGGAGGGTCCCTTACCTGCCTCCTGGTGTCCGATCGCCAAATGGCTGCTCAGTGCCTGAGATCCAGACATGAGCAGTCAAGCGGAAGAATCATCGATCCTATGAGAAACCATTGATCAGTATAAGAGATCAGTGTGTGTAGTGTTATAGTCTCCTATGGGATAACAATGATCAGTGTAAAAGATCAGTGTGTGCAGTGTTATAATCTCCTATGGGATAACAATGATCAGTGTAATGTCAGTGTGTCCAGTATTATAGTCTCCTATGGGATAACAGTGATCAGTGTAAGAGATCAGTGTGTGCAGTGTTATAGTCTCCTATGGGATAACAATGATCAGTGTCGGAGATCAGTGTGTGCAGTATTATAGTCTCCTATGGGATTACAATCATAAGTGTGGGGGCTCACTGTGCATGGGGTAAACGTGGTTACCTGAGTGCTCTGTACTCAGAAAAAATGCATCCAATAGAAAAAAGGGTGTAACACACGTTTCAATTGATGCTTAAGTTTTCTTTATATATTTATATATTCAGAAGATATACAATTTTTCAACATTAGAATATTCACCCATGTGCACAAAGTAATAAATCAGCAGTGTCCAGCAGGAGATATGTATCAGCTCATCAAGTTGTCTTTAGTTGTATAACCTGTATACGGCCATCTCCTACACCAGCAGGTGTGTAAGTCCATGCAACGTTTTGAAGGAAACACCTTCTTTGTCCAGCATAATGTGAAAAACGCCCATCATCAAGTTAAATACGTTTACATTCTCGCGAGATCTTAATTCTACAGCGGAAATACAAAAGTTACAAAAACGTATCAAAAGGAATTAAAATCACATAAAAAACCACATGAAAACAACAGTACAGTTACAGTATACGCTTAGTTATAAAAATACATTGAAATTGCAGATCTCATTAATCCCGTCCGGTTTTAAAGTACCCAGTTTTTGTATCCAGCGCACCTCGTTCCTCAATAGTTTCATTTTTACTTGTTCCTTATTATCGCCCTCTATGTTTTCAAGTACCTGCCATCTAAGTTCGTTCACATTGTGTCTGTATTCTGAAAAATGCCGAGCTACGCTGGTTTCCGATTTTTCTTTATTTGCCGCATTACCTTCACTCTTGTTCACATTGTCCTGTTCTTTTTTGTACATTCTAGTCTCCTATGGGATAACAATGATCAGTATAAGAGATCAGTGTGTGCAGTGTTATAGTCTCCTATGGGATAACAATGATCAGTATAAGAGATCAGTGTGTGCAGTGTTATAGTCTCCTATGGGATAACAATGATCAGTGTAAGAGATCAGTGTGTGCAGTGTTATAGTCCCCTATGGGATAACAATGATCAGGATAAGAGATCAGTGTGTGCAGTGTTATAGCCTCCTATGGGATAACAATGATCAGTGTAAGAGATCAGTGTGTACAGTGTTATAGTCTCCTATGGGATAACAATGATCAGTGTAAAAGATCAGTGTGTGCAGTGTTATAATCTCCTATGGGATAACAATGATCAGTGTAATGTCAGTGTGTCCAGTATTATAGTCTCCTATGGGATAACAGTGATCAGTATAAGAGATCAGTGTGTGCAGTGTTATAGTCTCCTATGGGATAACAGTGATCAGTATAAGAGATCAGTGTGTGCAGTATTATAGTCTCCTATGGGATTACAATCATAAGTGTGGGGGCTCACTGTGCATGGGGTAAACGTGGTTACCTGAGTGCTCTGTATTCAGAAAAAATGCATCCAATAGAAAAAAGGGTGTAACACACGTTTCAATTGATGCTTAAGTTTTCTTTATATATTTATATATTCAGAAGATATACAATTTTTCAACATTAGAATATTCACCCATGTGCACAAAGTAATAAATCAGCAGTGTCCAGCAGGAGATATGTATCAGCTCATCAAGTTGTCTTTAGTTGTATAACCTGTATACGGCCATCTCCTACACCAGCAGGTGTGTAAGTCCATGCAACGTTTTGAAGGAAACACCTTCTTTGTCCAGCATAATGTGAAAAACGCCCATCATCAAGTTAAATACGTTTACATTCTCGCGAGATCTTAATTCTACAGCGGAAATACAAAAGTTACAAAAACGTATCAAAAGGAATTAAAATCACATAAAAAACCACATGAAAACAACAGTACAGTTACAGTATACGCTTAGTTATAAAAATACATTGAAATTGCAGATCTCATTAATCCCGTCCGGTTTTAAAGTACCCAGTTTTTGTATCCAGCGCACCTCGTTCCTCAATAGTTTCATTTTTACTTGTTCCTTATTATCGCCCTCTATGTTTTCAAGTACCTGCCATCTAAGTTCGTTCACATTGTGTCTGTATTCTGAAAAATGCCGAGCTACGCTGGTTTCCGATTTTTCTTTATTTGCCGCATTACCTTCACTCTTGTTCACATTGTCCTGTTCTTTTTTGTACGTTCTAGTCTCCTATGGGATAACAATAATCAGTGTAAGAGATCAGTGTGTGCAGTGTTATAGTCTCCTATGGGATAATAATGATCAGTATAAGAGATTAGTGTGTGCAGTGTTATAGTCTCCTATGGGATAACAATGATCAGTGTAAGAGATCAGTGTGTGCAGTGTTATAGTCTCCTATGGGATAACAATAATCAGTGTAAGAGATCAGTGTGTGCAGTGTTATAGCCCCCCTATGGGATAACAATGATCAGGATAAGAGATCAGTGTGTGCAGTGTTATAGTCTCCTATGGGATAACAATGATCAATGTAAAAGATCAGTGTGTGCAGTGTTATAGCCTCCTATGGGATAACAATGATCAGTGTAAGAGATCAGTGTGTACAGTGTTATAGTCTCCTATGGGATAACAATGATCAATGTAAAAGATCAGTGTGTGCAGTGTTATAGCCTCCTATGGGATAACAATGATCAGTGTAAGAGATCAGTGTGTACAGTGTTATAGTCTCCTATGGGATAACAATGATCAATGTAAAAGATCAGTGTGTGCAGTGTTATAGCCTCCTATGGGACCTATAACACTGCAAAAAATAGTTTAAAAATTGTGAATAAAGATCATTTAACCCCTTCCCTAATAAAAGTTTGAATCACCCCCCTTTTCCCATAAAATAAAAAAAAACTGTGTAAATAAAAATAAACATGTGATATCGCCGTGTGCGGAAATGTAAAAAATATAAAAATATATTGTTAATTAAACCGCACGGACAATGGCGTACGCGCAAAAAAAATTCCAAAGTCCAAAATATCGTATTTTTGGTCACTTTTTATATAATGAAAAAATTTATAAAAAGCGATCAAAAAGTCCGATCAATACAAAAAATGGTACCGCTAAAAACTTCAGAACACGGCGCAAAAAAATGAGCATTCATACCGCCCCTTACTTTTGGAAGCCTCCAAAAGTTACAAAATGGCGTTTTTTCTTCAATTTTGTCGCACAATGATTTTTATTTCTATTTCGCCGTAGGTTTTTGGGTAAAATGACTGATGTCATTACAAAGTATAATGGTGATGCAAAAAATAAGCCATAATATGGATTTTTAGGTGCAAAATTGAAAGAGTTATGATTTTTTAAAGGTAAGGAGGAAAAAACAAAAGTGGAAAAATGCTCAGTCCTTAAGGGGTTAAATTTCCATCCACAGACCCATATGAGGACTTGTTTTTTGCGGGACCAATTGTCCTTTGTAATGACATCACTCATTTTACCATAAAGTGTACAGCGAACCCAAATTATTATTTTTTGTGAGGAAATTTTAATGAAAACGCTGCTGGACACTTTACGGTAAAAATGACGTTTTCTTTATTCTGTTGGTCAATGATTAAAATTCTCCCCGTGATCACATATTTTTATTTTATTGTCCTGCTTTTAAAAAAATCACAAACCTTTTTTTTTATTTTTTTACAAAATCAGTCTCCCTACTTGGACCACCTATAACTTTTTCATTTTTCCGTATACCGGGCGGTATGAGGGCTCATTTTTTGCATCATGACCTGTATTTTTTTTTTTATTTCACTTTTGTGTATTTGTGACTTTTTAGTCGCTTTTTTATAAAAAAAAAATTAATTTTGAATGTGATGTGACCAAAAAGCAGCAATTTTTTTGTACTTTTTTACGTTTACGCTGTTCACCGCACGGGATCATTAACATTATTTGATCGGATATTTATTCAGGCAGCAACACCAAATATGTTTATATTATCATTTTTTGATGCTTTTTTGAGTAAAATAGGGGAAAATAGTGATTAAAATTTTTATTAGGGTGGGTTTTTCAATTTTTTTAACTTTTATTTTTAACTCCTTATGTCCCCATAGGTGACTATCTATTGCAATCATTAGATTACCAATGCTGTTCAGTGCTATACATAGGCATAGCACTGATCAGTATCATCAGCGATCTTCTGCTCTGGTCTGCTGGAAGGCAGATCAGTGCAGAAGACCCCGGGAGAGCGGTGGAGGCAGGTGAGGGGACCTCTGTGCCACCTACAATCAGATCAGTGATTACAAGTGCCGCACTGCCACAGGTGCCGTGATCTGTATTGATCTACGGGATCTAAGGGGTTAATGGTGGACATCAGCGATATCGCTGATGTCCGCCATTACTGGTGGTTCCCTTGTTGAAAAGGTTCCATGATGTCACATGCTGCACTTACAATGTTGTACTAAAAAGACTATAAATATGGGCGCAATTATTAATAAAATCTGTGTTATTCTCTGCAGATTCTTGTCCCAGGAGATCAGAGGAGAATCTTATATCTTCAGATTATAAAGCAGATGATGATATCACACAAGATACATATGAAGAACATTCCATTATCCCAGATACACCCTCAGCCCTTCACAGCCAAGATCTGTCATCTCATCCTTATATACAAGTCCTGTCTTCTCATTCATCACAGGATGTTCAGCAAAATAAAAGTCACAGAAGGGGTGTTGGACACCAACAAGCTCATACAGGAAAGAAACCATATTCATGTTCAGAATGTGGGAAATGTTTTACTTCTAAATCAGATCTTGTTGTACATCAGAGAACTCACACAGGAGAGAAGCCCTTTTCATGTTCACAATGTGGAAAATGTTTCACTCAGAAATCGCATCTTGTTGGACATCAGAGAACTCACACAGGAGAGAAGCCATTTTCATGTTCAGAATGTGGAAAATATTTTACTTCTAAAACGTGGCTTGTTCAGCATCAGAGAACTCACTGTTTTCATGTTCAGAATGTGGGAAATGTTTTACTTCTAAATCACGGCTTGTTGAACATCACAGAACTCACACAGGTGAGAAGCCATTTCCATGTTCAGAATGTGGGAAATGTTTTACTAAGAAATCAAATCTTGTTGAACATCAAACAGCTCACACAGGAGGGAAGCCATTTTCATGTTCAGAATGTGTAAAATGTTTTACTTCTAAATCACGGCTTGTTAGACATATGAGAATTCACACAGGGGAGAACCCATTTTCATGTTCAGAATGTGGGAAATGTTTTACTTCTAAATCAAATATTATTGAACATCAGAGAACTCACACAGGGGAGAAGCCATTTTCATGTTTAGAATGTGGAAAATGTTTTACTAAGAAATCAAATCTTGTTGAACATCAAATAACTCACACAGGTGAGAAGCCATTTCCATGTTCAGAATGTGGGAAATGTTTTACTCGGAAAGCACATCTTGTTGTACACCTACAGAAATGTCTGTTATACAAAATGCAAACAGAATCCAAATAACACATCTGTATATACGTCACCAGGTACTAGAATATTATACATTAAACCTTGTTACAAATGTTTAATACTGTAATTTCTATTCCAGCGATATTATTCACCTTTTTCTTTCTCCTCACAATTTCAAAGGCCCCTTTGTGCTGCTTTGAAAATATGTGAACATTAATTTTTGTACCACTTTTGTTTTTCTTTGTGGCAAAAAAATTTTTTCTTGTTGCAGCCATATTGGATTTTTTTTTGCGCCAAAATTGGCAATTTTTGAACCAAAATTGCTGATTTTTGCACTAAATTTTATATCCCAGAAAATTCTGTCAGAAACATCTCACAAGAGAACAATAAGGTCCGGCACTAGAGTGGTTGCAGGTAAAGACTGTTTGTTGTTTTATTGAAGATATCGCAGTCTAGACTTCCAGCTTTGTACTGCGATATCTTCAATAAAGCAACAAACAGTCTTTACCTGCAATCACTCTAGTGCCGGACCTTATTGTTCTGTTCGTACAAGCACTTAGCCGGAGGTGGTACCGGTCGGCCCTGGGCACAGGTGGAGAGGTGAGCGTGCTATCGGTGAGCGGCTCACAGTTCAGCTTTTGATATATATATGGTTTTTTTTAATTACATTTTTCAATAATAATTATTTCTTTTTTTTAATAATTACTTAAATAACACCTTTTCCAAAAAAACTAAGAAAAAAAAACAATAAACCTACAACCAATTCTGTGATATCAAAAAGCTGGAGTGAAATTTTGGATGTAAACTGGACTCTCACCCCAAATATCATGTAAAGCCGACAATATACGTGGACACGCCCACTTTTACAAAACTGACGTGAACAGTGTAAGCCGCACCACAAAGCACTTTGAAAATGTGGCCGATACTTTTCATGCCAAAATTTTGGCAGAAATTGTTTTTTTTTGGCGCAAAATTCTTTGAGAATCTCCCCCAGAGTTCCTTATCCATCTCATCCCTCCGCTTGCGGTACTAGGAGACCATGCGGACTGCATTGCCATCCCCATAGACAGTAATGTATTTCTGATCAGATCTTTCGGCAGATCCGCTTACTCTGTGCGGTCCTAGTGACGCCCGCGGAGATTCTGCAGTGTGAACCCGGCCGTACAGAAGTGAGTTTTCTTCTATGTCTGCACCACACGATCACATGGGGGAATAATGATGTGTATGGAAAATGTTCTGATTCTAGAACTTTCATCACTTTCATGCTGCCTGAAACAAGAAGGGGGGGGGGGTCCTCACAGTTACTCCGCCCCCACCAGCCATGATTGACAGATCGCTCTTTGTTCACATATGTTACATATTATGTAATGGGATATTTCTCAATACATGTTCTCATTATCAAGGTTACAGGTTATCACTGAGATACACTGTACAGTGCTGGATGTATATATATAGAATCTAATGACATAGTACAATACTATTTCAGTACAGTGGGAGGATATACCATATATACACATGAAGTATCCAATAAGAAAACACCCACCACCTAATGTATACCATGCCGGCCCACAAGGGAGGAGGATTGGACTCGTAATGAACCAGATATATATATATTAGGATAAACCCCCCTCATGGGGCAGCACGGGGGCTCAGTGGTTTGCACTGTTACCTTGCAGCACAGAAGACAACATCTGCAAAGAGTTTGTATGTTCTTCCATGTTTGTGTGGGTTTCCTCCGGTTTCCTCCCACACTTCAATAACATGTGACCCCAATGGGGACAGGGACCAATATGAGTGTACAGCGCTGCGGAATCTGTGTGCACTATATAAACCCCCCCCATTTATAATAGACACCCCCCATTTATAATAGACACACTGGCCATTTATAATAAACACACCCTCATTTTTAAATAAGACCCCTTGAATTATAATAGACACACCCTCAATTATAATAGACACACCCACATTTATAATAGACACACCCTCATTTATAAAGGAGACACCTTGAATTATAATAGACACACCCTCAATCATAGACACACCCACATTTATAATAGACACACCCTCATTTATAAAGGAGACACCTTGAATTATAACAGACACACCCTCAATTATAATAGACGCACCCTAAATTATAATAGACACACCCTCAATCATAGGCACACCCACATTTATAATAGACACCCTCATTTATAAAGGAGACACCTTGAATTATAATAGACACACCCTCAATTATAATAGACGCACCTTCATTTATAAAGGAGGCACCCTAAATTATAATAGACACACCCTCCATTATAATAGACACGCCCTCAATTATAATAGACCCCCCCCTTCAATTATAATAGACACACCCTCATTTATAAAGGAGACACCCTAAATTATAATAGACACACCCTCCATTATAATAGACACACACTCAATTATAATAGACCCCCCCAATTATAATAGACACACCCTCCATTATAATAGACACACCCATGACTATTACTATAAACTCACACGAGTTCATTATAGAGGAGGGACACGGACGGACAGGAAGGAGAAGAATGGAGGCTGTGAGAAGCTGAGACAGAGGCGGCCATCTTGGAAGGTTGAAATCCACCATTTTGGATGAGGTAACCGGCCCTTTGGGAAGAAAGTCCAAGAGATGAGACTAAAGACATTGAAGCCCATATGACTCTTTCTATATGAATAACCTATACTAAGGACGGCCATTATATGGAGATTTATTGTTTATGTAGTGTCGGCCATGTTGTCAGGAAGATTATAATAAAGAAAAAGCTCGAAAATCCTACATGGTGGCACCTGAGGATATTTACCTATATGAGGTTTATAACAGGGTATAGTAAGGAATCTATTAACTCCTTCAGGACACTGGCCATAAATGAAGCTGAGCACGCTTCATACCTGGTGGGTCCCGGTTGTTATCAGCAGCCAGGACCCACAACTAATGACGGACATCACTGATTGGTCACATTTCTGACACTAACCTTTTAGATCCTGCAATCATCACGACAAAATTGCAGGGTCCCGATCAGCTGAGAGGACAGGCGGAGGGTCCCTACCGTCTTCCAGCTCATCCGATCAGCGCTCCCTTACAGTAGACAGCCTCAGCAGCCTGTAGTAATAGAGCGCCGATAACACTGTTCTATATGATGGCATTGATCAGTGTCTGCAATCTAGGGATTGACCGATTATCAGTTTTTCCCGATATTATCGGCCGATATTCACGATTTTGGACGTTATCGGTATCGGCAATTACCTTGCCGATAATGCACTGCCCCCTGCACCACGCCGCACCCCCCACCACCGCCCCGGCCAGAGACCGCCGCCGCCCCATTGCCTCCCCCATCCCCGGTTACCTGTTCGCGGAGTCCGCGCTACTTCTGGCTCCTGCGGCATCCTGTGTTACGCTGCGCAATGACGAGTGACGTCCTCAACGCAACGTCACAGTCAGTGCGCACAGTGACAGCTCAGGAGGACGCTGCCGGAGCCAGAAGTAGCGTGGACCCCGGTAATTATAAAATCGGGAATGGGGGAGGCAATGGGGCAGCGGCGGCGGTCTCTGGCCGGGGTAGTGCGGTGGGGGGTGCGGCGTGGTGGTGGAGGGTGCGGTGGTGGTGGGGCGGTGATAGGACTCAGAAGGACCCCAGGACAGGTAGGGGGAGAGAAGCGGTTGACAGCGGCGGTCTCTAGCACCGCAAAAGCCGCTGCAGTTCATTGATTTAAAGCGCCCGCTTTAAATCAATGATCTGCAGTGGTGTTGCCGGGGTGGGGGGAGATAAATAACTGATAACTTATACCGATATTCCGGTATAAGTTATCGGCTATCGGCCCTAACCTCCACAGATTATCGGTATCGGCCCTAAAAAAATCGATATCGGTTGATCCCTACTGTAATCTAAGGTTCACATGCAATAGTTTCCTAAAGGGACTAAATCTGAAAAATATACTAAAATAAAGTGTTAATAAATGTGAATAAGCCCCTCCCCTAGTAAAGTTTGAACCACTTTTCCCATTTTTCAATAAAATAATGTAAACAAAAATAAATAAATATTTTCGGTTGCTTCATATACCAGGTAAAAATTTATAAAAAATGATCTAAATTGTCATCGAAACAAAATGATATAAATAGAAACTACAGATTATGGCACAAAAAAATGACCCTTATATAGTCCTGTATACTGGAATATAAAAGAGTTATAGGGGTCATAAGAGGACAACTTTAACTCTTTAAGGATTCAGGGTTTTTCCATTTTTGCACTTTCATTTTTTCCTCCTCACCTTCTAAAAATCATAACGCTTTTAGTTTTCCACCTACAGACCCATATGAGGCTTGTTTTATACGCCAACAATTTTACTTTGTAATAACATCAATTATTTCACCACCACATCTATATCGAAACCAAAAATAAACGTAAACGTACATCACAGTGCGCTACGTACCAGGATACCATGACATTTTCCCCTGTGGATATGGTATTTGGTAAGACATTTCTGGAGTTTGTTCACATGCCCTCGCTGTCCTCCGATCACCGAGATGCTTTTAATGGGGACTTCACTGAAGACAAAGTTCGGCGGAACATTAAAGGTCTCCATAATGCGAAAGGGCCGGGCCCTGATGGTTTCTCCGGTGAATTTTATAAGGTCTTGATTCATGAAGTGATGCCCCCATTAACATCTTACTTTAACCATCTCCTGCATTCTGGCTCTCGGCCTTTGCACTCAAACACAGCCGTCATTAAGTTCCTTCTAAAGCCCGGCAAGGATCCCCTCCTGCCCCAATCCTACCATCCCATATCCCTTATTAACCAAGACCTTAAGCCAGTGTCTAAAATGCTTGCTGATCGCTTAAGTGTGTTTCTGCTCTCGTTGATAGGTCCTTCCCAAGTGGGCTTTCGGTCATCAGTGACTAATATCTGCAAAGTGTTAACTGTCCTGGATAGGATGCAGCACCGTCCTGAGCCTGGGGAATAACCACTGTAACTGGCACTTGACGCCGAAAAGGCATACGATAATGTCAGGTGGGACTGGCTTGGGATGGTGTTGGACAAGGTAGGCATTACTGGTCATTTCCATACATTTTTAGGGGGTCTCTATGCTTCCCCCCCAGGCACAATTTCACACAGGCATATTGTCTCCCTCCTTTCCTCTTTTTAAAGGGATGTGACAGGGATGTCCCCTGTCCCCTCTCTTATTCAATCTGGAACCTTTAGCCCGTCACCTGGAGGACTCTGATATGTATCAGGGCATTGCAATCCAGCGCAAAACAGTCAAATTAACTCTTTTCGTGGATGATGTTTTGATCTTCCAAGCCAATCTGAGTGCCCATTACGCCCCCCTGATGTCCACTTTAGCTCATTTTGGTACCTTCTCTGGGTAGAAAATCAATCAACTAAAAAGTGAACTACTCCCGCGGGGACCCTCTTGGTCTTCCTCTTACTGGAATACCCTGGGAATACCCGGGGATCTTGTCAAGCCCCATATCACTTACTTAGGTATAAAAATTGGTAGAGACCCCTCTTCCCTCTACACCTTGAATTATCTCCCTTTGTTCAAGGAGATCCAGGATGAGCTTCGTCGCTGGCATCAATTACCAATCTCCTTCCAAGGCAAATGTCATTTGAAAACGATCAGCTTTCCTCAACTCTTATACCAGTTACAAACCCTGCCTGTTTTATTGAAACATAAGGCTGTGACTACTCTAAACTCAGCCTTCACACACTTTATATGGGCGGGTAAGCGCCCGCGAATTGCCTTACAAAAACTGATGCTTAGCAGGGCTGATGGCGGTGTGGGTTTTCTCAACCTCCGTGGCTATAACCTCTCATGCCTCTCTAGACATGTCATGGACTGGCTCCATGAGTCTAGCTTTCATTCCAACAATTTTTTGGAGGAAGAGCTCACTTCTCCTTAGAATTTGGTTTCCTGCCTCCATACCCGCATCCCATGCCTTCCCACCCATATAATGCGTTCATTAGTAATTAGGGACACTATCTTAACGTGGAAAGCTGTTCATAGGGCCTATGGTCTACCTTTTCTGCTATCTGGGCGTCTTAATCTCTGGGGTCATCTAGAATTTCTCCAGGGCAGAGAGAACAGTTTGTTTGAGGTAGGAAGGGGATAAAAGTGGCAAGACAGTTGATGGATGCCGAGGAAAGACTGTGGCTCCGCCCGCAGGAAATTCCTAACTTCTCTCTGCCGCCTTCTCATTTTCTCCAAGTGTCCCAACTTCTCTGTTTTTGCACATCCCGGCTCAGGAACTGTCCTCTGAATTGTCTTCCTCCTCTTTTGAAGACAAGGTAGGTCCACAAACTAGGAAGGCGTCTATTTCGGGTTTGTGTAGATACTTTAATGACCGTCTTTTAAAGGTTTCCAAACATACACTTTTTGCTAAATAGGAGTCAATTCTTCAGGATCCTGACGTACGCGAGCGGATAATGTCATCAATGAGCGCTGGCGCAAAACATTTTTTAAGCTTATGCACTTTGGCTACTTGGGCTTTAATATCCCGGCTACCTCTGCATTCCCAGACAGACATACTGCATGTCCGAAATGCAATACTCCCGACACAGAGTTTTATCATGGCATTTGGTCCTGTTCCAAGTCGCAGAGCTTTTGGGGGGACGTTGTAGACTATATCACTAGGTATTGGACCGTTCGGGTTCCATTGACTCCTCAGGCACTTCTGTTCCAGTCTGTTGATCTTTCTGTTGCAGAGGTGGGTCTACGATTTATTCCAAAATTCCTCCACGTCATTCTCCTGGTGGCCGCGCGCATGATTATGTGTGACTGGATAAAGACTCCCATGCCGGTCATAGCCCATGTGGTAGAAATTAAGACTTTCTTTTAGGTGGACAGACTGGATACAGAAAGACACAGAGAACACAATGCGAGGAAATTCTTTGCAAAGTGGTGTACTTTCCTGTCCGCTCACTATACCACAACCCAATTGATGCCATAGTGTTACCTTTCCGTCACACTGAATGGTACTCCCTGGCGTCCCTTACTAATACCCTTGGTCCTCTTCGTCTTTCAGCTGGTCTGGAGTGAGCTTCCTGGGGTTTCACATGTGTCTGCAGGTCTTCTATCTTTTCCTTTTCTTTGTCTTTCGTGGCCCCCTCCCCTCTTCCCCCTTTTCGTGTGTTGTATTGTTATATTTTGTTCTGCTTGTCTGTTTGTTTGTGTGTCAGCTTATTGGTCTTGTGTTGTCGGTGCACATGGGTGGTTGTATGCTCTGTCCTATTTATGCCGGTATTTGATGCTAGTGAAGAGGTTGATATCAAAGTAATTTATGACCTTGCTATTATGACCTGTTTATTGTGTTTTACAGCATCTTATGTTCAGAAGAGACGATCTTCAAGGGAGACGCGCGGATCCTGTCTGATGCCTTGAATTAAAGTCTCTATAATCATAATGAGAAGGGGGCGGGGACAACACTGACGCGTTACATTCCCTATATACAACGTCAGGGACAATATTACATTTATTATAAGTCCAGTGTGCGGAGATGAATATAAGAATAATAAATCATATAAGAAAGAAAACTTTTCTTAACAATTGGTAACAAGTTTGGAGATGCAGTATATGATATATGTATAAATGTCAGATATCCTATGTACATGGATAATATATAGATGTGTTATCTGCATCATTTATTGCTCTGAATTGGCTTCTCCCCTGTGTGAATTCTTAGATGTCTAACAAGACTTGATTTATCAGTAAAACATTTCCCACATTCTGAACATGAAATTGGCTTCTCCCCTGTGTGAGTTCTTTGATGTTTAACAACATCTGATTGCTGAGCAAAACATTTCCCACACTCTGCACATGAAAATGGCTTTTCCCCTGTGTGAGTTCTTTGATGTTTAACAAGAGCTGATTGCTGAGTAAAACATTTCCCACACTCTGAACATGAAAATGGCTTCTCCCCTGTGTGAGTTCTTTGATGTTTAATACGCTCTGATTGCTGAGTAAAACATTTCCCACATTCTGCACATGAAAATGGCTTCTCCCCTGTATGAGTTCTTCGATGTGTAACAAGATGTGATTGCTGAGTAAAACATTTTCTACATTCTGAGCATGAAAATGGCTTCTCCCCTGTGTGTATTCTCTGATGTTTAACAAGATTTGATTTAGAAGTAACACATTTCCCACATTCTGAGCATGAATATGGTTTCTTTCCTGTAAGAGCTCGTTGATGTCCAACACCCCTTCTGTGACCTTTATTTAGCTCAACATCCTGTGATGACTGAGAAGACAGGACCTGTATATAAGGATGAGATGACAGATCTTGGCTGTGAAGGGCTGAGGGTGTATCTGGGATAATGGAATGTTCTTCATTTGTATCTTGTGTGATATCATCATCTGCTTTATAATCTGAAGATATAAGATTCTCCTCTGATCTCCTGCTACAAGAATCTGCAGAGAATAACACAACCCAGGAAATTTAAGCTTTTGTGTTTTCTTTTTTCCCCCTCTCCTCATAGCCATAACTATTTAAATTTTTCCATCTACATTGCATTTGAGAGCTTGTTTTTTGTGGGACTGATCTTACAGTAAATTCGATTCGTCACAAACTTCTCGGCTCGGCAGTTGATGACTTTTCCTGCATAAATTAGTTCAGCTTTCAGGTGCTCCGATGGGCTGGAAAAGGTGGATACATTCCTAGGAAAGAGTCTTCTAGGACTGTATCCACCTTTTCCAGCCCACGGGAGCACCTGAAAGCTGAACTCATTTGTGCAGGATAAGTCATCAACTGCCGAGCCGAGAAGTTCGTGACGAATCGAATTTACTGTAAGTTCTCTCATCTCTACTTATATCAACAAGCATTAAAATATAAGTCAGGTACATACAATCACAGCGATATCTAATTTGTATAGTTTTGTTACGCTTTACTACACAAAAAACAATTGAAATAAAAATAGCTTTACATTTTTACAACAAAAATGTTAAAAGATTATTGAAGGGGTTCATTTACATTTTTAAAAACATATTTTACACTTTTTGGTCCCTCTATAGGACTTGTATGAGCAGTCATTGGATTGCTCATACAGATCAGTGCAGTACGTATTTACTGCATTGATCCATTAGAGCCGACCATAGACAGGCTGTATCAATAGCAGAGTCCTGGCAGTGACAGAGTCCTAGCAAAGGCCTCAGGCTGCCATGACGATGGATGCGCCCCCAATGTTCGCTTCGTGAGGAGCCAATCCTTACCACTGCATCACCAATGATTCTCACTAAGGCTGTATAAATGCTGATGTCAGCTTTGACTTTAGCATCTAAGTGGTTAATATCCAGAGCCATAGATTGCTCGGTGTCAACTATTAGCAGCGGCCCATAGCTGAAGAATGCGGCCAAGATCCACCAGGTATAGAGGGGGCCCGAGTCCCGGACCCTCCCCATACACCCTTAATGGCCCCATGAGGTAAATAAACATAATGGGTCACTGAAGGGTTAAACTTTTCATATATTCATTGTTATATCTTGTCCAGAATATTACACAATGGAACAATCTCATCCTACCTTGTGTTCAGTCTCAAACCCAATGATCACTGTGTAGAGGTCAGAACACGGGGCCACCAGAATTTTCACAACAGGGCCCATAATAACTGATTTCTCCTGAGGTGTCCGGCTGCTTTGGAATCATGGTGCACACAGAACAGAGGTAGCCTGAGTATTTTAGGCATAAAACACCTATCACTAGGCTTCTCGGGAGGAGCAGAGCTTAGAGCGGTGAGAATGGGGCCCCCAACAGGCAGGTGACAGTACTACATATAGTGGCTATAATACGGTCAGCAGGTATGACTGGTATGAGACAGGGCATCAGCTTTAGGTTATGTTCACACCACAGAATTCTGCAGGAATATTCCACACGGACACTAAAGCTGCAGCAGAGTCCGCTTGATTTCCATAAGATTTTAGTATATGTGCTGTCGAGGCGACTTCTATAAGATTCTGCTGCACTGTGCACACGACGGAATTTACAGATAGACTTGTCTATTCTTCCTGCAGATTCCGATAGGAAATGTATAACAGTCTATGAGACGCAGCATTTCTGAGCCGTCCTATCGGCCATCGGATCATTTAAATCTGCGGAATGTCGCCCGTGTTTTCTGGGTGTTCATTCCGCACATTTTCAGCCATTTGAACCCGGCCTTAGTGTTCTTAGTGCCAATAAGAAAGGAGACACATAATAAAATGGGGAGAAGAAGAAGAGAGCCCACCTAGCCTGTCCTAGAGATAAACATTTGGCCGCAGGGAGGTAAATGAAGTGTTTGTGCTCCATAAGAATTAGAATAGGTCCGGTAGTACCCACAGACAAGTGCGGCCACTCCTTGAGGGACAAATGATGGCCACTGAGGAAAGTTTCTTAGTAATAAAGCTATAAGGATAAAATGGTCTCTCTGGGGTAGGAAGGTGAGACACCTATTCTGTCTCAGACGCATCGTATGAACGGGAAAGCTGGGTTGTGGTGACCCAGGATGGGAGCTGTGGTGACGGCAGCTTTCAGGGTGGAAAACGTTTGTGACCTTCGTGGAATTCACATTTCTCCAGTTTGTAATACAGAACAATCTCTCACAACGTAGCAATGCAGCTAAAGATTACAGCGCCGGAACTCTGCATATACTAAACGGATGTGAGTAAGTGACCCCTCTTTGTAAAGCTGTTTACCCCACTATAACCCCGTATATTGGCTTTAGTGTGGAGAACAAGGGGTCAGATTCTCTATAAGTTACTTTGGATAAGACTGTAATGTGATTGAGGCCCCTGCGATTGATACAGGGCCTCAACTCACCAATCCCAGGGGCCTCAACTCACCAATCCCAGGGGCCCCAACTCACCAATCCCAGGGGCCTCAACTCACCAATCCCAGGGGCCTCAACTCACCAATCCCAGGGGCCTCAACTCACCAATCCCAGGGGCCCCAACTCACCAATCCCAGGGGCCTCAACTCACCAATCCCAGGGGCCTCAACTCACCAATCCCAGGGGCCTCAACTCACCAATCCCAGGGGCCTCAACTCACCAATCCCAGGGGCCTCAACTCACCAATCCCAGGGGCCTCAACTCACCAATCCCAGGGGCTTAACTCACCAATCCCAGAGGCCTCAACTCACCAATCCCAGGGGCCTCAACTCACCAATCCCAGGGGCGTCAACTCACCAATCCCAGGGGCCTCAACTCACCAATCCCAGGGGCCTCAACTCACCAATCCCAGGGGCCTCAACTCACCAATCCCAGGGGCCTCAACTCACCAATCCCAGGGGCCTCAACTCACCAATCCCAGGGGCCTCAACTCACCAATCCCAGGGGCCTCAACTCACCAATCCCAGGGGCCTCAACTCACCAATCCCAGGGGCCTCAACTAGATGTTTGGATGAACCCCTGGCACAGTCCATCTGTAACATACTCCTCTATGGGTTGGTTCTCTGACACAAACAGAGGGTAGACTCGGCCCTTTGGGGGTATAGCACCTGGTTGAGGCTCAATGGTACAATCATGGGGTCTGTGGGGAGGTAGTGCCCCCCGCCTACATCTTATCAAACACATTGCGGTTCTCCTGGTATACTTTAGGAAGAGAAGATCTTTGTCGTGTACAATTATACGACAGACCGAGGAGATACAAACCAAACAAACTGATCTATATATACAGGTAGAAGCAAACTGAGGGGACCAAGACAAACCTCAGCTGTGACCCAGTCCAAACGGGGATTATGTCTCTGGAAACAAAGAGAACCGAGCACAACAGGATAATGCAGAGAGATAATCACCTGGAACTAGAGGGTCTCCTGGTAAAGTGCCCCCAACACCACAGACAAGGGAACTGTCTCATGGATAAGGTGAGGGGGCTGTAAGGGTCTTCTATAAATCACTCCCATGGCCAGAGGACCCAAAGCTGTAGTGGAATAGAGTTTTTGGCTACAAACACATGATCCTTAAAATACCCATCAGCACTGGAGACCACGGGGACCTGCGTGACCACAGAGGAAATATACCATGATAGGATAATCCTAATCATAGCTTTGTCTTTGTGGAACTCTGGGGATGAAGAAAGCCCACCCAATATCTGTCCCTAGCAGGACCCCAAGTGTTTCCTCACCAGGTTTGGCATGATCTGAGCAAAGGGCCCAATAAAGACACATCCCCTCCCCCTACTATAATCCTTCTCCTCAACGGAAAGGGGGGTGGTCCTGAGCTGCATTGGTTTCACCCTTTCAGATGATCCAGGAGGCCACAATCTCATCTTGTATAATATCGGAGAGTCCAGGAGAGAACGTGTCCACCAGCGCTTCCTTATCCCAGCACACTTCTGCTGCTACAATACACAACTCTATTGAATTCTTGGCCACAGTTCTCGTCCCCTGTTACATGGACATGAGCTGCTCTGCCGCAGAGGGAGAACGGACAGGGAGATGAAATGTCTCTGTAGTCGTAGATAATATGTTTATCAGTCTCCAAAGAGGATTCACCCGGGATAGAGCGTTATCAGTAAGGAGGGAGATCAGGAATCCTACCTTACTTCTATCATTAGGACAGGACTGCGGGACCATTTCCAGATAAATGCCCACTTGGTTCAGGGAGCCTCTACATTCATTAGGATCGCCCCCATAATGCTGGGGAAGCGGGGCAGATCCAGTAAACCCACAGGAGGCAATGGCTTCTATGGCAGCAGAAATAGTTGCCGGAGCAGGAGGGTAGGTGGCTGCCGGTTGAGGCACAGGAGGTTCTAGGGGAGACGTACGATTCTAAAGCGTCTGCATTACAAGTGCCAATTGCTCAATCCTCTGATCCTGCAGATCCATTATAGTGAAAATGTTTGGTGCTGGTGGATTGTCTGCATCATCCGGATTCATGGCCCTTGTGTAATGTCAGGAACCACAAAACCAGATGGAGATGATCAGAACAAATCACCTTTATTATATTCTCAACCGTCTCACATTCTCATCATTTATAGTTTATATTCTGACTGAATAAAGGAATATACCGCAGAAAAGACTGACAGGACACAGGAATTAAAGGGGTACTCCGATGGAACACCATTTATTTTAGATCACCTGGTCCCCAAAAGTTTAACAGGTTTCTAAATTACTTTTATTTAAAAATCTTAATTCTTCCAGAACTTATCAGCTGCTGTATGCTTCACAGGAAGATGTGTAGTTGTTTTCTGTCTGACCACAGTGCTCTCTGCTGACACCTCTGTCCATGTCAGGAACTGTCCAGAGTAGGAGAAAATCCTCATAGCGAACCTCTCCTGCTCTGGACGGTTCCTGACACGGACAGAGGTGGATAAGAGCTGATTAGTACTGGAGGGCTAAAGATTTTTAAATAGAAGTAATATACAATTCTGAATAACTTTCTAGCACCAGTTGATTAAAAAAATAGTTTTCCATCGGAGTACCACTTAAAAAAATTCCATAAAAAATTATTACAGACGGTGACTGAGCAGAAATTGTGACTGATCTCTGCAATTAGTAGTTACTACTAACCTGGGCGGTTACCTGTAAGAATGTCCTCCTTATACTGCTCATCACCGCTCACATCTGTCTCTTCTTCTTCCTTTATGTCTGTAGCATTAATATGGATCAAATCTTTCTCTGTAGGAATGTCCTCCTTATACTGCTCATCACCGCTCAGATCTGTCTCTTCTTCTTCCTTTATGTCTGTAGCATTAACATTGTTCAGATCTTTCCCTGTAGGAATGTCCTCCTTATACTGCTCATCACTGCTCACATCTGTCTCTTCTTCTTCCTTCATATCTGCAGCATTAATATTGTTCAGATCTTTCCCTGTAGGAATGTCCTCCTTATACTGCTCATCACCGCTCACATCTGTCTCTTCTTCTTCTTCCTTTATGTCTGTAGCAGTAATATAGATCAGATCTTTCCCTGTAGGAATGTCCTCCTTATACTGCTCATCACCGCTCACAACTGTGTCTGGAGCATTAATATTGTTCGGATCTTCACCCTAATTCATAAGATGTGGAAGAAATATTGTAAAAGTCATCAGACAGTAGGAGAAGTCACATGGGATGTTATAGATGAGCAGGAGATGAGGAGTCATGGAGGGTGAGGGGACTGACCACAAGAGCTTCACAGCCCTTCTACAGATCATAGGGAATATCTCCATCTACCTGATCATCCTGTGGAAGAAGAGGACGGGGACACCTCTCTGGTGCTGTTCTCTTACTGGATCTGACTGTAGGGAACACATACAGAGACTGAATTCATTCTTTACATACAAATAATGAGAGGACGTGTGTATATAGTCATGTCTATTACCTGGTGATGTGAGGGGCTGCTGATCCTCCATCATCACCTGATCCTTGTGTCCTTCTACATACTCCCACTCCTCCATGGAGAAATAGACCGCCACGTCCTGACACCTTATAGGAACCTGACACATAATGATACAATCATCACCCCGACCCCTCCAGTGGTGTTACTGTATAATGTCCCAGCATTCCCAGCAGTGTCACCTCTCCAGTCATCACCAGACCCCTCCATTACTGTATAATGTCCCAGCATTCCCAGCAGTGTCACCTCTCCAGTCATCACCAGACCCCTCCATTACTGTATAATGTCCCAGCAGTGTCACCTCTCCAGTCATCACCAGACCCCTCCATTACTGTATAATGTCCCAGCATTCCCAGCAGTGTCACCTCTCCAGTCATCACCAGACCCCTTCATTACTGTATAATGTCCCAGCAGTCACCTCTCCAGTCATCACCAGACCCCTTCATTACTGTATAATGTCCCAGCAGTCACCTCTCCAGTCATCACCAGACCCCTCCATTACTGTATAATGTCCCATCAGGGTCACCTCTCCAGTCATCACCAGACCCCTCCATTACTGTATAATGTCCCAGCAGTGTCACCTCTCCAGTCATCACCAGACCCCTCCATTACTGTATAATGTCCCAGCATTCCCAGCAGTGTCACCTCTCCAGTCATCACCAGACCCCTCCATTACTGTATAATGTCCCAGCAGTGTCACCTCTCCAGTCAACATCAGACCCCTCCATTACTGTATAATGTCCCAGCATTCCCAGCAGTGTCACCTCTCCAGTCATCACCAGACACCTCCATTACTGTATAATGTCCCAGCAGTGTCACCTCTCCAGTCATCACCAGACCCCTCCATTACTGTATAATGTCCCAGCAGGGTCACCTCTCCAGTCATCACCAGACCCCTCCATTACTGTATAATGTCCAAGCATTCCCAGCACTGTCACCTCTCCAGTCATCACCAGACCCCTCCATTACTGTATAATGTCCCAGCAGTGTCACCTCTCCAGTCATCACCAGACCCCTCCATTACTGTATAATGTCCCAGCAGTGTCACCTCTCCAGTCACCACCAGACCCCTCCATTACTGTATAATGTCCCAGCAGTGTCACCTCTCCAGTCATCACCAGACCCCTCCATTACTGTATAATGTCCCAGCAGTGTCACCTCTCCAGTCATCACCAGACCCCTCCATTACTGTATAATGTCCCAGCATTCCCAGCAGGGTCACCTCTCCAGTCATCACCAGACCCCTCCATTACTGTATAATGTCCCAGCAGTGTCACCTCTCCAGTCATCACCAGATCCCTCCATTACTGTATAATGTCCCAGCAGTGTCACCTCTCCAGTCATCACCAGACCCCTCCATTACTGTATAATGTCCCAGCAGTGTCACCTCTCCAGTCATCACCAGACCCCTCCATTACTGTATAATGTCCCAGCAGTGTCACCTCTCCAGTCATCACCAGACCCCTCCATTACTGTATAATGTCCCCGCAGTGTCACCTCTCCAGTCATCACCAGACCCCTCCATTACTGTATAATGTCCCAGCAGTGTCACCTCTCTAGTCATCACCAGACCCCCCCATTACTGTATAATGTCCCAGCAGTGTCACCTCTCCAGTCATCACCAGACCCCTCCATTACTGTATAATGTCCCAGCAGTGTCACCTCTCCAGTCATCACCAGACCCCTCCATTACTGTATAATGTCCCAGCAGTGTCACCTCTCCAGTCATCACTAGACCCCTCCATTACTGTATAATGTCCCAGCAGTGTCACCTCTCCAGTCATCACCAGACCCCTTCATTACTGTATAATGTCCCAGCAGGGTCACCTCTCTAATCATCACCAGACCCCTCCATTACTGTATAATGTCCCAGCAGTGTCACCTCTCCAGTCATCACCAGACCCCTCCATTACTGTATAATGTCCCAGCAGTGTCACCTCTCCAGTCATCACTAGACCCCTCCATTACTGTATAATGTCCCAGCAGTGTCACCTCTCCAGTCATCACCAGACCCCTCCATTACTGTATAATGTCCCAGCAGTGTCACCTCTCCAGTCATCACTAGACCCCTCCATTACTGTATAATGTCCCAGCAGTGTCACCTCTCCAGTCATCACCAGACCCCTCCATTACTGTATAATGTCCCAGCAGTGTCACCTCTCCAGTCATCACCAGACCCCTCCATTACTATATAATGTCCCAGCAGTGTCACCTCTCCAGTCATCACCAGACCCCTCCATTACTGTATAATGTCCAGCAGTGTCACCTCTCCAGTCATCACCAGACCCCTTCATTACTGTATAATGTCCCAGCAGTGTCACCTCTCCAGTCATCACCAGACCCCTACATTACTGTATAATGTCCCAGCATTCCCAGCAGTGTCACCTCTCCAGTCATCACCAGACCCCTTCATTACTGTATAATGTCCCAGCAGTGTCACCTCTCCAGTCATCACCAGACCCCTCCATTACTGTATAATGTCCCAGCAGTGTCACCTCTCCAGTCATCACCAGACCCCTCTATTACTGTATAATGTCCCAGCAGTGTCACCTCTCCAGTCATCACTAGACCCCTCCATTACTGTATAATGTCCCAGCAGTGTCACCTCTCCAGTCATCACCAGACCCCTTCATTACTGTATAATGTCCCAGCAGGGTCACCTCTCCAGTCATCACCAGACCCCTCCATTACTGAATAATGTCCCAGAATTCCCAGCAGTGTCACCTCTCCAGTCATCACCAGACCCCTCCATTACTGTATAATGTCCCAGCAGTGTCACCTCTCCAGTCATCACCAGACCCCTCCATTACTGTATAATGTCCCAGCAGTGTCACCTCTCCAGTCATCACCAGACCCCTCCATTACTGTATAATGTCCCAGCAGTGTCACCTCTCCAGTCATCACCAGACCCCTCCATTACTGTATAATGTCCCAGCAGTGTCACCTCTCCAGTCATCACCAGACCCCTCCATTACTGTATAATGTCCCAGCTTTCCCAGCAGTGCCACCTCTCCAGTCATCACCAGACCCCTCCATTACTGTATAATGTCCCAGCAGTGTCACCTCTCCAGTCATCACCAGACCCCTCCATTACTGTATAATGTCCCAGCAGTGTCACCTCTCCAGTCATCATCAGACCCCTCCATTACTGTATAATGTCCCAGCAGTGTCACCTCTCCAGTCATCACCAGACCCTCCATTACTGTATAATGTCCCAGCAGTGTCACCTCTCTAGTCATCACCAGACCCCTCCATTACTGTATAATGTCCCAGCATTCCCAGCAGTGTCACCTCTCCAGTCATCACCAGACCCCTCCATTACTGTATAATGTCCCAGCATTCCCAGCAGTGTCACCTCTCCAGTCACCACCAGACCCCTCCATTACTGTATAATGTCCCAGCAGTGTCACCTCTCCAGTCATCACCAGACCCCTCCATTACTGTATAATGTCCCAGCAGTGTCACCTCTCCAGTCATCACCAGACCCCTCCATTACTGTATAATGTCCCAGCAGTGTCACCTCTCCAGTCATCACCAGACCCCTTCATTACTGTATAATGTCCCAGCATTCCCAGCAGTGTCACCTCTCTAGTCATCACCAGACCCCTCCATTACTGTATAATGTCCCAGCATTCCCAGCAGTGTCACCTCTCCAGTCATCACCAGACCCCTCCATTACTGTATAATGTCCCAGCAGTGTCACCTCTCCAGTCATCACCAGACCCCTTCATTACTGTATAATGTCCCAGCAGTGTCACCTCTACAGTCATCACCAGACCCCTCCATTACTGTATAATGTCCCAGCAGTGTCACCTCTCCAGTCATCACCAGACCCCTCCATTACTGTATAATGTCCCAGCAGTGTCACCTCTCCAGTCATCACCAGACCCCTCCATTACTGTATAATGTCCCAGCAGTGTCACCTCTCCAGTCATCACCAGACCCCTCCATTACTGTATAATGTCCCAGCAGTGTCACCTCTCCAGTCATCACCAGACCCCTCCATTACTGTATAATGTCCTAGCAGTGTCACCTCTCCAGTCATCACCAGACCCCTCCATTACTGTATAATGTCCCAGCATTCCCAGCAGTGTCACCTCTCCAGTCCTCACCAGACCCCTCCATTACTGTATAATGTCCCAGCAGTGTCACCTCTCCAGTCATCACCAGACCCCTCCATTACTGTATAATGTCCCAGCAGTGTCACCTCTCCAGTCATCACCAGACCCCTCCATTACTGTATAATGTCCCAGCAGTGTCACCTCTCCAGTCATCACCAGACCCCTCCATTACTGTATAATGTCCCAGCAGGGTCACCTCCCCAGTCAGCAGCTCCATCATCTTGTTGATGAGTTCTTGGATCTTCTGTTTGTCCATTTCCTCATGTATCAGGGAGTGAGGTGGGGGCCCCGGGATTGGGCTCAGGGTTCTTCCCCATCCTTCACACACAGGGGCCCGACAGCGCCCACTAGAGGACTTCTTCACTACTGTGTAATCCTGTGTATGGAGAGACACATTAATATCACTACATACATTCCCAGAATCCCTCACCTCTCCAGTCATATCCATCTGTTATTACATAGATAAGAATGAGGTCATGTGACATCACTCCCAGAATCCCTCACCTCTCCAGTCATATCCATCTGTTATTACATAGATAAGAATGAGGTCATGTGACATCACTCCCAGAATCCCTCACCTCTCCAGTCATATCCATCTATTATTACATAGATAAGAATGAGGTCATGTGACATCACTCCCAGAATCCCTCACCTCTCCAATCATATCCATCTGTTATTACATAGATAAGAATGAGGTCATGTGACATCACTCCCAGAATCCCTCACCTCTCCAGTCATATCCATCTGTTATTACATAGATAAGAATGAGGTCATGTGACATCACTCCCAGAATCCCTCACCTCTCCAGTCATATCCATCTGTTATTACATAGATAAGAATGAGGTCATGTGACATCACTCCCAGAATCCCTCACCTCTCCAGTCATATCCATCTGTTATTACATAGATAAGAATGAGGTCACGTGACATCACTCCCAGAATCCCTCACCTCTCCAGTCATATCCATCTGTTATTATATAGATAAGAATGAGGTCATGTGACATCACTCCCAGAATCCCTCACCTCTCCAGTCATATCCATCTGTTATTACATAGATAAGAATGAGGTCATGTGAACATCACTCCCAGAATCCCTCACCTCTCCAGTCATATCCATCTGTTATTACATAGATAAGAATGAGGTCATGTGACATCACTCCCAGAATCCCTCACCTCTCCAGTAAGCCGGAAGAGTATCTGTAGGGTGAGGTTTATGATCCTGTCGGCCATCTTGTTCCTGTCTCTCTCCATGGTTGATGGGTCATCCAGGAGAATTCTCTTATATAGAAGATATCAGCAGAGGATCCTGGATTGGAGAAACCTGAAGGGAAGAAGAGGAGACGATGATAAACCGCACCAGATTCTATGGAGAAATAAAATCCATTTCCTGGAGATAATCTGGGGAAACATCTGAGGAGACATTATAGGAGTTTTCAGATTTCTCTATAAAACAAAATCCATTGTCCGAGGGCTGTAAAATAAGAGACTAGAGCGCACTCCCCTCTCCCGTCCAGTGGTGGCGCTCTGGTCCTCCAGGTCTTCTGAGGTCGCTGTCCCTGCTCTGCTGAAGACGTTGTGAATCCATTTCTCCTAATCTCTGAGGCTGCGGTGTATTCAGAACGTCTTCATCAGAGCAGGGAGAAGAATAGAGGGATTCAATATGACATTGTCCAATGAAGAATAGTGAAATGTGTCCACTAGGGGGCACAATATACATCACAATTACATCAGGATTTTATGTGAATTGTGATATGTCCCCCGGAAGAACCTGCTATTACCTGCAGCAGAGGCCGAGCATCATATACCGTTACACACGCAGGGTCTCGGCCACCACCGGAGTCAGTGTTTCCCAAGCAGGGTGCCTCCAGCTGTTACAGCATTTGGCTGACAGGGCATGCTGGGAGTTGTAGTTTCACAACAGCTGGAGGCACGCTGGTTTGGAAACACTGTCTATAGTAATAATAGGGGCGCGGGAGAAACTTAAAAAACCTGATGCTTACATAGTCCTGTATGGAAGAAGTGGCTGATACCCGGAGAAAAGAGACTGACCAGGTGACAGGATGGGCAGGTAAGTGACCTGATACCTTCACCATCCAGACATCCCCTGGGGGGCAGTATAGGCAGGAAATCAGGTAAACAACTGCTGGTCGGCACGGCGCTCCCTAGAGAAACAACCGCACAGCGCCATGTCTAAGCCACGCCCACCTACATTATTTTATTACAAAAATGGGATATAAACTTATTTGGTGGGGGGGGCTTCTATTACAAACCCTGAATAACGCTCTGCCATAGTGATCAGTGTTATCGGTGCTCGGCTTATACAGGCTGTGGAGGTGTCTGTATACTTAGAGCACCGATCTGAGCACAGAGCACGGTAAGGGGCCCTCCGGCCGCCATCTCAGCTGATCTAGACTCCGCCACCCAACAACTGCATTTTACTAATATTAGATCCTGCAATCGACTTTGATCATGGAATCTAAAGGGTTAATGGCGATGAGCGTCATTAGTGGTGAGTCCTGGCTGCTTATAGCTCCTGAACTCACCTCAAAGTCCCATATGGGGCACACAATATAAATATACATCGTGTCCTTAAAGGGGTACTCCGGTGCTTAGACATCTTATATAAGATGCATGATCGTGGGAGTCCCGCCGCTGGGGACCCCCGTGATCTTGCACGCGGCACCCCGTTTGTAATCAGTCCCCCGAGCGTGTTCGCTCCAGGTCTAATTACAGGCGACCACAGGGCTAGCTGTCACGTCCCCTCCCATAGGCTTGAATTGAGGGGCGGAGTGTGACGTCACACGCCATCGGATCTGTGGTCACCGGTAATCAGATCCGGGGACTGATAACAAACAAGGTGCCGCATGCAAGATCAAGGGAGTCCCCAGCGGCCGGACTGCCACGATCAGGCATCTTATCCCCTATCCTTTGGATAGGGGATAAGATGTCTAAGCACCGGAGTACCCCTTTAAGGGTTAATAACAAACATCCCCAATAATCCTGATCTGATGGTGACCGCACACACATACCTGTATCTGTAGAGGAGCCGTGTACTTACAGGACCTGCGATGATGTCACCGTCATGTGATCAGTCACATGGAGGAGGAGGAGTCACATGATCAGGGGCTGCTGCTCTGAGAGATCTCCACACACAACACAACAGCAGTGACTGCCCCACCAGGACCTGCTCTGTATCTGCTACATGCTGGAGGTGTAGGACCTGTGATGATGTCACAATCATGTGACCAGTACATTTGGGGCAAAGTTTAGCAGCAAAGATGTGACCGTGAAGGACCTGTGGGGAGGATCATGTGACAGGAATGGGCGGAGCTCCGCAGCGCAGGATAGAAGATATTGTGATTGAAGGACCTGTGATAATGGTCATGTGACAGCAGAGTCCTGAATACACTGAGCAGATGAGCTCCTGATCATGTGACTCCTCCTCCTCCATGTGACTGATCACATGACGGTGACATCATCACAGGTCCTATAAGCACACGGCTCCTGTACAGTCTGCAGGTGGAGGTATGTGTGCGGTCACATCTGGAGTACTGTCAGATGTATTTGTACTATTAACCCCTTCAGGATTCGACAGTTTTGAGTTTTAACCCCTTAAGGACACAGTGATTTCTATTTTTAATGTTTTCCTCCTCGCCTTCTAATAGACATAATGATTGCAATTTCCTCTTTACAAACCCATATGACGCTTCTTGTTGTTTTTTTCACCACCGATTTGTACTTTGTAATGACATCACTCATTTTACTGCAACAATGGTGAAAAAAAATATGATTTATGGGGTGAAATTGAAAAAAAAGCTAATTTTAAAATCTGGGTTCTTCTGTTTGGACGCAGTGCACATTTATTCTGTAGGTCCAAACGATTACAATGATCAATGATTTATATAGGTTTTATTTTAATACTTTTAAAATATAAAACAATTCAAACGTTTTGTACATAAATTATTATGCATCAGATTGTCCTACCTTGTCCCCTATAACTCTCTTATTATTCCGTATACAGGGATGTATGAAAGTCATTTTTTGCGCCGTGATCTGTAATTTTTATCGGAACCACTTTAGTTTTGATGAGACTCTTTGATCGCTTTTTAAGAATTTTTTTCTGGTCCATGAAGTTGTATTTTTTTACGTTTACGCCATTGACCGTGCGGTTACACATATGTTTAGATTTATTTTTGTTTACATTATTTTATTTTAAAAAAAGAAAAAAAAAAATTGGTAAATGGGGAAGATTCAATTGTTTATTAGGGGAGGGGCTTATTCACATTAAGTTAATGTTCTTTTTACCTTATTCCCAGTTTTTTAGTCCCTGTAATAGACTATTACATGGAATCTATAGATTACATACACTGATCAATGCTGTGATGCTGAGGCTGCCTGCAGGATTGGAGCGTCGTTCAGACAGCGTGGAGCGAGGTTAGGGACCTCCACCTGTTCTCTCAGCTGACCGGGACCCCGCTATTTCTATACTGCATGCTATAGTCTCCTGTGGGGGCTATAATATTGCAAAATAAAATTAAAATAAATAGTTCATGAATTTGATTTAACCCCTTCCCTAATAAAAATTTGAATCACGCCCCTTTTCCCATAAAAAAAAAACCTATGTAAATAAAAATAAATATAAACATATGTGGTATTGCCGCGTGCTTAAATATCCAAACTATAAAAATATATAATTAATTAAACCTCACGGTCAATGGCGTACGTGCAAAAAAATTCAAAAGTCCAAAATAGCGTAATTTTGGTCACTTTTTATACCATAAAAAATGTATAAAAAGCGATCAAAAAGTCAGATCATGGTAGCGATAAAAACTTCAGATCACGGCTCAAAAAATGAGCCTTCATACCGCCCTGTATGCGGAAAAATAAAAAGTTATAGGGGTCAGAAGATGACATTTTTAAACAATTTAATTTTCGTGCATGAAGTTATGATTTTTTCCAGAAGTGCGACAATATCCAACCTATATAAGTAGGGGATCATTTTAATCATATGGACCTACAGAATAAAGATAAGTTGTCATGTTTACCGAAAAATGCACTGCGTAGAAACGGAAGCCCCCAAAAGTTACAAAATTGCGTGTTTTTTTTTTCCGCACAATGATTTTTTTTTTGTTTCGCTGTAGATCTTTGGGTAAAATGGCTGATGTCATTACAAAGTAGAATTGGTGGCTCAAAAAATAAGCCACATATGGGTCTGTAGGTGCAAAATTGAAAGGGTTATGATTTTTAAAAGGTGAGTAGGAAAATACCTCCTCACCTACATTTTAAAAAGTTCAAAAACGGAAAAGCCCTGGGTCCTTAAAGGGTTAATGACAGGAGTCCCTGCTCTGAAAGGGTTTTCCTGCACAAGAGCAGAAGATATGTAAGATTTGATGCATCTCCTGCTTCGGAGCTGGGCCCATGGCTATACATTATATACCTCCTGCCCAGTCAGCCATAAAGGAGTTAAATGATGGTGATGCATTGCCACTTACCTTTTTTGGGGCCACACACTATACAGATAGCTGCTTATTGTCCCTTCTCCTCGCTGGGATAAGAACAACCAGTCTAGCTAGGGTTAAGTGGCGCACAGCACTGCCAATTCTATCCTTAGGGGCCAGACAGTAAGTAGCCATCTATATAGTCCTGGGGGAGGGGAGCAGTGATACTATGAAATATCACTTAACTCCTTACACTCCATGGGACGGGCGCTTTGGGTATAATGACCTGAACTGACAGCTGGATCATCAGACTTGCGGTCAGTTCGGGACATGTGACCATAATATAGAGGATCTGCCCCGACAAGTATTCACCTCATCATCCGAGAGCAAGAAGATAAATCATGTGCAGGAATATCCCCTCAAATGTCTCCATATAACATCCTGGGATTGTATAGAATTAAATGTTTATTCACAATACAGGTTCCTATAAGGTGCCAGGACGTGGCGGTCTATTTCTCCATGGAGGAGTGGGAGTATGTAGAAGGACACAAGGATCAGTACAAGGATCAGGTCATGATGGAGGATCAGCAGCCCCTCACATCAGCAGGTAATAGACATGACTATATACACACGTCCTCTCATTATTTGTATGTAAAGAATGAATTCAGTCTCTGTATGTGTTCCCTACAGTCAGATCCAGTAAGAGAACAGCACCAGAGAGGTGTCCCCGTCCTCTTGATGAGCAGAATATGGAGGACATTACTACAGAGAAAGATCTCATCTATATTAATGCTACAGACATAAAGGAAGAAGAGACAGATGTGAGCGGTGATGAGCAGTATAAGGAGCACATTCCTACAGGGAAAGATCTGATCAATATTAATGCTACAGACATAAAGGAAGAAGAGACAGATGTGAGCATCGATGAGCAGTATAAGGAGCACATTCCTACAGGGAAAGATCTGATCTATATTAATGCTACAGACATAAAGGAAGAACAAGAGACAGATGTGAGCAGTGATGAGCAGTATAAGGAGGACATTCATACAGTGAAAGATCTGATCTATATTAATACTACAGACATAAAGGAAGAAGAAGAAGAGACAGATATGAGCGGTGATGAGCAGTATAAGGAGGATATTCCTACAGGGAAAGATCTGATCTATATTAATGCTCCGGACGTAATAGTAAAAGAAGAAGAGACAGATGTGAGCGGTGATGAGCAGTTTAAGGACATTTCTACAGGTAACCACCCAGGTAAGTAGTAACCACTAAATACAGAGAAGGGTCACAGATTATATTCAGTCACCGGCTGCAATAATATTTTGGGGGAAGTAGTGGTGTAACTAGAATCTCTGGGACTACAGAACAAATTTTGGAATACCTCCCCTCTCCCCCAAAACATATCTCAGACTGGGGGCCTCCCAGCTCTCTCTAGGCGCAAGTGACCTCCGCTCCGTGCAGGGATTACTGTCAACCACTGCATGAAGAGGTGCCCGACATGCCTCTCTATAAATCTCTATGGGAGAGCCGGAGATATACAAACGGGATGCCAGGCAGGAGATCGCGGGGGTCTCAGGGGTCGGACCCCTCACGATCAGACATTTATCCCCACAGATTCTGTGGCTAGAGGATAAGTACTCATGTACTAGAGGGGGATACATGTCCAGGGGGATGCACGTTCCCGCATTTGGACGAGTATACACGTCCATGGTTCTCGTGGGTACTGCCCAGTGTAATACCGCACTGCCGGGACCAATGTAAACTTCAGCTGTTTAACCCTTACAGACCGCGGGCTGTAAGTTTTGTAACAGAGGGAGGGAGCTCCCTCTGTCTTCCCTGCAGCACCCGCAGCGCGATCGCTGGTTGCTGTGTGTAATCCCCAGCAGGCAGGCAGTAAACTTCGGTCCCGGCAGTTTAACCCTTACACCGGCGGCCGGAAGCAACCGCAAGCTGTAAGGAGTTTGACAGAAGGAGGTAGCTCCCTCTGTCTCTCTCCTGCAGCACCCCACAACGATCGCAGGGTGCTGCTAGTTACCTGGGCAGCCGGGGGTCTTACAGTCACTGTGTACTACAGCCAATATTGCACTTTCTCAATCTCACTCCCTTCCCTATCAGTGCTTCTAGCTAGAATGTTCTCCTGTGCAGCACACTGCTCTCTGATCCTCTCTATAATAGAACGCTGTAGACAGTGACTGGGAGGTGAATCGCTGCTGTTCTTCTGTGCAGCACACTGCTCTCTGATCCTCTCTATAATAGAACGCTGTAGACAGTGACTGGGAGGTGAATCGCTGCTGTTCTTCTGTGCAGCACACTGCTCTCTGATCCTCTCTATAATAGAACGCTGTAGACAGTGACTGGGAGGTGAATCGCTGCTGTTCTGTGCAGCACACTGCTCTCTGATCCTCTCTATAATAGAACGCTGTAGACAGTGACTGGGAGGTGAATCGCTGCTGTTCTTCTGTGCAGCACACTGCTCTCTGATCTTCTCTATAATAGAACGCTGTAGACAATGACTGGGAGGTGAATCGCTGCTGTTCTGTGCAGCACACTGCTCTCTGATCTTCTCTATAATAGAACGCTGTAGACAGTGACTGGGAGGTGAATCGCTGCTGTTCTTCTGTGCAGCACACTGCTCTCTGATCTTCTCTATAATAGAACGCTGTAGACAGTGACTGGGAGGTGAATCGCTGCTGTTCTTCTGTGCAGCACACTGCTCTCTGATCCTCTCTATAATAGAACGCTGTAGACAGTGACTGGGAGGTGAATCGCTGCTGTTCTTCTGTGCAGCACACTGCTCTCTGATCTTCTCTATAATAGAACGCTGTAGACAATGACTGGGAGGTGAATCGCTGCTGTTCTGTGCAGCACACTGCTCTCTGATCCTCTCTATAATAGAACGCTGTAGACAGTGACTGGGAGGTGAATCGCTGCTGTTCTTCTGTGCAGCACACTGCTCTCTGATCTTCTCTATAATAGAACGCTGTAGACAGTGACTGGGAGGTGAATCGCTGCTGTTCTTCTGTGCAGCACACTGCTCTCTGATCTCTATAATAGAACGCTGTAGACAGAGACTGGGAGGTGAATCGCTGCTGTTCTTCTGTGCAGCACACTGCTCTCTAATCTTCTCTATAATAGAACACTGTAGACAGTGACTGGGAGGTGAATCGCTGCTGTTCTTCTGTGCAGCACACTGCTCTCTGATCCTCTCTATAATAGAACGCTGTAGACAGTGACTGGGAGGTGAATCGCTGCTGTTCTTCTGTGCAGCACACTGCTCTCTGATCCTCTCTATAATAGAACGCTGTAGACAGTGACTGGGAGGTGAATCTCTGCTGTTCTTCTGTGCAGCACACTGCTCTCTGATCTTCTCTATAATAGAACGCTGTAGACAGTGACTGGGAGGTGAATCGCTGCTGTTCTTCTGTGCAGTACACTGCTCTCTGATCTTCCCTATAATAGAACGCTGTAGACAGTGACTGGGAGGTGAATCGCTGCTGTTCTTCTGTGCAGCACACTGCTCTCTGATCTTCTCTATAATAGAACGCTGTAGACAATGACTGGGAGGTGAATCGCTGCTGTTCTGTGCAGCACACTGCTCTCTGATCTTCTCTATAATAGAACGCTGTAGACAGTGACTGGGAGGTGAATCGCTGCTGTTCTTCTGTGCAGCACACTGCTCTCTGATCTTCTCTATAATAGAACGCTGTAGACAGTGACTGGGAGGTGAATCGCTGCTGTTCTTCTGTGCAGCACACTGCTCTCTGATCCTCTCTATAATAGAACGCTGTAGACAGTGACTGGGAGGTGAATCGCTGCTGTTCTTCTGTGCAGCACACTGCTCTCTGATCTTCTCTATAATAGAACGCTGTAGACAGTGACAGGGAGGTGAATCGCTGCTGTTCTTCTGTGCAGTACACTGCTCTCTGATCCTCTCTATAATAGAACGCTGTAGACAGTGACTGGGAGGTGAATCGCTGCTGTTCTTCTGTGCAGCACACTGCTCTCTGATCTTCTCTATAATAGAACGCTGTAGTCAGTGACTGGGAGGTGAATCGCTGCTGTTCTGTGCAGCACACTGCTCTCTGATCTTCTCTATAATAGAACGCTGTAGACAGTGACTGGGAGGTGAATCGCTGCTGTTCTGTGCAGCACACTGCTCTCTGATCTTCTCTATAATAGAACGCTGTAGACAGTGACTGGGAGGTGAATCGCTGCTGTTCTTCTCTGCAGCACACTGCTCTCTGATCCTCTCTATAATAGAATGCTGTAGACAGTGACTGGGAGGTGAATCGCTGCTGTTCTGTGCAGCACACTGCTCTCTGATCCTCTCTATAATAGAACGCTGTAGACAGTGACTGGGAGGTGAATCGCTGTTCTTCTGTGCAGCACACTGCTCTCTGATCCTCTCTATAATAGAACGCTGTAGACAGTGACTGGGAGGTGAATCGCTGTTCTTCTGTGCAGCACACTGCTCTCTGATCCTCTCTATAATAGAACGCTGTAGACAGTGACTGGGAGGTGAATCGCTGTTCTTCTGTGCAGCACACTGCTCTCTGATCTTCTCTATAATAGAACGCTGTAGACAGTGACTGGGAGGTGAATCGCTGCTGTTCTGTGCAGCACACTGCTCTCTGATCCTCTCTATAATAGACCGCTGTAGACAGTGACTGGAAGGTGAATCGCTGCTGTTCTTCTGTGCAGCACACTGCTCTCTGATCTTCTCTATAATAGAACGCTGTAGACAGTGACTGGGAGGTGAATCGCTGCTGTTCTTCTGTGCAGCACACTGCTCTCTGATCTTCTCTATAATAGAACGCTGTAGACAGTGACTGGGAGGTGAATCGCTGCTGTTCTTCTGTGCAGCACACTGCTCTCTGATCTCTATAATAGAACGCTGTAGACAGAGACTGGGAGGTGAATCGCTGCTGTTCTTCTGTGCAGCACACTGCTCTCTAATCCTCTCTATAATAGAACGCTGTAGACAGTGACTGGGAGGTGAATCGCTGCTGTTCTGTGCAGCACACTGCTCTCTGATCCTCTCTATAATAGACCGCTGTAGACAGTGACTGGAAGGTGAATCGCTGCTGTTCTTCTGTGCAGCACACTGCTCTCTGATCTTCTCTATAATAGAACGCTGTAGACAGTGACTGGGAGGTGAATCGCTGCTGTTCTTCTGTGCAGCACACTGCTCTCTGATCTTCTCTATAATAGAACGCTGTAGACAGTGACTGGGAGGTGAATCGCTGCTGTTCTTCTGTGCAGCACACTGCTCTCTGATCTCTATAATAGAACGCTGTAGACAGAGACTGGGAGGTGAATCGCTGCTGTTCTTCTGTGCAGCACACTGCTCTCTAATCTTCTCTATAATAGAACGCTGTAGACAGTGACTGGGAGGTGAATCGCTGCTGTTCTTCTGTGCAGCACACTGCTCTCTGATCCTCTCTATAATAGAACGCTGTAGACAGTGACTGGGAGGTGAATCGCTGCTGTTCTTCTGTGCAGCACACTGCTCTCTGATCCTCTCTATAATAGAACGCTGTAGACAGTGACTGGGAGGTGAATCTCTGCTGTTCTTCTGTGCAGCACACTGCTCTCTGATCTTCTCTATAATAGAACGCTGTAGACAGTGACTGGGAGGTGAATCGCTGCTGTTCTTCTGTGCAGCACACTGCTCTCTGATCTTCTCTATAATAGAACGCTGTAGACAGTGACTGGGAGGTGAATCGCTGCTGTTCTGTGCAGCACACTGCTCTCTGATCCTCTCTATAATAGAACGCTGTAGACAGTGACTGGGAGGTGAATCGCTGCTGTTCTTCTGTGCAGCACACTGCTCTCTGATCTTCTCTATAATAGAACGCTGTAGACAGTGACTGGGAGGTGAATCGCTGCTGTTCTTCTGTGCAGCACACTGCTCTCTGATCTTCTCTATAATAGAACGCTGTAGACAGTGACTGGGAGGTGAATCGCTGCTGTTCTTCTGTGCAGCACACTGCTCTCTGATCCTCTCTATAATAGAACGCTGTAGACAGTGACTGGGAGGTGAATCGCTGCTGTTCTGTGCAGCACACTGCTCTCTGATCTTCTCTATAATAGAACGCTGTAGACAGTGACTGGGAGGTGAATCGCTGCTGTTCTTCTGTGCAGCACACTGCTCTCTGATCCTCTCTATAATAGAACGCTGTAGACAGTGACTGGGAGGTGAATCGCTGCTGTTCTTCTGTGCAGCACACTGCTCTCTGATCCTCTCTATAATAGAACGCTGTAGACAGTGACTGGGAGGTGAATCGCTGCTGTTCTTCTGTGCAGCACACTGCTCTCTGATCTTCTCTATAATAGAACGCTGTAGACAGTGACTGGGAGGTGAATCGCTGCTGTTCTTCTGTGCAGCACACTGCTCTCTGATCCTCTCTATAATAGAACGCTGTAGACAGTGACTGGGAGGTGAATCGCTGCTGTTCTTCTGTGCAGCACACTGCTCTCTGATCTTCTCTATAATAGAACGCTGTAGACAGTGACTGGGAGGTGAATCGCTGCTGTTCTTCTGTGCAGCACACTGCTCTCTGATCCTCTCTATAATAGAACGCTGTAGACAGTGACTGGGAGGTGAATCGCTGCTGTTCTGTGCAGCACACTGCTCTCTGATCCTCTCTATAATAGAACGCTGTAGACAGTGACTGGGAGGTGAATCGCTGCTGTTCTGTGCAGCACACTGCTCTCTGATCCTCTCTATAATAGAACGCTGTAGACAGTGACTGGGAGGTGAATCGCTGCTGTTCTTCTGTGCAGCACACTGCTCTCTGATCTTCTCTATAATAGAACGCTGTAGACAGTGACTGGGAGGTGAATCGCTGCTGTTCTGTGCAGCACACTGCTCTCTGATCCTCTCTATAATAGAACGCTGTAGACAGTGACTGGGAGGTGAATCGCTGCTGTTCTTCTGTGCAGCACACTGCTCTCTGATCTTCTCTATAATAGAACGCTGTAGACAGTGACTGGGAGGTGAATCGCTGCTGTTCTTCTGTGCAGCACACTGCTCTCTGATCCTCTCTATAATAGAACGCTGTAGACAGTGACTGGGAGGTGAATCGCTGCTGTTCTTCTGTGCAGCACACTGCTCTCTGATCTTCTCTATAATAGAACGCTGTAGACAGTGACTGGGAGGTGAATCGCTGCTGTTCTTCTGTGCAGCACACTGCTCTCTGATCCTCTCTATAATAGAACGCTGTAGACAGTGACTGGGAGGTGAATCGCTGCTGTTCTTCTGTGCAGCACACTGCTCTCTGATCCTCTCTATAATAGAACGCTGTAGACAGTGACTGGGAGGTGAATCGCTGCTGTTCTTCTGTGCAGCACACTGCTCTCTGATCTTCTCTATAATAGAACGCTGTAGACAGTGACTGGGAGGTGAATCGCTGCTGTTCTTCTGTGCAGCACACTGCTCTCTGATCCTCTCTATAATAGAACGCTGTAGACAGTGACTGTAAGGTGAATCGCTGCTGTTCTGTGCAGCACACTGCTCTCTGATCCTCTCTATAATAGAACGCTGTAGACAGTGACTGGGAGGTGAATCGCTGCTGTTCTGTGCAGCACACTGCTCTCTGATCCTCTCTATAATAGAACGCTGTAGACAGTGACTGGGAGGTGAATCGCTGCTGTTCTTCTGTGCAGCACACTGCTCTCTGATCTTCTCTATAATAGAACGCTGTAGACAGTGACTGGGAGGTGAATCGCTGCTGTTCTTCTGTGCAGCACACTGCTCTCTGATCCTCTCTATAATAGAACGCTGTAGACAGTGACTGTAAGGTGAATCGCTGCTGTTCTGTGCAGCACACTGCTCTCTGATCTTCTCTATAATAGAACGCTGTAGACAGTGACTGGGAGGTGAATCGCTGCTGTTCTTCTGTGCAGCACACTGCTCTCTGATCCTCTCTATAATAGAACGCTGTAGACAGTGACTGGGAGGTGAATCGCTGCTGTTCTTCTGTGCAGCACACTGCTCTCTGATCTTCTCTATAATAGAACACTGTAGACAGTGACTGGGAGGTGAATCGCTGCTGTTCTTCTGTGCAGCACACTGCTCTCTGATCCTCTCTATAATAGAACGCTGTAGACAGTGACTGGGATGTGGATCGCTGCTGTTCTTCTGTGCAGCACACTGCTCTCTGATCTTCTCTATAATAGAATGCTGTAGACAGTGACTGGGAGGTGAATCACTTCTGTTCTGTGCAGCACACTGCTCTCTGATCTTCTCTATAATAGAACGCTGTAGACGGTGACTGGGAGGTGAATCGCTGCTGTTCTTCTGTGCAGCACACTGCTCTCTGATCTTCTCTATAATAGAACGCTGTAGACAGTGACTGGGAGGTGAATCGCTGCTGTTCTGTGCAGCACACTGCTCTCTGATCTTCTCTATAATAGAACGCTGTAGACAGTGACTGGGAGGTGAATCGCTGCTGTTCTTCTGTGCAGCACACTGCTCTCTGATCCTCTCTATAATAGAACGCTGTAGACAGTGACTGGGAGGTGAATCACTGCTGTTCTTCTGTGCAGCACACTGCTCTCTGATCTTCTCTATAATAGAACGCTGTAGACAGTGACTGGGAGGTGAATCGCTGCTGTTCTTCTGTGCAGCACACTGCTCTCTGATCTTCTCTATAATAGAACGCTGTAGACAGTGACTGGGAGGTGAATCGCTGCTGTTCTTCTGTGCAGCACACTGCTCTCTGATCCTCTCTATAATAGAACGCTGTAGACAGTGACTGGGAGGTGAATCGCTGCTGTTCTTCTGTGCAGCACACTGCTCTCTGATCTTCTCTATAATAGAACGCTGTAGACAGTGACTGGGAGGTGAATCGCTGCTGTTCTTCTGTGCAGCACACTGCTCTCTGATCCTCTCTATAATAGAACGCTGTAGACAGTGACTGGGAGGTGAATCGCTGCTGTTCTTCTGTGCAGTACACTGCTCTCTGATCTTCTCTATAATAGAACGCTGTAGACAGTGACTGGGAGGTGAATCGCTGCTGTTCTTCTGTGCAGCACACTGCTCTCTGATCTTCTCTATAATAGAACGCTGTAGACAGTGACTGGGAGGTGAATCGCTGCTGTTCTTCTGTGCAGCACACTGCTCTCTGATCTTCTCTATAATAGAACGCTGTAGACAGTGACTGGGAGGTGAATCGCTGCTGTTCTTCTGTGCAGCACACTGCTCTCTGATCCTCTCTATAATAGAACGCTGTAGACAGTGACTGGGAGGTGAATCGCTGCTGTTCTTCTGTGCAGCACACTGCTCTCTGATCTTCTCTATAATAGAACGCTGTAGACAGTGACTGGGAGGTGAATCGCTGCTGTTCTTCTGTGCAGCACACTGCTCTCTGATCTTCTCTATAATAGAACGCTGTAGACAGTGACTGGGAGGTGAATCGCTGCTGTTCTTCTGTGCAGCACACTGCTCTCTGATCCTCTCTATAATAGAACGCTGTAGACAGTGACTGGGAGGTGAATCGCTGCTGTTCTTCTGTGCAGCACACTGCTCTCTGATCTTCTCTATAATAGAACGCTGTAGACAGTGACTGGGAGGTGAATCGCTGCTGTTCTTCTGTGCAATACACTGCTCTCTGATCCTCTCTATAATAGAACGCTGTAGACAGTGACTGGGAGGTGAATCGCTGCTGTTCTTCTGTGCAGCACACTGCTCTCTGATCTTCTCTATAATAGAACGCTGTAGACAGTGACTGGGAGGTGAATCGCTGCTGTTCTTCTGTGCAGCACACTGCTCTCTGATCTTCTCTATAATAGAACGCTGTAGACAGTGACTGGGAGGTGAATCACTGCTGTTCTTCTGTGCAGCACACTGCTCTCTGATCCTCTCTATAATAGAACGCTGTAGACGGTGACTGGGAGGTGAATCGCTGCTGTTCTTCTGTGCAGCACACTGCTCTCTGATCCTCTATAATAGAACGCTGTAGACAGTGACTGGGAGGTGAATCGCTGCTGTTCTTCTGTGCAGCACACTGCTCTCTGATCTTCTCTATAATAGAACGCTGTAGACAGTGACTGGGAGGTGAATCGCTGCTGTTCTTCTGTGCAGCACACTGCTCTCTGATCTTCTCTATAATAGAACGCTGTAGACAATGACTGGGAGGTGAATCGCTGCTGTTCTGTGCAGCACACTGCTCTCTGATCTTCTCTATAATAGAACGCTGTAGACAGTGACTGGGAGGTGAATCGCTGCTGTTCTTCTGTGCAGCACACTGCTCTCTGATCCTCTCTATAATAGAACGCTGTAGACAGTGACTGGGAGGTGAATCGCTGCTGTTCTTCTGTGCAGTACACTGCTCTCTGATCCTCTCTATAATAGAACGCTGTAGACAGTGACTGGGAGGTGAATCGCTGCTGTTCTGTGCAGCACACTGCTCTCTGATCTTCTCTATAATAGAACGCTGTAGACAGTGACTGGGAGGTGAATCGCTGCTGTTCTTCTGTGCAGCACACTGCTCTCTGATCTTCTCTATAATAGAACGCTGTAGACAGTGACTGGGAGGTGAATCGCTGCTGTTCTTCTGTGCAGCACACTGCTCTCTGATCTTCTCTATAATAGAACGCTGTAGACAGTGACTGGGAGGTGAATCGCTGCTGTTCTGTGCAGCACACTGCTCTCTGATCTTCTCTATAATAGAACGCTGTAGACAGTGACTGGGAGGTGAATCGCTGCTGTTCTTCTGTGCAGCACACTGCTCTCTGATCTTCTCTATAATAGAATGCTGTAGACAGTGACTGGGAGGTGAATCGCTGCTGTTCTTCTGTGCAGCACACTGCTCTCTGATCCTCTCTATAATAGAATGCTGTAGACAGTGACTGGGAGGTGAATCGCTGCTGTTCTGTGCAGCACACTGCTCTCTGATCCTCTCTATAATAGAACGCTGTAGACAGTGACTGGGAGGTGAATCGCTGCTGTTCTTCTGTGCAGCACACTGCTCTCTGATCCTCTCTATAATAGAACGCTGTAGACAGTGACTGGGAGGTGAATCGCTGCTGTTCTTCTGTGCAGCACACTGCTCTCTGATCTTCTCTATAATAGAATGCTGTAGACAGTGACTGGGAGGTGAATCGCTGCTGTTCTGTGCAGCACACTGCTCTCTGATCTTCTCTATAATAGAACGCTGTAGACAGTGACTGGGAGGTGAATCGCTGCTGTTCTTCTGTGCAGCACACTGCTCTCTGATCTTCTCTATAATAGAACGCTGTAGACGGTGACTGGGAGGTGAATCGCTGCTGTTCTGTGCAGCACACTGCTCTCTGATCCTCTCTATAATAGAACGCTGTAGACAGTGACTGGGAGGTGAATCGCTGCTGTTCTTCTGTGCAGTACACTGCTCTCTGATCTTCTCTATAATAGAACGCTGTAGACAGTGACTGGGAGGTGAATTGCTGCTGTTCTTCTGTGCAGCACACTATTCTCTGATCCTCTCTATAATAGAACACTGTAGACGGTGACTGGGAGGTGAATCGCTGCTGTTCTTCTGTGCAGCACACTGCTCTCTGATCCTCTCTATAATAGAACGCTGTAGACAATGACTGGGAGGTGAATCGCTGCTGTTCTTCTGTGCAGCACACTGCTCTCTGATCTTCTCTATAAGAGAACGCTGTAGACAGTGACTGGGAGGTGAATCACTGCTGTTCTTCTGTGCAGCACACTGCTCTCTGATCCTCTCTATAATAGAACGCTGTAGACAGTGACTGGGAGGTGAATCGCTGCTGTTCTTCTGTGCAGCACACTGCTCTCTGATCCTCTCTATAATAGAACGCTGTAGACAGTGACTGGGAGGTGAATCGCTGCTGTTCTGTGCAGCACACTGCTCTCTGATCTTCTCTATAATAGAACGCTGTAGACAGTGACTGGGAGGTGAATCGCTGCTGTTCTTCTGTGCAGCACACTGCTCTCTAATCTTCTCTATAATAGAACGCTGTAGACAGTGACTGGGAGGTGAATCGCTGCTGTTCTTCTGTGCAGCACACTGCTCTCTGATCCTCTCTATAATAGAACGCTGTAGACAGTGACTGGGAGGTGAATCACTGCTGTTCTTCTGTGCAGCACACTGCTCTCTGATCTTCTCTATAATAGAACGCTGTAGACAGTGACTGGGAGGTGAATCACTGCTGTTCTTCTGTGCAGCACACTGCTCTCTGATCCTCTCTATAATAGAACGCTGTAGACAGTGACTGGGAGGTGAATCGCTGCTGTTCTGTGCAGCACACTGCTCTCTGATCCTCTCTATAATAGAACGCTGTAGACAGTGACTGGGAGGTGAATCACTTCTGTTCTGTGCAGCACACTGCTCTCTGATCTTCTCTATAATAGAACGCTGTAGACAGTGACTGGGAGGTGAATCGCTGCTGTTCTTCTGTGCAGCACACTGCTCTCTGATCTTCTCTATAATAGAACGCTGTAGACAGTGACTGGGAGGTGAATCGCTGCTGTTCTTCTGTGCAGCACACTGCTCTCTGATCTTCTCTATAATAGAACGCTGTAGACAGTGACTGGGAGGTGAATCGCTGCTGTTCTGTGCAGTACACTGCTCTCTGATCCTCTCTATAATAGAACGCTGTAGACAGTGACTGGGAGGTGAATCGCTGCTGTTCTTCTGTGCAGCACACTGCTCTCTGATCTTCTCTATAAGAGAACGCTGTAGACGGTGACTGGGAGGTGAATCGCTGCTGTTCTTCTGTGCAGCACACTGCTCTCTGATCTTCTCTATAATAGAACGCTGTAGACCGTGACTGGGAGGTGAATCGCTGCTGTTCTTCTGTGCAGCACACTGCTCTCTGATCCTCTCTATAATAGAACGCTGTAGACAGTGACTGGGAGGTGAATCGCTGCTGCTCTTCTGTGCAGCACACTGCTCTCTGATCTTCTCTATAATAGAACGCTGTAGACAGTGACTGGGAGGTGAATCACTGCTGTTCTTCTGTGCAGCACACTGCTCTCTAATCCTCTCTATAATAGAACGCTGTAGACTGTGACTGGGAGGTGAATCGCTGCTGTTCTTCTGTGCAGCACACTGCTCTCTGATCCTCTCTATAATAGAACGCTGTAGACAGTGACTGGAAGGTGAATCGCTGCTGTTCTTCTGTGCAGTACACTGCTCTCTGATCCTCTCTATAATAGAACGCTGTAGACGGTGACTGGGAGGTGAATCGCTGCTGTTCTTCTGTGCAGCACACTGCTCTCTGATCTTCTCTATAATAGAACGCTGTAGACCGTGACTGGGAGGTGAATCGCTGCTGTTCTTCTGTGCAGCACACTGCTCTCTGATCCTCTCTATAATAGAACGCTGTAGACAGTGACTGGGAGGTGAATCACTTCTGTTCTGTGCAGCACACTGCTCTCTGATCTTCTCTATAATAGAACGCTGTAGACAGTGACTGGGAGGTGAATCGCTGCTGTTCTTCTGTGCAGCACACTGCTCTCTGATCCTCTCTATAATAGAACGCTGTAGACAGTGACTGGGAGGTGAATCGCTGCTGTTCTTCTGTGCAGTACACTGCTCTCTGATCCTCTCTATAATAGAACGCTGTAGACAGTGACTGGGAGGTGAATCGCTGCTGTTCTTCTGTGCAGCACACTGCTCTCTGATCTTCTCTTTAATAGAACGCTGTAGACAGTGACTGGGAGGTGAATCGCTGCTGTTCTGTGCAGCACACTGCTCTCTGATCTTCTCTATAATAGAACGCTGTAGACAGTGACTGGGAGGTGAATCGCTGCTGTTCTGTGCAGCACACTGCTCTCTGATCTTCTCTATAATAGAACGCTGTAGACAGTGACTGGGAGGTGAATCGCTGCTGCTCTTCTGTGCAGTACACTGCTCTCTGATCCTCTCTATAATAGAACGCTGTAGACGGTGACTGGGAGGTGAATCGCTGCTGTTCTTCTGTGCAGCACACTGCTCTCTGATCTTCTCTATAATAGAACGCTGTAGACCGTGACTGGGAGGTGAATCGCTGCTGTTCTTCTGTGCAGCACACTGCTCTCTGATCCTCTCTATAATAGAACGCTGTAGACAGTGACTGGGAGGTGAATCACTTCTGTTCTGTGCAGCACACTGCTCTCTGATCTTCTCTATAATAGAACGCTGTAGACAGTGACTGGGAGGTGAATCGCTGCTGTTCTTCTGTGCAGCACACTGCTCTCTGATCCTCTCTATAATAGAACGCTGTAGACAGTGACTGGGAGGTGAATCGCTGCTGTTCTTCTGTGCAGTACACTGCTCTCTGATCCTCTCTATAATAGAACGCTGTAGACAGTGACTGGGAGGTGAATCGCTGCTGTTCTTCTGTGCAGCACACTGCTCTCTGATCTTCTCTTTAATAGAACGCTGTAGACAGTGACTGGGAGGTGAATCGCTGCTGTTCTTCTGTGCAGCACACTGCTCTCTGATCCTCTCTATAATAGAACGCTGTAGACAGTGACTGGGAGGTGAATCGCTGCTGTTCTGTGCAGCACACTGCTCTCTGATCCTCTCTATAATAGAACGCTGTAGACAGTGACTGGGAGGTGAATCGCTGCTGTTCTTCTGTGCAGCACACTGCTCTCTGATCTTCTCTATAATAGAACGCTGTAGACAGTGACTGGGAGGTGAATCGCTGCTGTTCTTCTGTGCAGCACACTGCTCTCTGATCCTCTCTATAATAGAACGCTGTAGACGGTGACTGGGAGGTGAATCGCTGCTGTTCTTCTGTGCAGCACACTGCTCTCTGATCCTCTATAATAGAACGCTGTAGACAGTGACTGGGAGGTGAATCGCTGCTGTTCTTCTGTGCAGCACACTGCTCTCTGATCCTCTCTATAATAGAACGCTGTAGACAGTAACTGGGAGGTGAATCCCTGCTGTTCTTCTGTGCAGCACACTGCTCTCTGATCCTCTCTATAATAGAACGCTGTAGACAGTGACTGGGAGGTGAATCGCTGCTGTTCTGTGCAGCACACTGCTCTCTGATCTTCTCTATAATAGAACGCTGTAGACAGTGACTGGGAGGTGAATCGCTGCTGTTCTTCTGTGCAGCACACTGCTCTCTGATCCTCTCTATAATAGAACGCTGTAGACAGTGACTGGGAGGTGAATCGCTGCTGTTCTTCTGTGCAGTACACTGCTCTCTGATCCTCTCTATAATAGAACGCTGTAGACAGTGACTGGGAGGTGAATCGCTGCTGTTCTTCTGTGCAGCACACTGCTCTCTGATCTTCTCTATAATAGAACGCTGTAGACAGTGACTGGGAGGTGAATCGCTGCTGTTCTTCTGTGCAGCACACTGCTCTCTGATCTTCTCTATAATAGAACGCTGTAGACAGTGACTGGGAGGTGAATCGCTGCTGTTCTTCTGTGCAGCACACTGCTCTCTGATCTTCTCTATAATAGAACGCTGTAGACAGTGACTGGGAGGTGAATCGCTGCTGTTCTGTGCAGCACACTGCTCTCTGATCTTCTCTATAATAGAACGCTGTAGACAGTGACTGGGAGGTGAATCGCTGCTGTTCTTCTGTGCAGCACACTGCTCTCTGATCTTCTCTATAATAGAATGCTGTAGACAGTGACTGGGAGGTGAATCGCTGCTGTTCTTCTGTGCAGCACACTGCTCTCTGATCCTCTCTATAATAGAACGCTGTAGACAGTGACTGGGAGGTGAATCGCTGCTGTTCTGTGCAGCACACTGCTCTCTGATCTTCTCTATAATAGAATGCTGTAGACAGTGACTGGGAGGTGAATCGCTGCTGTTCTTCTGTGCAGCACACTGCTCTCTGATCTTCTCTATAATAGAACGCTGTAGACAGTGACTGGGAGGTGAATCGCTGCTGTTCTGTGCAGCACACTGCTCTCTGATCTTCTCTATAATAGAACGCTGTAGACAGTGACTGGGAGGTGAATCGCTGCTGTTCTGTGCAGTACACTGCTCTCTGATCTTCTCTATAATAGAACGCTGTAGACAGTGACTGGGAGGTGAATCGCTGCTGTTCTTCTGTGCAGCACACTGCTCTCTGATCTTCTCTATAATAGAACGCTGTAGACAGTGACTGGGAGGTGAATCGCTGCTGTTCTTCTGTGCAGCACACTGCTCTCTGATCCTCTCTATAATAGAACGCTGTAGACAGTGACTGGAAGGTGAATCGCTGCTGTTCTTCTGTGCAGCACACTGCTCTCTGATCTTCTCTATAATAGAACGCTGTAGACGGTGACTGGGAGGTGAATCGCTGCTGTTCTGTGCAGCACACTGCTCTCTGATCTTCTCTATAATAGAACGCTGTAGACAGTGACTGGGAGGTGAATCGCTGCTGTTCTTCTGTGCAGCACACTGCTCTCTGATCTTCTCTATAATAGAACGCTGTAGACAGTGACTGGGAGGTGAATCGCTGCTGTTCTTCTGTGCAGCACACTGCTCTCTGATCCTCTCTATAATAGAACGCTGTAGACAGTGACTGGGAGGTGAATCGCTGCTGTTCTTCTGTGCAGCACACTGCTCTCTGATCCTCTCTATAATAGAACGCTGTAGACAGTGACTGGGAGGTGAATCGCTGCTGTTCTTCTGTGCAGTACACTGCTCTCTGATCTTCTCTATAATAGAACGCTGTAGACAGTGACTGGGAGGTGAATTGCTGCTGTTCTTCTGTGCAGCACACTATTCTCTGATCCTCTCTATAATAGAACACTGTAGACGGTGACTGGGAGGTGAATCGCTGCTGTTCTTCTGTGCAGTACACTGCTCTCTGATCCTCTCTATAATAGAACGCTGTAGACAATGACTGGGAGGTGAATCGCTGCTGTTCTTCTGTGCAGCACACTGCTCTCTGATCTTCTCTATAAGAGAACGCTGTAGACAGTGACTGGGAGGTGAATCACTGCTGTTCTTCTGTGCAGCACACTGCTCTCTGATCTTCTCTATAAGAGAACGCTGTAGACAGTGACTGGGAGGTGAATCGCTGCTGTTCTTCTGTGCAGCACACTGCTCTCTGATCCTCTCTATAATAGAACGCTGTACACAGTGACTGGGAGGTGAATCGCTGCTGTTCTTCTGTGCAGCACACTGCTCTCTGATCCTCTCTTTAATAGAACGCTGTAGACAGTGACTGGGAGGTGAATCGCTGCTGTTCTGTGCAGCACACTGCTCTCTGATCTTCTCTATAATAGAACGCTGTAGACAGTGACTGGGAGGTGAATCGCTGCTGTTCTGTGCAGCACACTGCTCTCTGATCTTCTCTATAATAGAAAGCTGTAGACAGTGACTGGGAGGTGAATCGCTGCTGTTCTTCTGTGCAGCACACTGCTCTCTGATCTTCTCTATAATAGAACACTGTAGACAGTGACTGGGAGGTGAATCGCTGCTGTTCTTCTGTGCAGCACACTGCTCTCTGATCCTCTCTATAATAGAACGCTGTAGACAGTGACTGGGAGGTGAATCGCTGCTGTTCTTCTGTGCAGCACACTACTCTCTGATCTTCTCTATAATAGAACGCTGTAGACAGTGACTGGGAGGTGAATCACTGCTGTTCTTCTGTGCAGCACACTGCTCTCTGATCTTCTCTATAATAGAACGCTGTAGACAGTGACTGGGAGGTGAATCGCTGCTGTTCTGTGCAGCACACTGCTCTCTGATCCTCTCTATAATAGAACGCTGTAGACAGTGACTGGGAGGTGAATCGCTGCTGTTCTTCTGTGCAGCACACTGCTCTCTGATCTTCTCTATAATAGAACGCTGTAGACAGTGACTGGGAGGTGAATCGCTGCTGTTCTTCTGTGCAGCACACTGCTCTCTGATCCTCTCTATAATAGAACGCTGTAGACAGTGACTGGGAGGTGAATCGCTGCTGTTCTTCTGTGCAGCACACTGCTCTCTGATCCTCTCTATAATAGAACGCTGTAGACAGTGACTGGGAGGTGAATCGCTGCTGTTCTTCTGTGCAGCACACTGCTCTCTGATCTTCTCTATAATAGAACGCTGTAGACAGTGACTGGGAGGTGAATCGCTGCTGTTCTTCTGTGCAGCACACTGCTCTCTAATCTTCTCTATAATAGAACGCTGTAGACAGTGACTGGGAGGTGAATCGCTGCTGTTCTTCTGTGCAGCACACTGCTCTCTGATCCTCTCTATAATAGAACGCTGTAGACAGTGACTGGGAGGTGAATCACTGCTGTTCTTCTGTGCAGCACACTGCTCTCTGATCTTCTCTATAATAGAACGCTGTAGACAGTGACTGGGAGGTGAATCGCTGCTGTTCTGTGCAGCACACTGCTCTCTGATCCTCTCTATAATAGAACGCTGTAGACAGTGACTGGGAGGTGAATCACTTCTGTTCTGTGCAGCACACTGCTCTCTGATCTTCTCTATAATAGAACGCTGTAGACAGTGACTGGGAGGTGAATCGCTGCTGTTCTGTGCAGCACACTGCTCTCTGATCTTCTCTATAATAGAACGCTGTAGACAGTGACTGGGAGGTGAATCGCTGCTGTTCTTCTGTGCAGCACACTGCTCTCTGATCTTCTCTATAATAGAACGCTGTAGACAGTGACTGGGAGGTGAATCGCTGTTCTTCTGTGCAGCACACTGCTCTCTGATCTTCTCTATAATAGAACGCTGTAGACAGTGACTGGGAGGTGAATCGCTGCTGTTCTTCTGTGCAGCACACTGCTCTCTGATCTTCTCTATAATAGAACGCTGTAGACAGTGACTGGGAGGTGAATCGCTGCTGTTCTGTGCAGTACACTGCTCTCTGATCCTCTCTATAATAGAACGCTGTAGACGGTGACTGGGAGGTGAATCGCTGCTGTTCTTCTGTGCAGCACACTGCTCTCTGATCTTCTCTATAATAGAACGCTGTAGACCGTGACTGGGAGGTGAATCGCTGCTGTTCTTCTGTGCAGCACACTGCTCTCTGATCCTCTCTATAATAGAACGCTGTAGACAGTGACTGGGAGGTGAATCGCTGCTGCTCTTCTGTGCAGCACACTGCTCTCTAATCCTCTCTATAATAGAACGCTGTAGACTGTGACTGGGAGGTGAATCGCTGCTGTTCTTCTGTGCAGCACACTGCTCTCTGATCCTCTCTATAATAGAACGCTGTAGACAGTGACTGGAAGGTGAATCGCTGCTGCTCTTCTGTGCAGCACACTGCTCTCTGATCCTCTCTATAATAGAATGCTGTAGACAGTGACTGGGAGGTGAATCGCTGCTGTTCTTCTGTGCAGTACACTGCTCTCTGATCCTCTCTATAATAGAACGCTGTAGACGGTGACTGGGAGGTGAATCGCTGCTGTTCTTCTGTGCAGCACACTGCTCTCTGATCTTCTCTATAATAGAACGCTGTAGACCGTGACTGGGAGGTGAATCGCTGCTGTTCTTCTGTGCAGCACACTGCTCTCTGATCCTCTCTATAATAGAACGCTGTAGACAGTGACTGGGAGGTGAATCACTTCTGTTCTGTGCAGCACACTGCTCTCTGATCTTCTCTATAATAGAACGCTGTAGACAGTGACTGGGAGGTGAATCGCTGCTGTTCTTCTGTGCAGCACACTGCTCTCTGATCCTCTATAATAGAACGCTGTAGACAGTGACTGGGAGGTGAATCGCTGCTGTTCTTCTGTGCAGCACACTGCTCTCTGATCTTCTCTATAATAGAACGCTGTAGACAGTGACTGGGAGGTGAATCGCTGCTGTTCTTCTGTGCAGCACACTGCTCTCTGATCTTCTCTTTAATAGAACGCTGTAGACAGTGACTGGGAGGTGAATCGCTGCTGTTCTGTGCAGCACACTGCTCTCTGATCTTCTCTATAATAGAACGCTGTAGACAGTAACTGGGAGGTGAATCCCTGCTGTTCTTCTGTGCAGCACACTGCTCTCTGACCTTCTCTATAATAGAACGCTGTAGACAGTAACTGGGAGGTGAATCCCTGCTGTTCTGTGCAGCACACTGCTCTCTGATCCTCTCTATAATAGAACGCTGTAGACAGTGACTGGGAGGTGAATCGCTGCTGTTCTGTGCAGCACACTGCTCTCTGATCCTCTCTATAATAGAACGCTGTAGACAGTGACTGGGAGGTGAATCGCTGCTGTTCTGTGCAGCACACTGCTCTCTGATCCTCTCTATAATAGAACGCTGTAGACAGTGACTGGGAGGTGAATCGCTGCTGTTCTTCTGTGCAGCACACTGCTCTCTGATCTTCTCTATAATAGAACGCTGTAGACAGTGACTGGGAGGTGAATCGCTGCTGTTCTTCTGTGCAGCACACTGCTCTCTGATCCTCTCTATAATAGAACGCTGTAGACGGTGACTGGGAGGTGAATCGCTGCTGTTCTTCTGTGCAGCACACTGCTCTCTGATCCTCTATAATAGAACGCTGTAGACAGTGACTGGGAGGTGAATCGCTGCTGTTCTTCTGTGCAGCACACTGCTCTCTGATCCTCTCTATAATAGAACGCTGTAGACAGTAACTGGGAGGTGAATCCCTGCTGTTCTTCTGTGCAGCACACTGCTCTCTGATCCTCTCTATAATAGAACGCTGTAGACAGTGACTGGGAGGTGAATCGCTGCTGTTCTGTGCAGCACACTGCTCTCTGATCTTCTCTATAATAGAACGCTGTAGACAGTGACTGGGAGGTGAATCGCTGCTGTTCTTCTTAGCAGCACACTGCTCTCTGATCCTCTCTATAATAGAACGCTGTAGACAGTGACTGGGAGGTGAATCGCTGCTGTTCTTCTGTGCAGTACACTGCTCTCTGATCCTCTCTATAATAGAACGCTGTAGACAGTGACTGGGAGGTGAATCGCTGCTGTTCTTCTGTGCAGCACACTGCTCTCTGATCTTCTCTATAATAGAACGCTGTAGACAGTGACTGGGAGGTGAATCGCTGCTGTTCTTCTGTGCAGCACACTGCTCTCTGATCTTCTCTATAATAGAACGCTGTAGACAGTGACTGGGAGGTGAATCGCTGCTGTTCTTCTGTGCAGCACACTGCTCTCTGATCTTCTCTATAATAGAACGCTGTAGACAGTGACTGGGAGGTGAATCGCTGCTGTTCTGTGCAGCACACTGCTCTCTGATCTTCTCTATAATAGAACGCTGTAGACAGTGACTGGGAGGTGAATCGCTGCTGTTCTTCTGTGCAGCACACTGCTCTCTGATCTTCTCTATAATAGAATGCTGTAGACAGTGACTGGGAGGTGAATCGCTGCTGTTCTTCTGTGCAGCACACTGCTCTCTGATCCTCTCTATAATAGAATGCTGTAGACAGTGACTGGGAGGTGAATCGCTGCTGTTCTGTGCAGCACACTGCTCTCTGATCCTCTCTATAATAGAACGCTGTAGACAGTGACTGGGAGGTGAATCGCTGCTGTTCTTCTGTGCAGCACACTGCTCTCTGATCTTCTCTATAATAGAATGCTGTAGACAGTGACTGGGAGGTGAATCGCTGCTGTTCTGTGCAGCACACTGCTCTCTGATCTTCTCTATAATAGAACGCTGTAGACAGTGACTGGGAGGTGAATCGCTGCTGTTCTGTGCAGTACACTGCTCTCTGATCTTCTCTATAATAGAACGCTGTAGACAGTGACTGGGAGGTGAATCGCTGCTGTTCTTCTGTGCAGCACACTGCTCTCTGATCTTCTCTATAATAGAACGCTGTAGACAGTGACTGGGAGGTGAATCGCTGCTGTTCTTCTGTGCAGCACACTGCTCTCTGATCTTCTCTATAATAGAACGCTGTAGACGGTGACTGGGAGGTGAATCGCTGCTGTTCTGTGCAGCACACTGCTCTCTGATCCTCTCTATAATAGAACGCTGTAGACAGTGACTGGGAGGTGAATCGCTGCTGTTCTTCTGTGCAGTACACTGCTCTCTGATCTTCTCTATAATAGAACGCTGTAGACAGTGACTGGGAGGTGAATTGCTGCTGTTCTTCTGTGCAGCACACTATTCTCTGATCCTCTCTATAATAGAACACTGTAGACGGTGACTGGGAGGTGAATCGCTGCTGTTCTTCTGTGCAGCACACTGCTCTCTGATCCTCTCTATAATAGAACGCTGTAGACAATGACTGGGAGGTGAATCGCTGCTGTTCTTCTGTGCAGCACACTGCTCTCTGATCTTCTCTATAAGAGAACGCTGTAGACAGTGACTGGGAGGTGAATCACTGCTGTTCTTCTGTGCAGCACACTGCTCTCTGATCTTCTCTATAAGAGAACGCTGTAGACAGTGACTGGGAGGTGAATCGCTGCTGTTCTTCTGTGCAGCACACTGCTCTCTGATCCTCTCTATAATAGAACGCTGTACACAGTGACTGGGAGGTGAATCGCTGCTGTTCTTCTGTGCAGCACACTGCTCTCTGATCCTCTCTATAATAGAACGCTGTAGACAGTGACTGGGAGGTGAATCACTGCTGTTCTTCTGTGCAGCACACTGCTCTCTGATCTTCTCTATAATAGAACACTGTAGACAGTGACTGGGAGGTGAATCGCTGCTGTTCTTCTGTGCAGCACACTGCTCTCTGATCCTCTCTATAATAGACCGCTGTAGACAGTGACTGGAAGGTGAATCGCTGCTGTTCTTCTGTGCAGCACACTGCTCTCTGATCCTCTCTATAATAGACCGCTGTAGACAGTGACTGGGAGGTGAATCGCTGCTGTTCTTCTGTGCAGCACACTGCTCTCTGATCCTCTCTTTAATAGAACGCTGTAGACAGTGACTGGGAGGTGAATCGCTGCTGTTCTGTGCAGCACACTGCTCTCTGATCTTCTCTATAATAGAACGCTGTAGACAGTGACTGGGAGGTGAATCGCTGCTGTTCTGTGCAGCACACTGCTCTCTGATCTTCTCTATAATAGAAAGCTGTAGACAGTGACTGGGAGGTGAATCGCTGCTGTTCTTCTGTGCAGCACACTGCTCTCTGATCTTCTCTATAATAGAACACTGTAGACAGTGACTGGGAGGTGAATCGCTGCTGTTCTTCTGTGCAGCACACTGCTCTCTGATCCTCTCTATAATAGAACGCTGTAGACAGTGACTGGGAGGTGAATCGCTGCTGTTCTTCTGTGCAGCACACTACTCTCTGATCTTCTCTATAATAGAACGCTGTAGACAGTGACTGGGAGGTGAATCACTGCTGTTCTTCTGTGCAGCACACTGCTCTCTGATCTTCTCTATAATAGAACGCTGTAGACAGTGACTGGGAGGTGAATCGCTGCTGTTCTGTGCAGCACACTGCTCTCTGATCTTCTCTATAATAGAACGCTGTAGACAGTGACTGGGAGGTGAATCGCTGCTGTTCTGTGCAGTACACTGCTCTCTGATCCTCTCTATAATAGAACGCTGTAGACAGTGACTGGGAGGTGAATCGCTGCTGTTCTTCTGTGCAGCACACTGCTCTCTGATCTTCTCTATAATAGAACGCTGTAGACAGTGACTGGGAGGTGAATCGCTGCTGTTCTTCTGTGCAGCACACTGCTCTCTGATCCTCTCTATAATAGAACGCTGTAGACAGTGACTGGGAGGTGAATCGCTGCTGTTCTTCTGTGCAGCACACTGCTCTCTGATCCTCTCTATAATAGAACGCTGTAGACAGTGACTGGGAGGTGAATCGCTGCTGTTCTTCTGTGCAGCACACTGCTCTCTGATCTTCTCTATAATAGAACGCTGTAGACAGTGACTGGGAGGTGAATCGCTGCTGTTCTTCTGTGCAGCACACTGCTCTCTAATCTTCTCTATAATAGAACGCTGTAGACAGTGACTGGGAGGTGAATCGCTGCTGTTCTTCTGTGCAGCACACTGCTCTCTGATCTTCTCTATAAGAGAACGCTGTAGACAGTGACTGGGAGGTGAATCGCTGCTGTTCTTCTGTGCAGCACACTGCTCTCTGATCCTCTCTATAATAGAACGCTGTAGACAGTGACTGGGAGGTGAATCACTGCTGTTCTTCTGTGCAGCACACTGCTCTCTGATCTTCTCTATAATAGAACGCTGTAGACAGTGACTGGGAGGTGAATCGCTGCTGTTCTGTGCAGCACACTGCTCTCTGATCCTCTCTATAATAGAACGCTGTAGACAGTGACTGGGAGGTGAATCACTTCTGTTCTGTGCAGTACACTGCTCTCTGATCTTCTCTATAATAGAACGCTGTAGACAGTGACTGGGAGGTGAATCGCTGCTGTTCTTCTGTGCAGCACACTGCTCTCTGATCTTCTCTATAATAGAACGCTGTAGACAGTGACTGGGAGGTGAATCGCTGTTCTTCTGTGCAGCACACTGCTCTCTGATCTTCTCTATAATAGAACGCTGTAGACAGTGACTGGGAGGTGAATCGCTGCTGTTCTTCTGTGCAGCACACTGCTCTCTGATCTTCTCTATAATAGAACGCTGTAGACAGTGACTGGGAGGTGAATCGCTGCTGTTCTGTGCAGCACACTGCTCTCTGATCTTCTCTATAATAGAACGCTGTAGACAGTGACTGGGAGGTGAATCGCTGCTGTTCTGTGCAGTACACTGCTCTCTGATCCTCTCTATAATAGAACGCTGTAGACGGTGACTGGGAGGTGAATCGCTGCTGTTCTTCTGTGCAGCACACTGCTCTCTGATCCTCTATATAATAGAACGCTGTAGACTGTGACTGGGAGGTGAATCGCTGCTGTTCTTCTGTGCAGCACACTGCTCTCTGATCCTCTATATAATAGAACGCTGTAGACTGTGACTGGGAGGTGAATCGCTGCTGTTCTTCTGTGCAGCACACTGCTCTCTGATCTTCTCTATAATAGAACGCTGTAGACCGTGACTGGGAGGTGAATCGCTGCTGTTCTTCTGTGCAGCACACTGCTCTCTGATCCTCTCTATAATAGAACGCTGTAGACAGTGACTGGGAGGTGAATCGCTGCTGTTCTTCTGTGCAGCACACTGCTCTCTGATCTTCTCTATAATAGAACGCTGTAGACCGTGACTGGGAGGTGAATCGCTGCTGTTCTTCTGTGCAGCACACTGCTCTCTGATCCTCTCTATAATAGAACGCTGTAGACAGTGACTGGGAGGTGAATCACTTCTGTTCTGTGCAGCACACTGCTCTCTGATCTTCTCTATAATAGAACGCTGTAGACAGTGACTGGGAGGTGAATCGCTGCTGTTCTTCTGTGCAGCACACTGCTCTCTGATCCTCTCTATAATAGAACGCTGTAGACAGTGACTGGGAGGTGAATCGCTGCTGTTCTTCTGTGCAGTACACTGCTCTCTGATCCTCTCTATAATAGAACGCTGTAGACAGTGACTGGGAGGTGAATCGCTGCTGTTCTTCTGTGCAGCACACTGCTCTCTGATCTTCTCTTTAATAGAACGCTGTAGACAGTGACTGGGAGGTGAATCGCTGCTGTTCTGTGCAGCACACTGCTCTCTGATCCTCTATAATAGAACGCTGTAGACAGTGACTGGGAGGTGAATCGCTGCTGTTCTGTGCAGCACACTGCTCTCTGATCCTCTCTATAATAGAACGCTGTAGACAGTGACTGGGAGGTGAATCGCTGCTGTTCTTCTGTGCAGCACACTGCTCTCTGATCTTCTCTTTAATAGAACGCTGTAGACAGTGACTGGGAGGTGAATCGCTGCTGTTCTGTGCAGCACACTGCTCTCTGATCTTCTCTATAATAGAACGCTGTAGACAGTAACTGGGAGGTGAATCCCTGCTGTTCTTCTGTGCAGCACACTGCTCTCTGACCTTCTCTATAATAGAACGCTGTAGACAGTAACTGGGAGGTGAATCCCTGCTGTTCTGTGCAGCACACTGCTCTCTGATCCTCTCTATAATAGAACGCTGTAGACAGTGACTGGGAGGTGAATCGCTGCTGTTCTGTGCAGCACACTGCTCTCTGATCCTCTCTATAATAGAACGCTGTAGACAGTGACTGGGAGGTGAATCGCTGCTGTTCTGTGCAGCACACTGCTCTCTGATCCTCTCTATAATAGAACGCTGTAGACAGTGACTGGGAGGTGAATCGCTGCTGTTCTTCTGTGCAGCACACTGCTCTCTGATCTTCTCTATAATAGAACGCTGTAGACAGTGACTGGGAGGTGAATCGCTGCTGTTCTTCTGTGCAGCACACTGCTCTCTGATCCTCTCTATAATAGAACGCTGTAGTCAGTGACTGGGAGGTGAATCGCTGCTGTTCTGTGCAGCACACTGCTCTCTGATTCTCTCTATAATAGAACGCTGTAGACAGTGACTGGGAGGTGAATCGCTGCTGTTCTGTGCAGCACACTGCTCTCTGATCCTCTCTATAATAGAACGCTGTAGACAGTGACTGGGAGGTGAATCGCTGCTGTTCTGTGCAGCACACTGCTCTCTGATCCTCTCTATAATAGAATGCTGTAGACAGTGACTGGGAGGTGAATCGCTGCTGTTCTTCTGTGCAGCACACTGCTCTCTGATCTTCTCTATAATAGAACGCTGTAGACAGTGACTGGGAGGTGAATCGCTGCTGTTCTTCTGTGCAGCACACTGCTCTCTGATCTTCTCTATAATAGAACGCTGTAGACAGTGACTGGGAGGTGAATCGCTGCTGTTCTTCTGTGCAGCACACTGCTCTCTGATCTTCTCTATAATAGAACGCTGTAGACAGTGACTGGGAGGTGAATCGCTGCTGTTCTTCTGTGCAGCACACTGCTCTCTGATCCTCTCTATAATAGAACGCTGTAGTCAGTGACTGGGAGGTGAATCGCTGCTGTTCTGTGCAGCACACTGCTCTCTGATTCTCTCTATAATAGAACGCTGTAGACAGTGACTGGGAGGTGAATCGCTGCTGTTCTGTGCAGCACACTGCTCTCTGATCCTCTCTATAATAGAACGCTGTAGACAGTGACTGGGAGGTGAATCGCTGCTGTTCTGTGCAGCACACTGCTCTCTGATCCTCTCTATAATAGAATGCTGTAGACAGTGACTGGGAGGTGAATCGCTGCTGTTCTTCTGTGCAGCACACTGCTCTCTGATCTTCTCTATAATAGAACGCTGTAGACAGTGACTGGGAGGTGAATCGCTGCTGTTCTTCTGTGCAGCACACTGCTCTCTGATCCTCTCTATAATAGAACGCTGTAGACAGTGACTGGGAGGTGAATCGCTGCTGTTCTTCTGTGCAGCACACTGCTCTCTGATCTTCTCTATAATAGAACGCTGTAGACAGTGACTGGGAGGTGAATCGCTGCTGTTCTTCTGTGCAGCACACTGCTCTCTGATCTTCTCTATAATAGAACGCTGTAGACAGTGACTGGGAGGTGAATCGCTGCTGTTCTTCTGTGCAGCACACTGCTCTCTGATCCTCTCTATAATAGAACGCTGTAGACAGTGACTGGGAGGTGAATCGCTGCTGTTCTTCTGTGCAGCACACTGCTCTCTGATCTTCTCTATAATAGAACGCTGTAGACAGTGACTGGGAGGTGAATCGCTGCTGTTCTGTGCAGCACACTGCTCTCTGATCTTCTCTATAATAGAACGCTGTAGACAGTGACTGGGAGGTGAATCGCTGCTGCTCTTCTGTGCAGCACACTGCTCTCTGATCCTCTCTATAATAGAACGCTGTAGACAGTAACTGGGAGGTGAATCGCTGCTGTTCTTCTGTGCAGCACACTGCTCTCTGATCTTCTCTATAATAGAACGTTGTAGACAGTGACTGGGAGGTGAATCGCTGCTGTTCTTCTGTGCAGCACACTACTCTCTGATCTTCTCTATAATAGAACGCTGTAGACAGTGACTGGGAGGTGAATCGCTGCTGTTCTTCTGTGCAGCACACTGCTCTCTGATCTTCTCTATAATAGAACGCTGTAGACAGTGACTGGGAGGTGAATCGCTGCTGTTCTTCTGTGCAGCACACTGCTCTCTGATCCTCTCTATAATAGAACGCTGTAGTCAGTGACTGGGAGGTGAATCGCTGCTGTTCTGTGCAGCACACTGCTCTCTGATTCTCTCTATAATAGAACGCTGTAGACAGTGACTGGGAGGTGAATCGCTGCTGTTCTGTGCAGCACACTGCTCTCTGATCCTCTCTATAATAGAACGCTGTAGACAGTGACTGGGAGGTGAATCGCTGCTGTTCTGTGCAGCACACTGCTCTCTGATCCTCTCTATAATAGAATGCTGTAGACAGTGACTGGGAGGTGAATCGCTGCTGTTCTTCTGTGCAGCACACTGCTCTCTGATCTTCTCTATAATAGAACGCTGTAGACAGTGACTGGGAGGTGAATCGCTGCTGTTCTTCTGTGCAGCACACTGCTCTCTGATCTTCTCTATAATAGAACGCTGTAGACAGTGACTGGGAGGTGAATCGCTGCTGTTCTTCTGTGCAGCACACTGCTCTCTGATCCTCTCTATAATAGAACGCTGTAGACAGTGACTGGGAGGTGAATCGCTGCTGTTCTTCTGTGCAGCACACTGCTCTCTGATCTTCTCTATAATAGAACGCTGTAGACAGTGACTGGGAGGTGAATCGCTGCTGTTCTGTGCAGCACACTGCTCTCTGATCTTCTCTATAATAGAACGCTGTAGACAGTGACTGGGAGGTGAATCGCTGCTGTTCTTCTGTGCAGCACACTGCTCTCTGATCCTCTCTATAATAGAACGCTGTAGACGGTGACTGGGAGGTGAATCGCTGCTGTTCTTCTGTGCAGTACACTGCTCTCTGATCCGCTCTATAATAATACGCTGTAGACAGTGACTGGGAGGTGAATCGCTGCTGTTCTTCTGTGCAGTACACTGCTCTCTGATCTTCTCTATAATAGAACGCTGTAGACAGTGACTGGGAGGGGAATCGCTGCTGTTCTTCTGTGCAGTACACTGCTCTCTGATCCTCTCTATAATAGAACGCTGTAGACAGTGACTGGGAGGTGAATCGCTGCTGTTCTTCTGTGCAGCACACTGCTCTCTGATCTTCTCTATAATAGAACGCTGTAGACAGTGACTGGGAGGTGAATCGCTGCTGTTCTTCTGTGCAGCACACTGCTCTCTGATCTTCTCTATAATAGAACGCTGTAGACAGTGACTGGGAGGTGAATCGCTGCTGTTCTTCTGTGCAGCACACTGCTCTCTGATCTTCTCTATAATAGAACGCTGTAGACAGTGATTGGGAGGTGAATCGCTGCTGTTCTTCTGTGCAGCACACTGCTCTCTGATCCTCTCTATAATAGAACGCTGTAGACAGTGACTGGGAGGTGAATCGCTGCTGTTCTGTGCAGCACACTGCTCTCTGATCTTCTCTATAATAGAACGCTGTAGACAGTGACTGGGAGGTGAATCGCTGCTGTTCTTCTGTTCAGCACACTGCTCTCTGATCTTCTCTATAATAGAACGCTGTAGACAGTGACTGGGAGGTGAATCGCTGCTGTTCTGTGCAGCACACTACTCTCTGATCCTCTCTATAATAGAACGCTGTAGACAGTGACTGGGAGGTGAATCGCTGCTGTTCTTCTGTGCAGCACACTGCTCTCTGATCTTCTCTATAATAGAACACTGTAGACAGTGACTGGGAGGTGAATCGCTGCTGTTCTGTGCAGCACACTGCTCTCTGATCTTCTCTATAATAGAACACTGTAGACAGTGACTGGGAGGTGAATCGCTGCTGTTCTTCTGTGCAGCACACTGCTCTCTGATCCTCTCTATAATAGAACGCTGTAGACGGTGACTGGGAGGTGAATCGCTGCTGTTCTTCTGTGCAGTACACTGCTCTCTGATCCTCTCTATAATAGAACGCTGTAGACAGTGACTGGGAGGTGAATCGCTGCTGTTCTTCTGTGCAGCACACTGCTCTCTGATCTTCTCTATAATAGAACGCTGTAGACAGTGACTGGGAGGTGAATCGCTGCTGTTCTGTGCAGCACACTGCTCTCTGATCCTCTCTATAATAGAACGCTGTAGACAGTGACTGGGAGGTGAATCGCTGCTGTTCTGTGCAGCACACTGCTCTCTGATCTTCTCTATAATAGAACGCTGTAGACAGTGACTGGGAGGTGAATCGCTGCTGTTCTGTGCAGCACACTGCTCTCTGATCTTCTCTATAATAGAACGCTGTAGACAGTGACTGGGAGGTGAATCGCTGCTGTTCTTCTGTGCAGTACACTGCTCTCTGATCTTCTCTATAATAGAACGCTGTAGACAGTGACTGGGAGGTGAATCGCTGCTGTTCTTCTGTGCAGCACACTGCTCTCTGATCCTCTATAATAGAACGCTGTAGACAGTGACTGGGAGGTGAATCGCTGCTGTTCTGTGCAGCACACTGCTCTCTGATCTTCTCTATAATAGAACGCTGTAGACAGTAACTGGGAGGTGAATCCCTGCTGTTCTTCTGTGCAGTACACTTTTCTCTGATCTTCTCTATAATAGAACGCTGTAGACAGTGACTGGGAGGTGAATCGCTGCTGTTCTTCTGTGCAGCACACTGCTCTCTGATCCTCTCTATAATAGAATGCTGTAGACAGTGACTGGGAGGTGAATCGCTGCTGTTCTTCTGTGCAGCACACTGCTCTCTGATCCTCTCTATAATAGAACGCTGTAGACAGTGACTGGGAGGTGAATCGCTGCTGTTCTGTGCAGCACACTGCTCTCTGATCCTCTCTATAATAGAACGCTGTAGACAGTGAATGGGAGGTGAATCGCTGCTGTTCTTCTGTGCAGCACACTGCTCTCTGATCCTCTCTATAATAGAACGCTGTAGACAGTGACTGGGAGGTGAATCGCTGCTGTTCTGTGCAGCACACTGCTCTCTGATCCTCTCTATAATAGAACGCTGTAGACAGTGAATGGGAGGTGAATCGCTGCTGTTCTTCTGTGCAGCACACTGCTCTCTGATCCTCTCTATAATAGAACGCTGTAGACAGTGACTGGGAGGTGAATCGCTGCTGTTCTGTGCAGCACACTGCTCTCTGATCCTCTCTATAATAGAACGCTGTAGACAGTGACTGGGAGGTGAATCGCTGTTCTTCTGTGCAGCACACTGCTCTCTGATCCTCTCTATAATAGAACGCTGTAGACAGTGACTGGGAGGTGAATCGCTGCTGCTCTTCTGTGCAGCACACTGCTCTCTGATCTTCTCTATAATAGAACGCTGTAGACAGTGACTGGGAGGTGAATCGCTGCTGTTCTTCTGTGCAGCACACTGCTCTCTGATCTTCTCTATAATAGAACGCTGTAGACAGTGACTGGGAGGTGAATCGCTGCTGCTCTTCTGTGCAGCACACTGCTCTCTGATCTTCTCTATAATAGAACGCTGTAGACAGTGACTGGGAGGTGAATCGCTGCTGTTCTTCTGTGCAGCACACTGCTCTCTGATCCTCTCTATAATAGAACGCTGTAGACAGTGACTGGGAGGTGAATCGCTGCTGTTCTTCTGTGCAGCACACTGCTCTCTGATCTTCTCTATAATAGAACGCTGTAGACAGTGACTGGGAGGTGAATCGCTGCTGTTCTTCTGTGCAGCACACTGCTCTCTGATCTTCTCTATAATAGAACGCTGTAGACAGTGACTGGGAGGTGAATCGCTGCTGTTCTTCTGTGCAGCACACTGCTCTCTGATCCTCTCTATAATAGAACGCTGTAGACAGTGACTGGGAGGTGAATCGCTGCTGTTCTGTGCAGCACACTGCTCTCTGATCCTCTCTATAATAGAACGCTGTAGACAGTGACTGGGAGGTGAATCGCTGCTGTTCTTCTGTGCAGCACACTGCTCTCTGATCCTCTCTATAATAGAATGCTGTAGACAGTGACTGGGAGGTGAATCGCTGCTGTTCTTCTGTGCAGCACACTGCTCTCTGATCCTCTCTATAATAGAACGCTGTAGACAGTGACTGGGAGGTGAATCGCTGCTGTTCTTCTGTGCAGCACACTGCTCTCTGATCTTCTCTATAATAGAATGCTGTAGACAGTAACTGGGAGGTGAATCGCTGCTGTTCTTCTGTGCAGCACACTGCTCTCTGACCTTCTCTATAATAGAACACTGTAGACAGTGACTGGGAGGTGAATCGCTGCTGTTCTTCTGTGCAGCACACTGCTCTCTGATCTTCTCTATAATAGAACGCTGTAGACAGTGACTGGGAGGTGAATCGCTGCAGTGAGAATGCTTTTCTCCTGTCCCACAATAAAGCCAATATACTGAGTCACTTACTCATTCCATCCATAGAGATCTTTTCAATTCCATAAAGGAACAAGACAGGGACGTCCTCTCTCCCCTTCGCTCTTCTTATTATTTGTGGAACCTCTAGTATTTTTGCTGAAAGATATCGTTCCCTATGAGGGATTTGGACTGAAAGATTCTTCTCAAAAAGTTCTTGCTTATTCAGATGACATTTAACTTTTTGTAAAAAATCTGCCCCATGACCTCATATCAATCATGGCAGCTATTGAAGGGTTTGGCGATTTTGGGAATGGAAATCAACTGGAATAAATCAAATTTCCTCCCTCTTGATAATGAGATAAGGGAAAGCTTTGTCCTTCTTAAGATACTCAAAAAGATCGATAGTATAGAGAACCTGGGTGTGAAGATTGCACTTTTATAGGGGTACTCCGGTGCAAAACATCTTATCTCCTGTGAAAAGGATAGGGTATAAGATGTTACATCGCGGGGGTCCCACCGGGGACCAAGCACGCCAGTGTTTTTCTTGTGAAATTCCCAATAAGTTTGATGTGTCACATGACCCTCTTCCTATTGAAAAAACTTGGATTCAAAGTGGCCGACTTGGTCACCACCCATCTTGTAAAGTTTCCCCCCTCACATATACTAATGTGCCACAAACAGGAAGTTAATATAACCAACCATTCCCATTTTATTAAGGTGTATCCATATAAATGGCCTACCCTGTAGTTTCTAAGAAAGAAGAAATGTGAAATGGGTTAAATATCTAAATTTGAATGGAGCTCTATAGAAAAAAGTCTGAAAATTGTTTCGAGATTCAAATTGTAATGAGAATCATAAAATAATTAAATGTAAAACTGTTCATAGGTTATATTATACACCGGAGATGTGGTGTGAGAGCCTCTGCTGAATGTCCTCATTATATTATACACCGGAGAGTCTATATAATGTGGTGTGAGAGCCTCTGCTGAATGTCCTCATTATATTATACACCGGAGAGTCTATATAATGTGGTGTGAGAGCCTCTGCTGAATGTCCTTGTTATATTATACACCGGAGAGTCTATATAATGTGGTGTGAGAGCCTCTGCTGAATGTCCTCCTTATATTATACACCGGAGAGTCTATATAATGTGGTGTGAGAGCCTCTGCTAAATGTCCTTGTTATATTATACACCGGGGAGTCTATATAATGTGGTGTGAGAGCCTCTGCTGAATGTCCTTGTTATATTATACACCGGAGAGGCTATATAATGTGGTGTGAGAGCCTCTGCTGAATGTCCTTGTTATATTATACACCGGAGAGTCTATATAATGTGGTGTGATAGCCTCTGCTGAATGTCCACGTTATATTATACACTGGAGAGTCTATATAATGTGGTGTGAGAGCCTCTGCTGAATGTCCTCATTATATTATACACCGGAGAGTCTATATAATTTGGTGTGAGAGCCTCTGCTGAATGTCCTTGTTATATTATACACCGGAGAGTCTATATAATGTGGTGTGAGAGCCTCTGCTGAATGTCCTTGATATATTATACACAGGAGAGTCTATATAATGTGGTGTGAGAGCCTCTGCTGAATGTCCTTGTTATATTATACACAGGAGAGTCTATATAATGTGGTGTTAGAACCTCTGCTGAATGTCCTTGTTATATTATACACCGGAGAGTCTATATAATGTGGTGTGAGAGCCTCTGCTGAATGTCCTTGTTATATTATACACTGGAGAGTCTATATAATGTGGTGTAAGAGCCTCTGCTGAATGTCCTTGTTATATTATACACCGGAGAGTCTATATAATGTGGTGTGAGAGCCTCTGCTGAATGTCCTCATTATATTATACACCGGAGAGTCTATATAATGTGGTGTGAGAGCCTCTGCTGAATGTCCTTGTTATATTATACACTGGAGAGTCTATATAATGTGGTGTGAGAGCCTCTGCTGAATGTCCTTGATATATTATACACCGGAGAGTCTATATAATGTGGTGTGAGAGCCTCTGCTAAATGTCCTTGTTATATTATACACCGGAGAGTCTATATAATGTGGTGTGAGAGCCTCTGCTGAATGTCCTTGTTATATTATACACTGGAGAGTCTATATAATGTGGTGTGAGAGCCTCTGCTGAATGTCCTCGCTATATTATACACCGGAGAGTCTATATAATGTGGTGTGAGAGCCTCTGCTGAATGTCCTTGTTATATTATACACTGGAGAGTCTATATAATGTGGTGTGAGAGCCTCTGCTGAATGTCCTTGATATATTATACACCGGAGAGTCTATATAATGTGTGTGAGAGCCTCTGCTGAATGTCCTTGTTATATTATACACCGGAGAGTCTATATAATGTGTGTGAGAGCCTCTGCTGAATGTCCTTGTTATATTATACACCAGAGAGTCTATATAATGTGGTGTGAGAGCCTCTGCTGAATGTCCTTGTTATATTATACACCAGAGAGTCTATATAATGTGGTGTGAGAGCCTCTGCTGAATGTCCTTGTTATATTATACACTGGAGAGTCTATATAATGTGGTGTGAGAGTCTCTGCTGAATGTCCTTGTTATATTATACACCGGAGAGTCTATATAATGTGTGTGAGAGCCTCTGCTGAATGTCCTTGTTATATTATACACCAGAGAGTCTATATAATGTGGTGTGAGAGCCTCTGCTGAATGTCCTTGTTATATTATACACTGGAGAGTCTATATAATGTGGTGTGAGAGCCTCTGCTGAATGTCCTTGTTATATTATACACCAGAGAGTCTATATAATGTGTGTGAGAGCCTCTGCTGAATGTCCTTGTTATATTATACACCAGAGAGTCTATATAATGTGTGTGAGAGCCTCTGCTGAATGTCCTTGTTATATTATACACCAGAGAGTCTATATAATGTGGTGTGAGAGCCTCTGCTGAATGTCCTTGTTATATTATACAGCAGAGAGTCTATATAATGTGTATGAGAGCCTCTGCTGAATGTCCTTGTTATATTATACACCAGAGAGTCTATATAATGTGGTGTGAGAGCCTCTGCTGAATGTCCTTGTTATATTATACACCAGAGAGTCTATATAATGTGGTGTGAGAGCCTCTGCTGAATGTCCTTGTTATATTATGCACAGGAGAGTCTAAATAATGTGTGTGAGAGCCTCTGCTGAATGTCCTTGTTATATTATACACCAGAGAGTCTATATACTGTTGTGTGGGAGCCTCTGCTGAATGTCCTCATAAAAAAAAGGAAAATATATGTATTATTAGGCATATGTGTTTTATGTTTGTTGATTATTTATCCACGGTCTATAGAAGTGTTTTGCCTATGTCTTTTTATACATGAATGTTTTTAGTTTTTTTTTATATTTACATATGTATGAAATGTAACAATTGGATGTATTTATGTTTAACCCCTTAAGGACGCAGGGTTTTTCAGTTTTTGCATTTTCGTTTTTTCCTCCTTACCTTTTAAAAATCATAACCCTTTCAATTTTCCACCTAAAAATCCATATTATGGCTTATTTTTTGCGTCACCAATTCTACTTTGCAGTGACATTAGTCATTTTACCCAAAAATCCACCGTGTAATGGAAAAAAAATCATTGTGCGACAAAATCGAAGAAAAAACGCCATTTTGTAACTTTTGGGGGCTTCCGTTTCTACACAGTGCATTTTTCGGTAAAAATGACACCTTATCATTATTCTGTAGGTCCATACGATTATAATGATCCCCTACTTATATAGGTTGGATATTGTCGGACTTCTGGAAAAAATCATAACTACATGCAGGAAAATGTATACGTTTAAAAATGTCATCTTCTGACCCCTATAACTTTTTATTTTTCCACATACAGGGCCGTTTGAGGGCTCATTTTTTTGCGCCGTGATCTGAAGTTTTTATCTGTACCATTTTTGTTTTCATCTGACTTTTTGATCACTTTTTAATTGTATAAAAAGTGACCAAAAATACGCTTTTTTGAATTTTTTTTACGTGTACGCCATTGAACGTGCGGTTTAATTAACAATATATTTTTATAGTTCAGACATTTATGCACGCGATGATACGACACATGTTTATTTTTATTTACACTTATTTTTTTATGGGAAAAGGGGGGTGATTCAAACTTTATTAGGGAAGGGGTTAAATGATCTTTATTAACACTTTTTTTTTTACTTTTTTTTTTTTTGCAGTGTTATAGCTCCCATAGGGACCTATAACACTGCACACACTGATCTCTTATACTGATCATTATTATCCCATAGGAGACTATAACACTGCACACACTGATCTCTTATACTGATCATTGTTATCCCATAGGGGCTATAACACTGCACACACTGCTCTCCTATACTGATCATTGTTATCCCATAGGAGACTATAACACTGCACACACTGATCTCTTATACTGATCACTGCACACACTGATCTCTTATACTGATCATTATTATCCCATAGGAGACTATAACACTGCACACACTGATCTCTTATACTGATCATTATTATCCCATAGTAGACTATAACACTGCACACACTGATCTCTTATACTAATCATTGTTATTCCATAGGGACCTATAACACTGCACACACTGATCTCTTATACTGATCATTATTATCCCATAGGAGACTATAACACTGCACACACTGATCTCTTATACTGATCATTATTATCCCATAGGAGACTATAACACTGCACACACTGATCTCTTATACTGATCATTGTTATCCCATAGGGACCTATAACACTGCACACACTGATCTCTTATACTGATCATTGTTATCCCATAGGGACCTATAAAACTGCGCACACTGATCTCTTATACTGATCATTGTTATCCCATAGGGACCTATAACACTGCACACACTGATCTCTTATACTGATCATTGTTATCCCATAGGGACCTATAACACTGCACACACTGATCTCTTATACTGATCATTGTTATCCCATAGGGACCTATAACACTGCACACACTGATCTCTTATACTGATCACTGGCGTGTATTAACACGCCTGTGATCATTGCTATCGGCGCTTGACTGCTCCTGCCTAGATCTCAGGCACGGAGCAGTAATTTGCCGATCGGACACAGAGGAGGCAGGTAAGGTCCCTCCCGGTGTCCTGTAAGCTGTTCAGGATGCCACGATTTCACCACGGCGGTCCCGAACAGCCCAAATGAGAAGCCGGGATACTTTCACCTTCACTTCAGACGCGGCAGTCAGCTTTGATCGCCGCGTCTGAAGGGTTAATACAGGGCATCACATTGATGGCCACTGTGACGACCCAATATGACGCGGGGTCACCGCGTGACCCCGCGGCATATCGCGGGAGCCGGCGGAGGACCTAAATATACGGCCTTTGTCGTTAAGGGGTTAATATTTTTATGAATGCAATAAAAAGTTATGTTAATAAAAAATAAAAAAAAGATATCGTTGTGATCGTATTGATCTGACTTATATTTTTATGCACAGTGAATGAAGGGCGTTAATACAATGTAAGATTGGTGCCGCAAAAAAACAAAAAAAAGCTCTAAAACGGCTCTGTAGATGGAAAAATAAAAGAATTATGGGAATGGGGAGGAGGAAAAAAGAAAACACAAAAGCTTAAATGTCCTGTGTTGTTAAAGGGTTAATACTGATAATAAAATCTGTGTTATTCTCTGCAGATTCTTGTACCAGGAGATCAGAGGAGAATCTTATATCTTCAGATTATAAAGCAGATGATGATATCACACAAGATACATATGAAGAACATTCCATTATCCCAGATACACCCTCAGCCCTTCACAGCCAAGATCTGTCATCTCATCCTTATATACAGGTCCTGTCTTCTCAGTCATCACAGGATGTTCAGCAAAATAATGGTTACAGAAGGAATGATGGACATCAAAGAGATCAAACAGGGGAGAAGCCATTCTCGTGTTCAGAATGTGGAAAATGTTTTAGCCTTCAATCAAATCTTGTTCAACATCAAAGAACTCACACAGAGGAGAAGCCATTTTTATGTTCAAAATGTGGGAAATGTTTTACCCAGAAATCCTATCTTGTTGAACATCAAAGAACTCACTCAGGGAAGAAGCCATTTTCATGTTCAGAATGTGGGAAATGTTTTACTCAGAAATCAGACCTTGTTCATCATCAAAGAACTCACACAGGAGAGAAGCCATTTTCATGTTCAGAATGTGGGAAATGTTTTCCTTTTAAATCAGGTCTTGTTGTACATCAAATAACTCACACAGGAGAGAAGCCATTTTCATGTTCAGAATGTGGAAAATGTTTTAGTCAGAAATCAGGCCTTGTTCATCATCAAAAAAATCACACAGGAGAGAAGCCTTTTTCATGTTCACAATGTGGGAAATGTTTTCCTTTTAAATCAGGTCTTGTTGTACATCAAAGAACCCACACAGGGGAGAAGCCATTCTCGTGTTCAGAATGTGGAAAATGTTTTAGTCTTCAATCAAATCTTGTTCATCATCAAAGAACTCACACAGAGGAGAAGCCATTTTTATGTTCAAAATGTGGGAAATGTTTCTCTCACAAATCAGGTCTTGTTAAACATCAAAGAACTCACACAGAGGAGAAGCCATTTTCATGTGCAGAGTGTGGGAAATGTTTTACCCAGAAATCCTATCTTGTTGAACATCAAAGAACTCACACAGGGAAGAAGCCATTTTCATGTGCAGAATGTGGGAAATGTTTTACTCAGAAATCAGACCTTGTTGTACATCAAAGAACTCACACAGGCGAGAAGCCATTTTCATGTTCAGAATGTGGGAAATGTTTTACTCAGAAATCAGACCTTGTTCATCATCAAAGAACTCACACAGGAGAGAAGCCATTTTCATGTTCAGAATGTGGGAAATGCTTTCCTTTTAAATCAGGTCTTGTTGTACATCAAAGAACTCACACAGGAGAGAAGCCATTTCCATGTGCAGAATGTGGAAAATGTTTTAGTCAAAAATCAGACCTTGTTGTACATCAAAGAACTCACACAGGAGAGAAGCCATTTTCATGTGCAGAATGTGAAAAATGTTTTGCTGATCAATCACATCTTGTCAGACATCAAAGAATTCACACAGGGAAGAAGCCAATTTAGAGTATAATATATTAACAATGTGCACAGGATAGTTGACAGATATATAATTATTTTTTTCCTTGTTTTTTATTTCAACAACAATTAAACAATTATACATTCCATAGAAAATCACATTTCCATTTTTCTTTGTCAATTATCAATATTTCTGAATTTTTTTTTATTTTACCCCTCCCCCCCCCCTATACATCTCTCCAATCTGGTTCCAGTGCCCTGTCCGACCCTCGACATCTAAATATATCTTTTGCTTTATCTAATACTACCTTCCCCCCCCCCCGCTAAATAAACCTTCCTATCCCTAAAACCAAACAAAATAGGAAAGTAGCATTTAGCTCCTCCCCCCCCCCCCTCAGAATCCAACTTTCAATCCAGACCCAACCGCATTACTCCTCTCCTCCCTCTCACCTATTTCCTCACTTTCTCTCTCCTGGTATTTACCATACATATCTTCATTCCCCTCCCCCCCCCCCCTACTAATTTAGTATTTGCAAATTTCCTTCCCTTGCCAGCGAGGGGCGCTGCGCCTTCACGCCCCACTCCTCCCTGACTATTTGTGCTCCACTGCTGATGGTCTATTACGCACCCTCCAGGATCAGCAGTTTCGGGGAGGACCTTTGAAGAGCTATTTTAACTTTTTATTTATTTATTTATTTATTTTCTTAATTTATCAGGGAAACCGCTCATATTTAACTCCTTCTCGTGGTCCACTTGGTCCAGTGCCGGGGCTCTCACCCACTCAATTCTCATTCCAACTCGGAGAGAAGGGAAATAATACCATCTTATAGATGCTACTGGCTTTGGTCGGAGAGAACACCCCCCCCCCCCTTACAAATATATATAACCCCCCCCCCCTTACAAATATATATAATCACCCCGCCCCCCCCCTTACAAATATATATAATCCCCCCCCCCTTACAAATATATATAATCACCCCCCCCCCCTTACAAATATATATAATCCCCTCCCCCCCATGGCAGGAGGGAGGAAGAATAAGATTAATACTCCACCCTTATCCCTTTATCTAAGACTCCACCAGACACAATCTTTCTCTCTCCGTCATACCTTTAATCCACCTATCCCAAATTAAGTGGAACTTAGCCAAGCACCCGGCCTTAGCTGCCCAACAGAACTCAGAATTCACCATCTTACATACTGTAGCTTTAAAGGAGAACTCTGAATCCAAGCTTTTACCCACCATTATCTAGCTTTCCCCAAGATATATAAGTATGTAAATGACCTCCGTAGCGTTACATGCAGCCATCCATGTGTTACAGCGATTCCGGAAGTGCAGCCTGTTTTTCCAAATTCTGACTGTCGTTTCACGCTCTCCGGCCGCCCACGGCCATCTTTGGAACGATTTGTCATCATGCAGCGGTTCCTGCCCGTTATATGGCAGCCCCCACTAGTGCCATTCGTTCCCTCCCATCTATGAATATTCATATACCCCCTCGTTTCCTCAGCAGCTATTCGCTCTGCTGAGTAAACTCCTCTCCCACAATCCTCCTATCAGCAGACGTGAGGCGCGCCTGCGCACTCAGCAGCCTAACCGGACCGGACATGTGATCTCTCCCTGCCTATAATATAACTTAGAGTTACGCCGCCGTAACTCTAAGTTATATTCACAAAGCAAGTTACGCTAGTAATGTGAGTAAAGGCAGATTGTAGCGCATGCGCAGAAGCATTGGAGAGCGCTGCTTCATAGAGGAGACCTGGCTAATCACAAGCAAAAACTGAATATACTAATGCATTATTATAATTATGTAAATGTATTTCTCTCATTATAATGTAACCACCCATCTTCTATATATAGGAGGGATTTGTTTTAATAAAGTTATTCTTTGTTGGATCTTTTGGTGGTTTGTCCTTTATTTCTGTGAAAAGCGCTTTAGAAAACTTTTTTCTATCTTGCCCAAAGTTAGTATTTTTTAATACTTGTTGTTCATAGTCAAATAATAAGTAACAATAATACTATTTTTAATATATTACACTAAATTTTACAAAATGATATAGTTTTATATATTGAATAACAGTGTTATATATATATATACAGTGTGCCTGCTGCTGTTTAGAAAACTAAAATCCCTAATATATGTATATATATATATATATATATATATATATATATAGTTACCGTATAATACATATATATATATATATATATATATATATATATATGTTTTATACGCAGAAGTTCATGTGCTGAGTATACTGTGGATCATTGTTTTCCAACCAGGGTGTCTCCAGCGGTTGCATAGCCCTTGCATTTTTTTCCCCCCCTCTGGTCTGTAGCACACCTGGGGGAGGGGTTAATTGATTAACTGACATCTGAGAAGTTTTATAAGCAGGAGTTTAGAAAGCAGGAGTTGTAAGCAGGACCCACTGTAACTGTAAGTATTACTCTCCCTTCATACAAGTAGTTTTTCTTAATAGTTAATAACAGCTGTTTGTCACCAAGGATATGGACAGCAGGATTGGAGGTTTTCTTCAGTGCACATTGTGCCACATGTATACATCTCTGGAGCAGCAGCTTCAGGGTGAATACCGCTGTGACAAATGTCAGCATGTTGCCCACCTGGAAGCTCTTATTAGAGATCTAGAGGAGCAAAATGCAACATTGAGGGCGATTGACAATCTTACAGAGCAAGCAGTTAGTGGGGTAGAAATGGAGGTTGGAGAAACTAGCCAGGAGGCCCGAGTAGGGAGCTGGGTTAATGTAGTTAGAGGGACTGGAAAGGGGGCAAGGAAAAGGAAGGTCACTTCTGCTTCTGATCTCCCAAGTAAAATTGCCAAGTTGGGCAATGATGCGAGGGCCTCAGTATCAGAGATGGCAACCCTAGTGGATACTGGTCTCCCTAACAGCCGGGGGAACAGCTCAACTAGTAGTGTGGGGGATGGTAACGCAGGTAGGCCAAGACAGTTAGTTGTGGTAGGGGATTCTATAATCAGGAAGACGGATAGAATAATTTGTCGCCAAGACCACCTCAACCGAATGGTTTGCTGTCTCCCAGGGTTCGGCATGTGGTGGAAAGGGTGGACAAATTACTAGGGGGGGCTGGGGATGACCCAGCTGTCGTGGTCCATGTGGGAACCAACGACAGAATACATGGTAGGTGGAGGTCCTTGAAGAATAATTACAAGGAACTAGGTGCCAAGCTGAAGGGAAGGACCTCTAAGGTTGTGTTCTCTGGAATACTTCCTGTGCCATGCGCATCGCAGGAAAGACAGCGGCAGCTTAGGGAGTTAAATGCATGGCTTAAGTTGTGGTGTGAGGGGGAAGGGTTTGGGTTTTTAGAGCACTGGGCTGACTTTTCATTGGGGTACAAACTCTATTCTACGGATAATTTGCACCTGAATGGAAGGGGGTCTGCTGTGCTGGGGGAGAGAATCCTGGAAGGGGTGGTTGAGTATTTAAACTAGGTGAGTGGGGGGAGGATAATAAAGCAAAGAAAGCAGACAGTGGGATGGATAGGTTAGAGAGGGGTCAGGACATAATGGTAGGTGGAGAGGAGTCCTGTGGGGGGAGGATAAGAGCAGTGGATAAGGAGATCCATGCGTTATAAACGTAGCCCGAAAAATTGTAATCCCAATAATTCAAAAAATTCCATTAGCCCCAATAACTCAATAACTACAATAAGCCCCATTAACTCAAAAAATACCTGTCACGATGCCGGCTGGCAGGAGGTGGATCCTCTGTGCCAGAGAGGGATTGGCGTGGACCGTGCTAGTGGACCGGTTCTAAGTCACTACTGGTTTTCACCAGAGCCCGCCGCAAAGCGGGATGGTCTTGCTGCGGCGGTAGTGACCAGGTCGTATCCACTAGCAACGGCTCAACCTCTCTGACTGCTGAAGATAGGCGCGGTACAAGGGAGTAGACAGAAGCAAGGTCGGACGTAGCAGAAGGTCGGGGCAGGCAGCAAGGATCGTAGTCAGGGGCAACGGCAGGAGGTCTGGAACACAGGCTAGGAACACACAAGGAAACGCTTTCACTGGCACAATGGCAACAAGATCCGGCGAGGGAGTGCAGGGGAAGTGAGGTATAAATAGGGAGTGCACAGGTGAACACACTGATTAGAACCACTGCGCCAATCAGCGGCGCAGTGGCCCTTTAAATCGCAGAGACCCGGCGCGCGCGCGCCCTAGGGAGCGGGGCCGCGCGCGCCGGGACAGGACCGACGGAGAGCGAGTCAGGTACGGGAGCCGGGGTGCGCATCGCGAGCGGGCGCCACCCGCATCGCGAATCGCATCCCGGCTGGAGGCGGTATCGCAGCGCACCGGGTCAGTGGATCTGACCGGAGCGCTGCAGTAGCGAGAGTGTAGCGAGCGCTCCGGGGAGGAGCGGGGACCCGGAGCGCTCGGCGTAACAATACCATTAGCCCCAATAACTTAAATAACAACGTTAGACGCAATAACGCAAAAAATCCCATTAGCCCCAATAACTTAAATAATAACGTTAGACCCAATAACTCAAAAAGTCCCATTAGCCCCAATAACTTAAATAGTACAATTAACCCTTATAACTCAAATAATAACATTAACCCCAATAACTCTGAAAATCCCATTAGTGAGACTATATGTGTAAAACTTAATGGAAATGTAAAGTGTATGTTCACAAATGCCAGAAGCCTAGCAAATAAAATGGGGGAGCTTGAGGCCTTGATACTGGAGGAACATATTGATATAGTTGGGGTCACTGAGACATGGCTGGTGATATAGTTGGGGTCACTGAGACATGGCTGGACTCCTCGCATGACTGGGCTGTTAATCTGCAGGGTTTACATTGTTTCGCAAGGATAGAATGAACAGAAAAGGTGGTGGAGTCTGTCTGTATGTAAGAAGTGGTATGAAAGTCAGTGTGAACGATGCCATAGTGAGTGCTGATTCTGAGGAGGTGGAATCACTGTGGGTAGAATTACAAAAGGAGGGAAATACTGAAAAAATAATATTTGGTGTAATCTACAGATCCCCTAATATCACTGAAGAGATAGAAGGTCGGCTGTATAAACAAATAGAGAGGGCCGCCCGGGCAGGTACAGTGGTAATAATGGGAGATTTTAACTATCCAGATATAGATTGGGGTCCGGGGTTGGCTAAAACTACAAAGGGGCGACAATTCCTAAATTTATTGCAGGATAATTTTATGGGCCAGTTTGTGGAGGACCCAACAAGAAGTGATGCCTTGTTGGATCTGATCATTTCCAACAACGCAGAGCTGATTGGTAATGTAACTGTGCGGGAAAACCTTGGTAATAGCGACCACAATATAGTTACTTTTGACTTAAAATGTAGAAAACAAAGACAGGCGGGGAAGGCAAAAACATATAACTTTAAAAAGGCAAATTTCCCTGGGCTGAGAGCTGCACTACAGGACATAGACTGGGGGGAGGTGTTGGGAAATACTGATACAGAAGGGAAATGGGACATCTTTATATCAACTCTAAATAACTATACAGCTAAATATATACCAAAGGGGAACAAATATAAACGATTAAAACTAAATCCTACATGGCTGACAAATTAGGTTAAAAGAGCAATAAACAACAAAAAAATAGCCTTCAAAAAATTCAAATCTGATGGGTCAGCGATAACATTTAAACAGTACAAGGAGCTTAATAAAATCTGTAAAAATGTAATAAAAACAGCAAAAATTCAAAATGAGAGACAGGTGGCCAATGAAAGCAAACCTAATCCTAAATATTTTTTTAGATATATAAATACAAAAAACCAAGGACAGAGCATATAGGACCCCTTAATAATGATAATGGGGAGGTTGTCACGGGCGATCAAGAGAAGGCGGAGCTACTGAATGGGTTCTTTAGTTCTGTATATACTAGGGAAAAAGGAGCTGACATTGGCCAGGTCAGTGCTGGTAACACATAATGTACAGGTCAGTGCTGGTAACACATCATGTAATGTACTGAACTGGCTTAATGTAGAGATGGTACAAGGTAAGTTAAGCAAAGTAAATGTAAGCAAATCTCCAGGGCCGGATGGATTACACCCAAGAGTTCTTAGAGAGGTAAGTTCAGTAATATCTGTACCCCTGTTCATGATATTTAGAGATTCTCTGGTGTCTGGTATTGTGCCAAGGGACTGGCGCAAGGCTAATGTGGTGCCAATCTTCAAGAAGGGCTCTAGGTCTTCGCCAGGCAATTATAGACCGTTAAGTCTAACGTGCATTGTGGGTAAATTGTTTGACTTATAAGGGATTACATACAGGAATACATAGGGGATAATTGTATTATAAGTGATAGCCAGCATGGGTTTACTAAGGATAGAAGTTGTCAAACCAATCTAATTTGCTTTTATGAAGAGGTGAGTAGAAGCCTTGACAGAGGAATGGCTGTGTATATAGAGGGGGGCTGTGTATATAGAGGGGGGGCTGTGTATATAGAGGGGGGCTGTGTATATAGAGGAGGGCTGTGTATATAGAGGGGGGCTGTGTATATAGAGGGGGGCTGTGTATATAGAGGGGGGGGCTGTGTATATAGAGGGGGGGGCTGTGTATATAGAGGGGGGGCTGTGTATATAGAGGGGGGGCTATGTATATAGAGGGGGGGGGCTGTGTATATAGAGGGGGCTCTGTATATAGAGGAATTGCTGTGGATATAGTGTTTCTGGATTTTGCTAAAGCATTTGATACTGTCCCTCACAGACGTCTGACAGGTAAGTTAAGGTCTTTGGGTTTGGAAACTTTAGTTTGTAACTGGATTGAACACTGGCTCATGGATCATACCCAGAGAGTGGTGGTCAATGATTTGTACTCTGATTGGTCCCCGGTTATTAGTGGTGTACCCCAAGGTTCTGTACTGGGCCCGCTGCTGTTTAATTTATTTATCAATGATATAGAGGATGGTATTAACAGCTCTGTTTCTATCTTTGCAGATGACACCAAGCTTTGTAGCACGGTACAGTCTATAGAGGATGTGCATATAGTGGGGGGGCTGTGTATATAGAGGGGGGCTGTGTATATAGAGGATGGTAATAACAGCTCTGTTTCTATCTTTGCAGATGACACCAAGCTTTGTAGCACGGTACAGTCTATAGAGGATGTGTATAAGTTACAAGATGACTTGGATAGATTAAGTGTCTGGGCATCCACTTGGCAAATGAGGTTCAATGTGGATAAATGTAAAGTTATGCATCTGGGTACTAATAACCTGCATGCATTGTATGTCTTAGGGGGGATTAAACTGGCAGAGTCACTGGTAGAGAAGGATCTGGGTGACTTGTAGATCACAGACTACAGAATAGCACAATGTCAGGCTGCTGCTTCCAAAGCCGGCAGGATATTGTCATGTATAAAAAGAGGCATGGACTCGAGGGACAGGGACATAATACTCCCCCTTTATAAAGCATTGGTACGGCCTCACCTGGAATATGCTGTTCAGTTTTGGTCGCCTGTTCATAAAAGGGACACTGTGGAGCTGGAGAGGATGCAGAGACGCGCGACTAAACTAATATGGGGCATGGAACATCTTAGCTATGAGGAGCGATTAAAGGAGTTACAATTGTTTAGTCTTGAGAAGAGACGTTTAAGGGGGGATATGATAAACGTATATAAGTATATAAATGGCCCATACAAAAAATATGGAGAAAAACTGTTCTAGGTTAAACCCCCACAAAGGACGAGGGGGCACTCCCTCCATCTGGAGAAGAAAAGGTTTAGTCTAAAGGGGCGACTGTGAATTTATGGAACGGTCTACCTCAGGAACTGGTCACAGCAGGAACAATTAACAGCTTTAAAACAGGGTTAGATACATTCCTGGAACAAAATAACATTAATGCTTATGCAGAATTATAAAACTACATCCCTTTCCCTTATCCCCTTACACCCTTCCCTTCAATTTCCTGGTTGGACTTGATGGACGTCTGTCTTTTTTCAACCATACTAACTATGTAACTATGTAAGATCATTAGGGGGCGGTGGTGCAGATCATTAGGGCAGTAGTGCAGATCATTAGAGGGCAGTGTCAAAGATCATTAGGGGGCAGTAGTGCAGATCATTAGAGGGCAGTGGTGCAGATCATTAGGGGGCAGTGGTGCAGATCATTAGAGGGCAGGAGCAGTGGTGCAGATCATTAAGGGGCAGTGGTGCAGATCATTAGGGCAGTAGTGCAGATCATTAGAGGGCAGGGGCAAAGATCATTAGGGGCGGTGGTGCAGATCATTAGAGGGCAGGAGCAGTGGTGCAGATCATTAGGGGGGCAGTGGTGCAGATCATTAGGGCAGTAGTGCAGATCATTAGAGGGCAGGGGCAAAGATCATTAGGGGGCGGTGGTGCAGATCATTAGGGGGCAGTGTCAAAGATCTTTAGGGGGCAGTGGTGCAGATCATTAGGGCAGTAGTGCAGATCATTAGAGGGCAGTGTCAAAGATCATTAGGGGGCAGTGGTGCAGATCATTAGGGGCAGTGTCAAAGATCATTGGGGGCAGTAGTGCAGATCATTAGGGGGAAGTAGTGTGGTAGTCGGGTGATGCAAGCTAGCTGCAGGGTCTGGTGGTATTAACCCTGTGTGGGGACGAGTTGGTATTAACCCCTTATTTGTATCGTGACGCCAGGGTGCAGGTTTTCCAGTTGGTTCACTGCTGCTAATCTGCCCAGAAACGGTGATGGAAGTAATAGAATGTCCACGGCTGAAGTTATGCAGAACGTTAACTCTTTACTTGTAGCTTGTGCAGCAATAACAACCATTAACAGTCTTTACGGTTCTGAGGTATCTGGTTTGCAGGTAACCTCGCACACTTGTCAGGACTGAGCATATACTTGAGTGAACCACTGTGCTACTGTTACTTTGGCTTGGAAGTAGTCACAGAGTTATAAGTGGCTGCTGTGAGATGGCTTGAGGCCTATCCGAGATGAGTAGAGATAAGAGATAAATCTGTGCTTGTCTTATCTGATGATACCGGAACTAACACAGGAACAAACAGGAAGAAGGATCAGAATACAGTGGTCCCTCAACATACGATGGTAATTCGTTCCAAACGAGCCATGGTTTGTTGAATCCATCGTATGTTGAGGGATTCGTGCAATGTAAAGTATAGGAAGCTGTAGTCCCCTGTCCCCGCTGTTCCGGACCGCGACCCGCCACTCCCCATGCTGTTCCCGTCGCTCCCGATGGTGACCCCGGGCCTCCGCTGGGCTCTCCTGGTCTTCTCCGGTCCTCCGCTGTCTTCCGCAAGGCCTTACTGGGCCTGCGTAGCGACGTCATTACGCCACTGCGTACGCCGTTCCTATTGGATGACGGGACGGCGTGCGCAACAGCGTATTGACGTCACCGGAGAGGGCCGAGAAGACACCGGAGGACCAGCGCTGGACCCGAAGGGCACCCCGGAGCATCGTGGAGGGGTAAGTAATACTCACCGCACCACACGGGGAACATTAAGCTGCTATCCGGCAGCAGCTTAAGCATTTTGTGCTGCCGGATAGCACTTAATGCGATGGCCCCGACATAAAATGGCATCGTATGTTGATGCTGACATCGACATGCGATGGCCTCTGAGAGGCCATCGTATGTCGATTTGATCATATGTCGGGGGCCATCGTATGTCGGGGGGGTCACTGTACAGCCCTTTATATAGTGTGGGCTAGACTAATGCTCATTGGTGGTAGTTGCTTAGTTACCTGTGACCATTGAATCATGGGTACATCACATGACTCGCAGGTCCAAACATATAACTCTATACAAATATCACATGATAAACGTATCACATGACTTAAGGTTTTATATATCACCAATCACATATACCATACAATTTATACAACTTCAATTATAACTGGCAGAGAATATAGAAGAAGAAAAAGGGTTCTTGTCATAAACGTCCACGGGGAGACAGGGATCAGAGCCAAGGGCATGAAGTGACTCTGATTAAGGGGACTCTTACCATGGGACAGAACTGTTACGACACTCCCCGACAGGTAGAGGAAGCCGCCGCTTGGAATGATCCCCTTCTCCAGGAACGCAGGTTGGTTCCAGCCGAACGTCCAACTCCCGACTGGAGGATACGAACGCGGCCGCTCCCGATCAGCAAATCAGTCGTACTCCTTCCATAGCTAGAAATAACGAAAGCGCTGTCCCAATAGTAATTCCCCCCCACAAACGAGACCAGCTCTGTCTTGAGGGTCAAATAGGAATGACTTTAATGGGGCTACCTGCCCGGTATTTATGCAGGTTTCCACCAGGTGGACACACCCCTAGGGGACCTGATGGAAGACTGTAAAACATAGTGGACAGTAGCCAATCGAGGTGGCTTAAACATAAGCCCTTCCCACTTTACCCATACCTCCCTCCTATCTGTCCCCCAGAAAACTGGGAAGAAATCCAATTATCTCCCAGGACGAAGAAACCAATTATCTCCCAGAACAGAGACAATCGCCATCCCAGAACACAACAAGAAAACACATTGAAACATATAAATTACGAAAAAGAAGGCGGGCGGCAGCTTCAAGCGGTGTTTGGTAGATAAAGGGTCCGTTTTTAGTTCCATAGGATTTGTACCGAACACTGCTGATTTTTCCTCGGGTCCCAAAAACGGCCGCCGCCTCGTGGTCGGCGAACGACGACCACCCGTACGAATGGAATGGAGAGGTGTCTGCGGTTAACCACAACGTTCTAATTGGGGCCAAGAGGTTAACCAGCAGATGGATCCGTCACACAGCTCCCCCCTTGTGGGACACTCTGACAGACCCGGCTTGACCCTTTTGGCGGGTCAACTTGGGGATGACCGGACTAGGAGGTGGTAAGAAAGTTGGTTTGCCGAGACAATCCATCTACATCCAGGGGCATCCAGGACAGGGGCATTCATAAGAGCTTGTTTAAGGGCTTGAACTGGAGACCACAGGACCTGCTTAGGGAGATTTTTCTTGGCCAGGTCAGTCAGGGGTTTAGCAATATTGCTGTAGTCGGGGACAAAGCGTCTATAGTATCCTGCTGTCCCTAGGAAGGCTAGCACCTAGGTCTTAGTGATAGGTGTGGGCCAGTTAGCTACTGCCTCTATCTTGGCTGGCTCTGGTCTCTTGCTCCCACACCCCACTCTGTGACCCAGGTATTGGACTTCAGCCATGCCTAAATGGCACTTTTCTGGCTTCAATGTCAGGCCAGCGGCCCGAATTTTGTCCAGGACTACCCCTACATGCACCAGGTGTTCCTCCCAGGACCCACTGTAGATCGCAATGTCATCCAGGTATGCACAAGCAAATTCCTGGAATCCATCGCTGGAAAGTAGCCGGGGTATTCTTCATCCCAAATGGCATGACCTTGAATTGGTACAAGCCAAATGGGGTGACGAAGGCCGACTTGGGGATAGCATCCTCGGCCAGGGGAATCTGCCAGTAGCCTTTACACAGGTCTATGGTGGTCAGATAGCGCCCCCTGGTAATGCGGTCTAATAATTCATCTATCCGGGGCATCGGGTAGGCGTCAGTGGTGGTCCGCTCTTTGAGTCGCCTGTAGTCCACACAGAACTGGGTGGTCCCATCCTTCTTAGGCACCAGGACTACAGGCGAAGCCCACGGGCTATCGGAGGGTTCAATTACCCCAAGCTGGGTCATCTCCTGTATCTCCTTCCGCATTCCTTCTCAGACTGCTTCAGGGATACGGTAAGGGGGTTGTTGCAGAGGGTTCTGTCCAGGGGTCTCTACCTTATGTACAGCTAGGGTAGTGTAGCCGGGCTCTTGGGAGAATGTCGCCTGCTTCTCCCATAGAAGCTGTCTTGCCTGTTCCTTCTCTATGGGGCTAAATTGGTCACCTAGCTGTACAAGGCTGGTAAGGTCAGTCTGGGAGTCCCTCTCTAACAAATCTGGTAAGGGTAAACTCTCTGTATGTCTGCAGCAGGGGCACATACTGTAGCGATATCCTCCGGTCTGTCCTGATACTCCTTCAGCATGTTCACATGAAAGGATAGCTGGATCCTCTCATCTGAACAGCTGGCTATAAGATAGGTAGTATCACATACCTGAGCTAACACCATATACGGGCCCTGCCAAGATGCTTGCATCTTGTTTGCCTTTACAGGTTTGAGCACTAGCACTTTCTGCCCAACCTGAAAGACTCACTGTCGGGCACCCTGATCGTACCACCTCTTCCGTCTCCCCTGGGCCACCTGGAGATTTTCTCTTACCATCAGAGACAGTTTCTCCATGCGGTCCCGGAGTTCCAGGACATACGTCACTATGGGGGTCCCTTCTTGCTCTGTCTCCCCTTCCCAGTGGCCTCTAATGAGATCTAGGGGCCCGCGGACCCTTCTCCCATATAGCAACTCAAAGGGGGAGAACCCAGTAGATTCCTGGGGCACCTCTCTGTAGGAAAACAACAGATTAGGCAGGAATCGCTCCCAGTCTCTGCAAGTGTCGGAAAAGGTCCTCAACATCTGTTTGAGGGTGCCATTAAATTGCTCACAGAGACCGTCAGTCTGTGGATGATAAGTTGAGCGAAGCAGTGGTTTAATGCCGCACACCTTCCACAGTTGTTGGGTGAGCAGAGCGGTAAATTGGGTTCCCTGGTCAGAGAGAATCTCCTTAGGGAACCCAACCCTGGTAAAAATCTTAACCAGGGCATCAGCAACTGTCTCTGCCTCTATATTAGACAGCGCTACTGCCTCTGGGTAGCGGATGGCGTAGTCCACCACGGTGAGAATATATTTCTTACCGGATGGGCTAGCCCTGGCCAGTGGACCTACAATGTCAACGGCTATGCGGGCAAAGGGCTCCCCAATGATTGGCATAGACATAAGCCTAGCTCTTGGGTGGTCCCCCCGCTTTCCTACCCGTTGACAAGTATCACACGTACTACAATATATCCGCACAGCCTGATTGAAATTTGGCCAAAAGAAGTTCTGCAGGATCCTATAGGCTGTGTGGCGGGATCCTAGATGTCCAGCTAGCGAAACATCATGCCCTATCCGCAGAATCTCCTGCCGCTATTTTGCGGGTACTACCAGCTGTAGATTCGGCGGAGGGGCAACACTCCTTGGGGAAGGCTTAGGGATCCTATATAACCTGCCCCCCACCCACTCATACCGCTCCCTATCTACTCCTTCTTCTTCAGTATCCGCCCTGTCTCTGTACTTCTGGAGCGTCGGATCTGCTTGGGTTTCCCTCCCAAACTCCTCCGGGGAATCCCAGCTAACAAAGGTCGGTTCTAGGTTACCAGTCGGGGAATCGGGTCTTACCTGGGTCTCAACAGCAGGTGAGCTGGTTCCAGCAGCACGGGTCTGAGCACGGGCAGTCACTGGGTTAACATCCGCAGGTCCCATTGGAGCATAAGCGGAAACCAAAGGGGCCAAGTCATTCCCAAGCAAAACATCGGCAGGTAAGTCTTTCATGACCCCCACATTCACATGTCCAGAGCCTGCTCCCCAATCCAAATGAACCCAGGCAACAGGTAGACGGAACACGGCGCATCCTGCTACCCTCACTGCTACCATATTTCCAGTATGTTGGTGTTCCGAAACCAGGTTCTTTTGAAGCAGGGTCATAGTGGCTCCGGTGTCTCTCAGACCAGTGACCATTTTGCCATTCAGTTTAACGGTCTGCCTGTGCTGTTGATGGTTATCCTGCTGGGCTGCTTGTACTGGGTCCGCCTCATGTAGTATACCCCAAACTTCCTCCTGCTCAAGACAGCGAGCGGAGGATTGGGGTAGCTGCTGATTTCCGCCGGCTGGTCTTCTCCATGACTGGGCTTGGTTGGAATTGCTCAACAGGCACTCTGGTCTCTTGTGCCCCAATTGTTTGCACCCATAGCACCGGATAGGCTGGGAGTAATCTCGGGCGTTCAATCGGGCTGGTTGAACATAATTGTTCGCTGGTGGCATCGTGGGGTTGCGTTGCGCTGGGGGGTGATACACAGTAGAGGTTGGAGGTGCTGCCGTTTTATACTCCACTCGGGTAGGGACCTTGGTTGTTTCCTGGTCCAGCTTCCGTGCATCTGTGTACTCCTCAGCCAGACGAGCAGCTTCGGGTAAGGTAGCGGGTTTGCGGTCCCTAACCCACTCTCTGACTCCTGCAGGTAAACGATCAAAGCAGTGCTCCAACAAAAACACTTGTGGCACCTCTTCCCCAGTTACCGCTTGGCACCCTGCCATCCAGTGGGCTGCGGTGCGGTGTAGTCTGCATGCCCACTCCACATAGGAATTGCCAGCTTGTTTGTTAGTGTCCCGGAATCGCCACCGGTACGCCTCAGGGGTTACAGTGTATCTGGCTAAAAGGGCATCCTTTACTGCCCGGTAACTTGTAATTTCCTCCTCTGGGATGGCCCAAAACGCCTCACTGGCCCGGCCGTATAACTTCCCAGAAAGGATGGTGACCCATTCTTCTGCGGGTACCTGGTGCAAGGCACACTGCCTTTCAAAATAAGCCAGGAACTCGTCAATCTCTCCTTCTGATTCAACAAAATGTTTAAATGCAGCAAAGGGTACCCTCCTCCTTCCAATATTTGTATTGGGTACCTCTGCGGCTGCGGCTCCTCTTCCCTGGGGCGCCTGCTGTGCTGCTACTGCTGCTTGCACCTGCACTACAATATCTGCTGCAGGGTTGGGGTCGAAGTGTGCCGGGTGTCGGGTGTTAAATCCAGTATGCCAGGCACATTAGCTCTCTCCATTCCCTGTGCCGCATCCATTTCCAATAATATGGCAATAATCTCTCTTTTCTTGAGATTACTCACTGATCGTCCTCTGCATTCCAATATATCTTTAAGGGTAGCCCGCCTTCATTCTCCATACTGCATTTCCATCCTGGGATGTGTAGCTGGCCTTCTGGGCGATGGGATTTGTCCCGCCTTTGCCACCAATTGTTACGACACTCCCCGACAGGTAGAGGAAGCTGCCGCTTGGAATGATCCCCTTCTCCAGGAACGCAGGTTGGTTCCAGCTAATCCTCCAACTCCCGACTGGAGGATACGAACGCGGCCGCTCCCGATCAGCAAATCAGTCGAACTCCTTCCATAGCTAGAAATAACGAAAGCGCTGTCCCAATAGTAATTCCCCCCACAAACGAGACCAGCTCCGTCTTGAGGGTCAAACAGGAATGACTTTAATGGGGCTACCTGCCCGGTATTTATGCAGGTCTCCACCAGGTGGACACTCCCCTAGGGGACCTGATGGAAGACTGTAAAACATAGTGGTCAGTAGCCAATCGCATTGGCTTCAACATAAGCCCTTCCCACTTTACCCATACCTCCCTCCTCTCTATCCCCCAGAAAACTGGGAAGAAATCCAATTATCTCCCAGGACGAAGAAATCCAATTATCTCCCAGGACAGAGACAATCACCATCCCAGAACACAACATGAAAACACATTGAAACATATAAATGACCAAATGGAAGATGGGCGGCAGCTTCCAGCAGTGTTTGGTAGATAAAGGGTCCGTTTTTAGTTCCATAGGATTTGTACCGAACACTGCTGATTTTTCCTCAGGTCCCAAAAACGGCCGCCACCTCGTGGTCGGCGAACGACGACCACCCATATGAATGGAATGGAGAGGTGTCTGCGGTTAACCACAACATTCTAATTGGGGCCAAGAGGTTAACCAGCAGATGGATCTGTCACAAGAACCATGTTCTGTACCAGGACACCACAAACCCCCTTACTTGAAAGAAGTCGTCCCCAACGTAAGTCCCCTGGCAGAGGAATGGAATGGCCAAGGCCTGATGCAGTCCTGGAGCTCAAGTTCGTTAGTGTCCATTCCAGGCTGATGGGGAAAAATAAATGAGGAAAGTAAACAAACAGTCTCTTGTATTCCATAAGAAAGTCCTTGTATGCTTTGTATGCTCCGGCACTGTTTTGGAAGTGTCCATGCTTATATAACCGGATAAAAGACAAATATATATATATATATATATATATATATATATATATATATATATATATATTGTTTGTTTGTTTTTAAACAGGATGAGCATGAACAGGGTTAGCTAAAATATCAGATTTTTCTAGCTCACCAACAGGATTAGCAATAACAAATAATAACCTGTAACTATTGTGTGTATTTTTATTATTTTTTTCTGTATGTATCATGTATGTTATTCTATTTCATGTGTGGTATAACTCTATACCCTTAATTATTTGGTTTTGTAGTGTACATAGTTACAGTTAGTATGGTTGAAAAAAGACATACATCCATCAAGATTAACCAGGGAATTGAAGGGAAGGGTGTAAGGGGATAAGTGGAAGGGATGTAGTTTTATAATTCTGCATAAGCATTAATGTTATTTTGTTCCAGGAATGTATCTAACCCTGTTTTAAAGCTATTAATTGTTCCTGCTGTGACCAGTTCCTGAGGTAGACTGTTCCATAAGTTCACAGTACTCATGGTAAAGAAGGCGTGTCGCCCCTTAGACTAAACCTTTTCTTCTCCAAACGGAGGGAGTGGCCCCTCGTCCTTTGAGGGGGCTTAACCTGGAACAGTTTGTCTCCATATTTTTTACAATTGTAACTCCTTTAATCGTTCCTCGTAGCTAAAATGTTCCATGCCCCATATTAGTTTAGTCGCACGTCTCTGAACTCTTTCCAGCTCCGCAGTGTCCCTTTTATGGACTGGTGCCCAAAACTGAACAGCATATTCCAGGTGAGGCTGTACCAATGCTTTATAAAGGGGGAGTATTATGTCCCTGTCCCTCGAGTCCATGCCTCTTTTTATACATGACAATATCCTGCCGGCCTTGGAAGCAACAGCCTGACATTGCATGCTATTCTGTAGTCTGTGATCTACAAGTACACCCAGATCCTTCTCTACCAGTGACTCTGCCAGTTTAATCCCCCCTAAGACATACGACGCATGCATGTTATTAGTACCCAGATGCATAACTTTACATTTATCCACATTGAAACTCATTTGCCAAGTGGATGCCCAGACACTTAGTCTATCCAAAGCTTGGTGTCATACAAAGCTTGGTGTCATCTGCGAAGATAGAAACAGAGCTGTTAATGCCATCCTTTATATCATTGATAAATAAATTAGTGTAGTTATACTATAACTATAAACATCAAGTTAACTTATGTAGTACTGAGGTTGTGGAGTATGTATACTATGGTGAGGCTAATACATACTGAATACATTAGAGCATAAATCACATTTGAGTACAGTTCACAGTTGAGTATAGTTCACATTTGATTTTGCATAAAGTTGATATTACGCCACTGACATTTTAGACACTTATACACTGTTTTCGGATTGGGTTGCCTGAGGCTATCTCCCCAATGCCTGTGCTACTAGGGCCTATCCATAACCAAATACTTATCCCTAGAACATTAGATACAGATAACATTTTGGGTGCTATCACCTTTAAGTTTTGACCTTTAACATGTGTTTTCTGTTAGCTACAGGTATACTTTCTGGCCACAAAAACATTCCTGACACGTAAAGACAAACTAAGCAAGAGAAATGAAAGACACTGAGTGTATAAGGTGGCTTGGAACTGATATGAGTAATGTTACAGTTCCTGACGTACATGTACTGAGTAGTGAGAATCATGTACTGAAGTTTGTGTGAACTGCAAAGTACTTATTTGTTTGTGTACACTGAAATCAATATTATGTGTACTGAATTAGTGAGATAGATTAGATTAGTCTCGGTATCTAAGTGGAAGCTGCCCTTGTGTCGACCTTTGAGCCCGACGCAACACCACCTCCTGGGTTTCAGGTACTGCTTCTTCTCCCGACACTGCTTCTTCTGAGGCACTCGGTTCTTCGGCCCTTGAGGGACCAGCTTGAGGGCTGGATTCCAGAGTATCACTTGGACCTGGGCTGAGAGGATCCATAAGGATTGGAGAGACAGGATCTCTACTTGTACTGGAATTTGCAGAAGGTGTTGTCGGAGACAGACTCACAACTGGAGAGGAAACCAGGGTTGGTTGTGTTAGAGTCGGACATGGCATAGCACAGAAAACAGTTGGTTGATGAGGGGAGAACATTGGCACATCCATCGATGGATGAATCCCCTCGCCTGGTTCATATTCCCTGACGGGCTTGGTGACTGTGAGAACAGGAGGAGGAGGAGGCTCGGGTAGATCCTCTTGGAGGCACAACTTTATCCGATTGCGATGGACCACCTGCGGTTCAAACCCATCTTTCTGTACTTCATAGACGTCTGTGTCCGGGTATGGCAAAGCGGTAATGGACTGAACCAGTCTTCCATATGGAATCGAGCTTGTGAGTTCTGGGAAACTTCCGCAGCCATACTCTGTCCCCTAAGTTCAACAGTTGAGCAGAGGCATGTCGGTTGTAGACCCTCTGCTGCCTTTCTTGGGCCTCGCCCATCTTCTTCCCCACAATTTCTTTTGCTTCCTGAATTCGCCTCTGGGGATTGGAAATCCAGTCTTGTGAGGTCTGTGGGGAGTTATTGAAGGATGCTTGCAACCCAAAGGCTCTATCTTTAGGAAGTTGCCCATGTCTGCCCATCATAAGATAGAACGGATTATATCCTGTGGAGCAGTGAACAGTATTGTTATATATCTCCAGTAGCTTGGGCAAAAATTAGGGCCATTCCTCATGCTTGGACGGTTGCTGCTCGCAGCATGTGTATGAAGACTTGGTTTATCCTCTCACACAACCCATTCCCTTGGGGGGTGGTAGGCTGTTGTCCAAAGCTTCTTACAATCGTGAAACTGGCAAAACTCCTGAAACAGTTGAGCTTCAAAGGCGGTTCCTCTGTCTGTTAGAACCCAGGATCTGGACCCAGTGAGAGTAAAACATCTGTGCAGCAGTCTTCGCCATGAGGTCCTTGATGGGCACTACTACTACCCACTTGGAGTAATGGTCCACAATAGTGAGGTCGTAAGTACACCCTGATCGGGTGGCTGTCAACTTCACATGATCCAAGGCGACCAGCTGGTTGGGTCTTTCCGTCTGGATGGAATGAAGAGGTGCTCTCGCATCCTTGCGGAGGTTCTTGGTGACATTGCAGACAGTGCACTCTCCACACCATTTCTCGATGTCTACCTTCATCCCAATCCAATAGAACCGTTGTCGGACGGTGGCTTCGGTCTTATGGATTCCAAAGTGTCCCGATTGGTCGTGGTAAGCATTCAGGACCATTGTTGCATCTCTTCTAGGGATTAGAATCAGATGAAGGCGTTCGCCTGTGACTGGATCCAATGAATTCCTATACAGCAGTCCCTTATGAATGAACAACCGATTTCTTTGACGCCATACGCTTTTTAATTCGAAGTCACACTGAGCCCGGCGTAGTCGGGTGGGGACCTTCTTCAGAAGTAGCTAGTCGACCAAATCCCCCATAACATGGCTTTCATCCTGCAACGTCTTCCAAGTATACAGGTCCTCGAGAACCTTTGTAGATCCAGGCTCTCCATCGGCCTGAGTTGCCAGAACATTTTGACAGACAAACCTTTGGTAGAAAGGGGACATCTCCCTATCCTCCCATTCGTCCTCAGCCAGGGGCTCTGCGCCAGGTGCCATGTGTGATAACACATCCGCGTTCATATTGGACTTCCCACTGCGGTACTTGATGTTGAACTCAAAATTGGCGAGTCTGGAGACCCAGCGCTGTTCTATGGCCCCCAACTTAGCTGTGTTGAGATGCGCCAACGGGTTGTTGTCCGTATAGACCGTGAAAAGGAGTGGCTGCCAGATAATCCTTGAACTTTTCGGTCACGGCCCAGACCAAGGCAAGGAGTTCCAATATAAAGGAGCTGTAATTGGTGTCATTCTTCTCTGCCCCTCGCAGATGTCTACTGGCATAGGCGATCACCCTCTCCTTGCCATCTTGCTCTTGCGATGGTACAGCACCTAGTCCCTCGAAGCTGGCGTCAGTGTATAGTCGGAAGGGCTGGCCATAGTCAGGATATGCCAGGATAGGAGGCTCAGTGAGCAGGTACTTCAGAGCTCTGAAGGCAGTTTCTTGCTCCTCGGCCCACTGGATAGGGAGTCTCCCATTGTAGTTCTCTTTAGTGGTACCCCGGAGAAGAGCGGTCAAAGGTCTAGCGATTTGGGCAAAGTGTGGGATGAATCGGCAGTAGTATCCCGCAAATCCCAGAAAGCTTCTTACATCCCTTACTGTACGTGGGGTAGGCCAGTCTTTCACAGCTCTCACTTTTTCAGGATCAGGTTGCACTCCATCAGCACTAACGACTTGCCCGAGATAGTGGACTTGTGGCATCAGCAGGTGGCACTTGGAGGGCTTAATTTTTAAACCTTGCTTGATGAGGACTTGGAATACTTCTTTTAAGTGATCTAGATGCTCTTGGTAAGTCTTGGAGTAGACTATGACATCGTCCAGGTAGAGTAGTACACTCTGGAAATTGAGATGTCCAAGGCATCGCTCCATAAGGCGTTGGAAAGTCGCTGGGGCGTTACACAGCCCAAAAGGCATGCTCTTAAATTCAAATAACCCCATCGGGGTCACGAAGGCCATCTTCTCTTGATCCTCTTTGGCCATTGGTACCTGCCAGTATCCACTGGTCAAATCTAAGGTAGAAAAATATGCAGCTGATCCCAGGGACTCAGGGACTCTTCAAAGCGAGGCAGAGGGTAGGCATCTTTGTGAGTGACGTTGTTTAACTTCTGGTAATCTACGCAGAAGCGGATGGTCCCATCCTTCTTCTTTACCAGAACCAGAGGTGTGGCCCAAGGGCTCTGACTCTCTTGAATGACGTCAGCCACTCCTCCCACTTAGTCTCTGGGGGTATTCTCATCCCCTCTTTGCAACTGTTTCCACCAGGGTTGCGGCTGACTGTGTCCGCTTCTGGGGACTGCCTGGGTTGTCCCTTGTCGGGCTACTTGTGGCCGGGTGAGTACATCCATGGGTCCTAGATGGCATAGCTGAGCAACAGGAGTGGACTTCGGCAATCAAGTAACAGCATCAGACAAATCTTCTGGCTGGATTGGGTCCAAGTAAGGATTGATAACTCTGATTCTTTACCCCTGGTCGAGCCCGACACCAGATAATGGTCTCCATCTGCGGATGAAGTACTACAGAGCGCATGTCCTCAATCCTGACTCGGCAGATCTCTCCTTGTCGGTTAACAAACTTCTGTTCTGCTTGTAGAGTCTTCAGGAGGTGTTGCACAGCTCGCCGGCCTGTGGGTGACATGTGTGGAAGAGATGCATGCAAGGACCCCACTATCTCCTTAAAACAATATCTCATGATGTTCATCCCCAAGATGAAATCTGCTGCCCCTCTGTCAATTATATTTGTGATTATTACACCTTGTCCTCAGAGGACATGCTCCCCAATTTGGATAGTGGGCTCCCAGTATCCATGCCTGGGTACTGGTTTCCCGTTCTCTGCCATTACCTGAAAACCCACATAATCTGGCTCACACAACATTTCAGGACCCCAATACTTATAAAACACATATTTTGGTATCGTAGAGACCTGGGAACATGTATCAATAAGGGCCTCTAACTGAACCCCCTCTACTATAACCTACACATAGGGGCATGGGGCGACGTAAAGGGAAAGTCCTGATCGGGTGTTTGTTGCATTTGGACCTGGTGACGATGCTCCTGAGGGGTGGTCCTCGACCTCAGGGGATTACCGTTTAATATTTATAGAGCCGGCTAGGTTATGCAATTATTTCTTTAACTTCATTTCTTTAACTTCATTCGATACCGAATATTACACCACAGTCAAAGGGGATCCCTTTGAAAAACTAAAAAAGGAGCTAATATCACTGGTGAATACTGCTAAAGAGAAAGGAATACTATCCAGAAATAAACTACAATATATTCTTCAAACCAATCACAATAAACCATACTTCTACCAGCTGCCTAAAATTCATAAATCCAGCACCCAACCTCCTGGACATCCCATCATTGCATGCACAAATTCTACTAACAGTAACCTGGCACACTATCTTGATTTGTTTCTTCAGCCACATGCTACGGAACTCCAGAGTTATCTCAGAGATTCTACCCAGCTTATTCAGCACCTTCTCCCATTATCATGGAAACCGGAATACACCTTCATCAAAATGCGTATCTGATGCACTAGAAAATGATCCATCCGTCTCTCATACACACCGTGAATTCCTTAGCAATTCTTTATCCTTCATTCTACACAATAACTATTTTACTTACAACGGCTCCACATACCATCAGAACCTCGGCACAGCAATGGGCTCGAAGGTCGCCCGGTTTACGCTAACATCTTTATGGGCGCCTCCGAGTCCCATCACATCTGGGATAATCCACTTATCAACTAATACATTGCCATTTATTACCGTTACATAGATGACCTGTTCTTTATCTGGAAAGGGCCTGACCACACCATCCTCTATCTTTTGCACCAACTGAATAACAACTCTTGGGGCATAAAATTCCCCCTCCATCACAGTAAGGAACAAATGGACTTTCTGGATATTCGGATTTCTCACAACAAATCCTCACTTCTTACATCCACATACTTCAAGACAGTAGACACAAACAGCTATCTTGATTTCCATAGTGCTCACTACCGTAAATGGCTTCTCAACATTCCATATAGTCAGTATAAGAGAATAAGGAAGAATTGTACAGATCCCCATGATTTCAAACTACAGTCCCGCATACTACAAGACCGGTTCTGTCAAAAACACTATTCTGAAGGAATTCTAAAAGACGCCTACAACCGAACAAAACAACTATCACAATCTGAATGCTGCATAAAAACTACAACACCTGATTTAATGTCTTTCAGCACTAATAAATTCACTTCTAATCTTATTACCACCTACAGTCAAAGATGATTTTAGCCAAACATTGGCATGTCTTGCTAGCAGACCCTTTTTTAACCAGTTGCATCCCGAAACAAGTGGAGCTTCAAGTGCAGAAGACCTCGATGCCTTTGTTGCACACAAATTCAACATAACTGTACTAAAATTAAATCTACATCCACTGGCAATACATTCAATATTAAACATCATTTGTCGTGTTATACAGATCACGTTATTTACATGATTGAATGCTCCCATTGCCTCATGCAATACATAGGTCGAACCACTAGACCATTGCATTTGAGACTCAACCAACACAGGTTAAATATAAGGAAAAAAATTTTACTCCATGGAGTTTCCAAACACATCACCCTTGCCCACCCAGGGACAAACCCACAGATCAGCATCGTACCAATTGATTACGTTCCAGCATCAATCAACAATCGGTTTGAACAACTTAAAAGACTGGAGATGTTTTGGATCTTCAAAATGAGAACTTTATTGCCTCATGGCATGAATGAAGTTAAAGAAATAATTGCATAACCTAGCCGGCTCTATAAATAAACCCTTGAACCCTCTCCCCCACCCCCTCCCACCCCTCTCCTCCACTACCCCCTCTATAGTCAATTTATAAAGTTGTGTATGTGGTGATCTCGACCAAGGAATTAGGTTTATGTATGTAATTGTCACTTCAACTATAATATTTTAACAATCCTACCACATCTTTACTCTTAAACCTTACCTGTGATCTATAAAACGCTGCTATCGATCATAACGGAGTCATACAGCTCACCGTCAGCGGTTTTCTGACAATGACATACTACGCATGCGCTAATACAACAACCTCTGCCTGATCCCAGTGGCCGCAAGCAGCTCACCTCCAGTGGTTCTCGGACAAATACATACGGTGCATGCGCATCCATATACATCTGCGATTACTATACAATCCTTTATGACTGATAGTGTTGAGCGGCATAGGCCATATTCGAATTCGCGAATATTCGCAAATATATGGACGAATATTCGTCATATATTCGTGAATATTCGCACATTCGTTATATTCTCGTTTTATTTTCGCATATGCGAAAATTCGCGTATGCGAAAATCAACATATGTGAAAATTAGCATATACAAAAGTAACATACGCGAAAATTCGCATATGCGAAAATTAGCATATGCAAATTTTCGCACGCCAGTCTCACACAGTAGTATTACAGCCTTCTTTACACCACACAAGCTGGAAGCAGAGAGGGGTGATCACTGTGATGTGTACTGTGAAGAAAAAAAAAAAAAAACGAATATTCGTAATTACGAATATATAGCGCTATATTCGCGAAATTCGCGAATTTGCGAATATGCGATATTCGCGAATAATATTCGAATTGCGAATATTCGCGAGCAACACTAATGACTGACACTTAAATCATCTTTTTATTATGTGTTTATATGATTATATGTGTTTCTTTCAATTTTGAAGATTTTATCCATCTTATCCATGGACTAGTTCGGTTCCGGTTCGACCTTTGTGGATCCGAACCCGGAAGTGAAGCCTCACATTGTTTTATAACTATCCTCGTGGTTGTTTAATTTTATAACTGCCTGAAGAAGAGCCCGGTTCGGGCAAGAAACGCTTATATAGTTTTGTGCGTTGCATCTTATCCAATAAACCCAGCTTTTATCTACACCAAGGGTTGCACTCCTTTAAGGTTCCTTTTTCCCTGTGATCTACTTGATCCAATATTCTACTAACTACTGGACTCCCGAGTCGGAACTCCAGAGGAACCAGGATGCTGCACCTATACTACATGCTATACTAGATGTTATGCGCTCAGCATAACACCCTAAGGTAAGGGTCCACCCTGCTGGCCCCCCCGTTTGTTTTATTTTTATTGTATCACTGGTCTCCCAGTTTTACCCGCACAAGGTGCGCACCGGTCTTTTGTCTTTGTGTATCTGTTGTTAAACAAAGGTACAAAAACAAAAAATGGCCAGTCAGGGCAATGGAGACGTTGTGCCTACATCTCACGGCCACATGAGCCCTGTGGGTGCTTGTGTAATTAGGTCCTTTGTACCCACACGGCGGGGTCCGGGACACAAAATTTTATTTAAATTTCAAATAATAAAATTAGGCATTTCAATGGTCTCCTCATGCTGCAGCCAACTCCAGGCTGCGTCATTCAGGTCCTAAATTTTTTGAAAAATGTTTTCGTCAAAAATGTTTGTTCTTAGGGATTGTGAAGCTTTGGTGAGTACTCATGATGCATCAGCCAACTCCAGGCTGTGTCATTCAGGCAATATATGGTTTACTGATGCCGCTGCAGGGCCTGGGTCTGGGAATTTAAAATTTTCTCATAGGTAGCACCCGCTATCCAAAATCTTTTTCAAAAATTTCAAAAAATGTTGTGTTTTTTGGGGGGGATTGTGAAGCCCTATTGTGTACTTATGAATCAGCCAACTCCAGGCTGTGTCATTCAGCCAATATATGGTTTACTGATGCCGCTGCTGGGCCTGGGAATTTCACATTTTCTCATAGGTAGCACCCGCTATCCAAAATCTTTTTCAAAATTTTCTAAAAATGTTGTGTTTTGGGGGGGGGGGGGGATTGTGAAGCCCTGGTGTGTACTCGTGCATCAGACAACTGCAAGCTGTGTCATTCAGGCAATATATGGTTTACTGATGGCGCTGCTGGGCCTGGGTCTAGGAATTTCACATTTTCGCATAGGTAGCACCCACTATGCAAAATCTTCGATTTCAATTTCTAAATTCATCATTTAATCTTAGGGATTGTGAAGGCCTAGTGCCTACTCATGCTGCTGGCAACTCCGGGCTGTGCCATTCATCCACTATATGGTCTCCTCATGCTGCCAACACCTCCATGCTGTGTCATTCAGCCACTATATGGTCTCCTCATGCTGCCAACACCTCCATGCTGTGTCATTCAGCCACTATATGGTCTCCTCATGCTGCCAACACCTCCACGCTGTGCCATTCAGCCACTATATGGTCTCCTCATGCTGCAAACACCTCCACGCTGTGTCAGTCAGCCATTATATGGTGTCCTCGTGCTGCCACCTCCACGCTGTGCCATTCAGCCACTATATGGTGTCCTCATGCTGCCAACACCTCCACACTGTGTCATTCAGCCACTATATGGTGTCCTCATGCTTCAGCCTCATCCAAGCTGTGTCATTCAGCCACTATATGGTGTCCTCATGCTGCCAACACCTCCACACTGTGTAATTCAGCCACTATATGGTCTCCTCATGCTGCCAACACCTCCACGCTGTGTCATTCAGTCACTATATGGTCTCCTGACACTGATGCCACCACCAGGCTCTGTCATTGTGCTGCTGTGAGGCAGTGATTCTAAAAGCAATGCCAGTAATCTGCATGTTATTCTGAATAACTCCAGCACACTCCATATGCGTTTTAGAACACAGCAAAGTGTTCTATACCCCTATAGAGGCTGTATGTAGGCTAGAAATAGCCTTTTTTAATATAGATTCGCCACAAAAAATTTCGGATCTAAACAAACTTTTTCGGAAAATTTGGCAAATCGTCCGAATCAAATTTTTGAAAAGTTCGCTCATCTCTAGTCTTTTGTCTATAAAGCTTTTGATTCTGTACTGTGGCCATATCTCCGGGAGGTCTTGGGAGTGTTTGGGTTTGGCCCTAGGATTTGTGCCTGGGTCCGCTTGTTGTATGATTGCCCCAGGGCCCGTATTTGTACTAACTTTGATGTTTCTGCCCCCTTTTTATTGGACCCGGGGACTAAACAAGGGTGCCCCCTATCCCCCTTCCTTTTTGCGGTGGCAATTAAGCCCTTAGCAGCGGCTATACGTAGAGATCCCACTATCTGTGTCATCCCCAGGGAATTCATTGTGAAGGTTTCTCTCTATGCGGATGACACCCTAGTTTATTTGGCAGATGCCGGGGGTTCACTAGTTTCTCTGATTTACTTGCTAGGTAGGTTTAGTTCCATTTCGGGTTTGCGGGTTAATTGGGGTAAATCCTCTCTCGTGGCCTTCTCACCTGACATTTCCCTTTCCTCTTCTCTCCCAGCAGGGGTGCAAGTGGTTTACCGATTTAGATATGTTGGGGTAGAGGTTACTGCATCTCTGACAGATTATGTGTCCCTGAATTTAGACCCACTTTTGTTTTCCACGGTAGATAGGTTGCATGCCTGGTCCTCCCTCCCTAGCTGGAAGGATTAATATTTTTAAAATTATTTATCTGCCTAAATTCCTTTATCTCTTCCATCTGGCTCCTGTGACCCCCCAGGAAGTACAGGGTGGGCCATTTTTATTGATACACCTTAATAAAATGGGAATGATTGGTGATATTAACTTCCTGTTTGTGGCACATTAGTATATGTGAGGGGGGAAACTTTTCGAGATGGGTGGTGACCATGGCGGCCATTATGAAGTCTGCCATTTTGAATCCAACTTTAGTTTTTTCAATAGGAAGAGGGTCATGTGACACATCTTATTGGGAATTTCAGAAGAAAAATAATGATGTGCTTGGTATTAACGTAACTTTATTCTTTCAAGAGTTATTTACAAGTTTCTGACCACTTATAAAATGTGTTCAATGTGCTGCCCATTGTGCTGGATTGTCAATGCAACCCTCTTCTCCCACTCTTCACACACTGATAGCAACACCGTAGGAGAAATGCTAGCGTATCCGTAGTTTCAGGTGCTGCACATCTCGTATCTTCAAAGCATAGACAATTGCCTTCAGATGAGCCCAAAGATAAAATTCTAAGAAGGTCAGATCGGGAGACCTTGGGGGCCATTCAACTGGCCCACGATGACCAATCCACTTTCCAGGAAACTGTTCATCTAGGAATGCTCGGACCTGACACCCATAATGTGGTGGTGCACCATCTTGCTGGAAAAACTCAGATTTTGTTCAGTGATGAGGCAAACTTTTATGTGAATGGTAAAGTTAACAAACAAAACCACCACTATTGGTCTGACACTAACCCACTTTGGATAGATCCCTCCAAGACTGTTGGAACACAAAAATTGATGGTATGGTGTGGTATATGGGGTACAAAGATAGTGGGGCCATTCTTCATCAATGGAAACCACAAGGACACTGGATATGCAAAATTGCTACATGATGGTGTTTCCCTCTTTATGCACTGAAGCTGGCACGTTCCCTGAGTTTTTCCAGCAAGATGGTGCACCACCACATTATGGGTGTCAGGTCCGAGCATTCCTAGATGAACAGTTTCCTGGAAAGTGGATTGGTCGTCGTGGGCCAGTTGAATGGCCCCCAAGGTCTCCCGATCTGACCCCCTTAGACTTTTATCTTTGGGGTCATCTGAAGGCAATTGTCTATGCTGTGAAGATACGAGATGTGCAGCACCTGAAACTATGGATACTGGAAGCCTGTGCTAGCATTTCTCCTGTGGTTTTGCTATCAGTGTGTGAAGAGTGGGAGAAGAGGGTTGCATTGACAATCCAACACAATGGGCAGCACATTGAAAACATTTTATGAGTGGTCAGAAACTTGTAAATAACTCATGAAAGAATAAAGTTATGTTAAAACCAAGCACATCATTGTTTTTCTTGTGAAATTCCCAATAGGTTTGATGTGTCACATGACCCTCTTCCTATTGAAAAAACAAAAGTTGGATTCAAAATGGCTGACTTCAAAATGGCCGCCATGGTCACCACCCATCTTGAAAAGTTTCCCCAGTCACATATACTACTGTGCCACAAACAGGAAATTAATATCACCAACCATTCCCATTTTTTTAAGGTGTATCCAATGGCCCACCCTGTATTTTAATACTTTGTGTGATGCTGATCCTTCTATTGGCAGGGGAGGTCTCCCAGACTTGGTCGGGCTCTCCCTCAAGCTCCTAAAAGGCATGGTGGATTAGCTTCTCCCGATGTCTAACTATTTTCTTGCCTCTCAGTTGGTCTATGCAGCATGGTGGATTGACCTGGATCTGTCGATCTCGGCGACTGCCTTGGCTGGAGCCCTGATGAGTTTGTATGAAGCTCTCACTAACTCACTCTACAGGTATCATTCTGGCTCCTCTTATCCCCTTCCCTTGCAAACTATAGCTAAGGTGTGGTCCGTGGTGTCGAGCAGGTTTCCGCAACCGTTGGCAACTCCTAGGGCACCCTTGTGGAGGAATGTAAATTTAGCTCACCTACATGTGTTACAGGAGGCCGGCTTTTGGGGTTCTCATGGAGTCAGATTTGTGCTTCACTTGTTCCGGGAGGATCAGGTTTTCCTCTCCTTTGCGGAAATGAAGGACATATATGATATCCCTGGCAGTGTCTTTTATAGGTATCTGCAGCTTCAACACGCGGTCCAGGCGCAGTTTGGCTCCTATGCTCTTCTCCAGACTCTAGAGCCTAGCCCATTTGCGAATGCTTATCATAAATGGGTGGCTGATATCCCTGATCTGTCTTAGGGCCAGTGGAAGGAAGTTGAGGGCTCATATAACTCAACGGTGATGAGTAGCAGAGATATGCTGATTCAATCACGGTATGTTTTGCGGTTATATTATACGCCTGCTAAGCTGAAATGTATAGAGTTGTCTTCATCGCATTTATGTTTTCGTTGTTCTGCTGAGGTAGGTACTTTTCTACATGTGATTTGGGAGTGTCCTGTTACAGCCTCCTTTTCGAGGGAGGTGATGGGGTTTTTGGCAGACAATCTAGATTTCTTGCTTACCCTGGTAATATGCCTGCTGGGAGTCCTCAATGAGGTGGTCTCTGGTGCGCATAGATGCACACTGATCCGTTTTTCATTATTTTGTGCCATAAGGTGGTTGTGATGACGTGGGTGAATATGTGTTACGCCGAGCGCTCCGGGTCCCCGTTCCTCCCCGGAGCGCTCGCCTCATCCTCGTTACTGCAGCGCCCCGGTCAGATCCACTGACTGGGTGCGCTGCGGTACCGCCTCCAGCCGGGATGCGATTCGCGATGCGGGTGGCGCCCGCTCGCGATGCGCACCCCGGCTCCCGTACCTGACTCGCTCTCCGTCGGTCCTGTCCCGGCGCGCGCGGCCCCGCTCCCTAGGGCGCGCGCGCGCCGGGTCTCTGCGATTTAAAGGGCCAGTGCACCAATGATGGTGCCTGGTCCAATCTTCCCAATTACCTTGATTAGTTTCCACCTGTGCACTCCCTACTTATACCTCACTTCCCCTGCACTCCCTGGCCGGATCTTGTTGCCCTTGTGCCTAGTGAAAGCGTTCCCTTGTTTGTTCCTAGCCCGTGTTCCAGACCTCCTGCCGTTGCCCCTGACTACGATCCTTGCTGCCTGCCCCGACCTTCTGCTACGTCCGACCTTGCTTCTGTCTACTCCCTTGTACCGCGCCTATCTTCAGCAGTCAGAGAGGTTGAGCCGTTGCTAGTGGATACGACCTGGTCACTACCGCCGCAGCAAGACCATCCCGCTTTGCGGCGGGCTCTGGTGAAAACCAGTAGTGACTTAGAACCGGTCCACTAGCACGGTCCTCGCCAATCCCTCTCTGGCACAGAGGATCCACCTCCTGCCAGCCGGCATCATGACAGTAGATCCGGCCATGGATTCCGCTGAGGTGCCGCTGTCAAGTCTTGCCGACATTTCCACGGTGATCGCCCAGCAAGCCCTAAAGATCGCCCAACGAAATCTCCAGCTGGCATACTTGACCTCCGTGACACTGAATCTTCAGTCACAGATACAGCAGCTGCAGCCGCAGTTACAGCAACTTCTGTCACAGACACAGCAGCTGCAACAACCATCTCCTCCGCCGGCTCCTGCAACTCCTCCGCAGCAACCGGCCGCTCCTAACCCCTGCTTGTCCCTGCCGGACAAATTTGATGGGGACTCTAGACTCTGCCGTGGTCTCCTTTCTGGAAAGGCCTTGTCTTGGGCCACACCGCTCGGGGACCGCAATGATCCTGCCACAGCCACAGTCCAGTCCTTCTTCGCTGAGGTCCGTGGTGTCTTCGAGGAGCCTGCCCGAGCTTCTTCTGCCGAGACTGCCCTGCTGAACCTGGCCCAGGGTGTTTCTTCCGTTGGCGAGTACGCCATTCAGTTCCGTGCTCTTGCTTCCGAGTTGTCCTGGAATACTGAGGTCCTCTGCGCGACCTTTAAAAAAGGCCTATCCAGCAACATTAAAGATGTTCTGGCCGCACGAGAAACTCCTGCCAACCTACATGAACTCATTCTTCTTGCCACTCGCATTGACATGCGTTCTTCCGGATGGCGTCTGGAGCTCCGCCTGGATATGGACTTTGTTCGCACGAGGCGTTTTTTCCCCCCGGCTCCTCTCTCCTCTGGTCCTCTGCAATCCGTTCCTGTGCCTCCCGCCGTGGAGGCTATGCAAGTTGACCGGTCTCGCTTGACACCTCAAGAGAGGACACGACGCCGCATGGAGAATCTTTGCCTGTACTATGCCGGTACCGAACACTTCCTGAAGGATTGTCCTATCCGTCCTCCCCGCCTGGAAAGACGTACGATGACTCCGCACAAAGGTGACACAGTTCTTGATGTCAACTCTGCTTCTCCACGCCTTACTGTGCCTGTGCGGATATCTGCCTCTACCTTCTCCTTCTCTACTATGGCCTTCTTGGATTCCGGATCTGCAGGAAATTTTTTTTTTGGCCTCTCTTATCAACAGGTTCAACGTCCCTGTGACCAGTCTCGCCAGACCCCTCTACATCAATTGTGTTAACAATGAAAGATTGGACTGTGCCGTGCGTTACCGCACGGAACCCCTCCTAATGTGCCTCGGACCTCATCACGGAAAAATTGAGTTTTTGGTCCTCAGGTTCTTTGGCCCCAAGAAGAGGGGGAGACCCAAGGGGGGGGTACTGTTACGCCGAGCGCTCCGGGTCCCCGTTCCTCCCCGGAGCGCTCGCCTCATCCTCGTTACTGCAGCGCCCCGGTCAGATCCACTGACTGGGTGCGCTGCGGTACCGCCTCCAGCCGGGATGCGATTCGCGATGCGGGTGGCGCCCGCTCGCGATGCGCACCCCGGCTCCCGTACCTGACTCGCTCTCCGTCGGTCCTGTCCCGGCGCGCGCGGCCCCGCTCCCTAGGGCGCGCGCGCGCCGGGTCTCTGCGATTTAAAGGGCCAGTGCACCAATGATGGTGCCTGGTCCAATCTTCCCAATTACCTTGATTAGTTTCCACCTGTGCACTCCCTACTTATACCTCACTTCCCCTGCACTCCCTGGCCGGATCTTGTTGCCCTTGTGCCTAGTGAAAGCGTTCCCTTGTTTGTTCCTAGCCCGTGTTCCAGACCTCCTGCCGTTGCCCCTGACTACGATCCTTGCTGCCTGCCCCGACCTTCTGCTACGTCCGACCTTGCTTCTGTCTACTCCCTTGTACCGCGCCTATCTTCAGCAGTCAGAGAGGTTGAGCCGTTGCTAGTGGATACGACCTGGTCACTACCGCCGCAGCAAGACCATCCCGCTTTGCGGCGGGCTCTGGTGAAAACCAGTAGTGACTTAGAACCGGTCCACTAGCACGGTCCTCGTCAATCCCTCTCTGGCACAGAGGATCCACCTCCTGCCAGCCGGCATCGTGACAATATGGTAAATAAATATGTCCCATTATACCAAGCTTTGTATAAGAGTCGTAGGTGCCCGAGGAAGTTTGATAAGGTGTGGACTCCTTGGCTTTTACTGGATGTGTCAGGTGACCTTCCATCCTTCTGGGAGGGGGTCGGAGTCACTGGGATGTGTGGTAGTGTGAATGTATGCTTGTGTGTTGGGTCTCTCTGGACGGTGCCAGAGATGCTCCTTCCCTATGTGTTTGATTGCCACTCTGTTGTCGTATCCATGTCATTGTGATGGAGTTGTCTTATGGACCTACAGAGACTCTGGTTGTATGTTGCACTTTCTTTATTTTTTGCAAAATTAAATAAATAAATACTTTAAAAAAAAATGAGAGGAGTCCCATACCCCCGACAATATAACTTATATGAACTTTCCTGTTCACGAACACAGGGGAGAAGCCACATGAGCACTAGAGATAAATCCGCACTGTTCTTCAGGGAGTTGGATATTCAGCTCCTCTTCTCATATAAGATGCATTTTGGTTACTATTAGGAGCAGAAGAAATCAAATAAGAATAAAGCTTAGATAGTATTATTATTTAGGAAATAAATACAATCTCTCTAACCAATTTCGGGGACGTATGTTAGTATAATGCTTAAAACATTGGAGAGTAAAGATAAATTTACTTATAAAACCCCAGAAAGCCTGAGATTCCTCTATGGCCAAAGTCTTAGTAGAAGAATATAAATCTCGTAACGTAAAAGAATGTAAACGTTCCCACAAAGGGGAATAGGGAAAATGTGTTTAGTAATAACCATAGGGTATAAAGAAAGTGGGGTTAGGGGAGAAGGGAAATCAGAATCAGTCGTAGAGCAGTCTCGTAATACCGATAAAGTTATATATAAAAGAGGAAAGAACTAGAGAGGCCAAGGAGGAGTGCGGGGGCCACAAAATGGGCCCTATAGAAGGAGGGACTGAGGAGAATTCCATATCCACATGAGGAGGAATATAAAGGGGAGGATGAGAAAAAGAAGAGCGAACGAGCTCTAATAATCCAGACGAAGGAAAAGCTTTATAATAAGTGTGTAAATCCGGAAACACAAAACCGCCGTCTAATGTCTTCAGGGTGAGCGTCTATACGGGACACGTGGTCTCTTCTGAATCATAACAAAATTACAAAATAACCATCGGATAGAAGAAAAATAACAATTCCGTACTATGATAGGGACGGACTGTAGCAAATAGTATTTTTGGTAATTATAAGATTTAAGAATCTTTTTCCTTCCAATCCACGACATATATGGAAATTTACGAGCATGTAACTGGGTCTTCAATCCGTGTAATAATGGCGCAAAGTGTGAAGTAAAGAGATCTTGTATCAGATGTGATCAGATCTCTATGGATTTTATACCCCAGGGAGGACAAAGAAAAGGAAAAGAATTACACCGATGTTTACTGAACCCGGGGGACTGTCACGATGCCGGCTGGCAGGTAGTGGATCCTCTGTGCCGGAGAGGGATTGGCGTGGACCGTGCTAGTGGATCGGTTCTAAGTCACTACTGGTTTTCACCAGAGCCCGCCGCAAAGCGGGATGGTCTTGCTGCGGCGGTAGTGACCAGGTCGTATCCACTAGCAACGGCTCACCTCTCTGGCTGCTGAAGATAGGCGCGGTACAAGGGAGTAGACAGAAGCAAGGTCGGACGTAGCAGAAGGTCGGGGCAGGCAGCAAGGATCGTAGTCAGGGGCAACGGCAGGAGGTCTGGAACACAGGCTAGGAACACACAAGGAAACGCTTTCACTGGCACGATGGCAACAAGATCCGGCAAGGAAGTGCAGGGGAAGTGAGGTGATATAGGGAAGTGCACAGGTGATCAGACTAATTGGAACCACTGCGCCAATCAGCGGCGCAGTGGCCCTTTAAATCGCAAAGACCCGGCGCGCGCGCGCGCCCTAAGGAGCGGGGCCGCGCGCGCCGGGACAGGACCGACGGAGAGCGAGTCAGGTACGGGAGCCGGGGTGCGCATCGCGAGCGGGCGCTACCCGCATCGCGAATCGCATCCCGGCTGGAGGCAGTATCGCAGCGCCCCGGGTCAGTGGATCTGACCGGAGCGCTGCAGTGAGGAGAGTGTAGCGAGCGCTCCGGGGAGGAGCGGGGACCCGGAGCGCTCGGCGTAACAGTACCCCCCCCTTGGGTCTCCCCCTCTTCTTAGAGCCTGAGAACCTGAGGAGTAGACTTTTGTCTAGGATATTGTCCTCAGGTTACCAGGATCTCTCTTCTGGACCACAACCCTCCCAATCCACTAAAAAAAAGGTTTTCCCTCTGACCTTTTTTGATGCCAGAATCTCTTTGACGGAGAAGATGTCCGAGGAGTCGGAAACAGGAGTGGGAGGAACAGATTTGGGAGAGAAACGGTTGATGATGAGTGGTTTAAGAAGAGAAACGTGAAAGGCATTAGGAATACGAAGAGAAGGAGGAAGAAGAAGTTTGTAAGAGACAGGATTAATCTGACACAAAATTTTGAAAGGACCAAGATAGCGTGGTCCCAACTTGTAGCTAGGGACACGGAAGCGGACATATTTAGCGGAGAGCCATACCTTGTCTCCAGGGGAAAAAATGGGAGGAGCTCTTCTTTTCTTATCCGCGAACTTCTTCATGCGTGATGAAGCCTGTAAGAGAGAATTTTGGGTCTCTCTCCATATGATGGAAAGGTCACGAGAAATTTCATCCACAGCGGGCAGACCAGAGGGCAAGGGGGTAGGGAGGGGGGGGAAGAGGGTGACGGCCGTACACCACGAAAAATGGGGATTTGGAGGAAGATTCAGAGACTCTGAAGTTATACGAGAATTCGGCCCATGGAAGGAGATCTGCCCAGTCATCCTGGCGGGAGGAAACAAAATGTCGTAAATAATCACCCAAGACCTGGTTAATTCTTTCTACTTGTCCATTGGATTGGGGATGATATGCAGAAGAAAAATTTAGTTTAATCTTGAGTTGTTTACAGAGAGCCCTCCAGAATTTAGACACGAATTGGACGCCTCTATCCGAGACGATCTGCGTAGGCAACCCGTGAAGACGAAAAATGTGTACAAAAAATTGTTTAGCCAACTGAGGCGCTGAAGGAAGACCAGGAAGAGGGATGAAATGTGCCATTTTGGAGAATCGATCAACGACCACCCAAATAACAGTGTTGCCACGGGAAGGGGGTAAATCAGTAATAAAATCCATACCAATCAGAGACCAAGGCTGTTCGGGGACAGGCAGGGGATGAAGAAAACCAGCGGGCTTCTGGCGAGGAGTCTTATCCCGGGCACAGATAGTGCAGGCTCGCACAAAGTCCACAACATCCGTCTCCAGAGTCGGCCACCAATAGAAGCGGGAGATGAGTTGCACAGATTTCTTGATGCCCACATGACCTGCGAGATGGGAGGAGTGACCCCATTTGAGGATTCCGAGGCGTTGGCGTGGAGAAACAAAGGTCTTTCCTGGAGGAGTTTGCCTGATGGAGGCTGGAGAAGTGGAAATCAGGCAGTCAGGAGGAATGATGTGTTGCGGAGAGAGTTCAACTTCCGAAGCATCCGAGGAACGAGAGAGAGCATCGGCCCTAATGTTCTTATCGGCAGGCCGAAAGTGAATTTCAAAATTAAATCGGGCAAAGAACAGAGACCACCGGGCCTGGCGAGGATTCAGCCGTTGGGCAGACTGGAGGTAGGAGAGGTTCTTGTGATCGGTGTAAATAATAACTGGAAATCTTGATCCCTCCAGCAGATGCCTCCATTCCTCAAGTGCTAATTTGATGGCTAGAAGCTCTCGATCCCCGATGGAGTAGTTCCTCTCCGCCGGAGAGAAGGTCCTAGAAAAAAAACCACAAGTGACAGCATGCCCGGAAGAATTTTTTTGTAGAAGAACAGCTCCAGCTCCCACTGAGGAGGCATCAACCTCCAATAGGAAGGGTTTGGAAGGGTCAGGTCTGGAGAGCACGGGAGCCGAAGAAAAGGCAGACTTGAGTCGTTTAAAGGCGTCTTCCGCTTGAGGAGGCCAAGACTTGGGATCGGCATTTTTTTTGGTTAAAGCCACGATAGGAGCCACAACGGTAGAAAAATGTGGAATAAATTGTCTGTAATAATTGGCGAACCCCAAAAAGCGTTGGATAGCACGGAGTCCGGAGGGGCGTGGCCAATCTAAGACGGCAGAGAGTTTGTCTGGATCCATTTGTAGTCCCTGGCCAGAGACCAAGTATCCTAGAAAAGGAAGAGATTGGCATTCAAACAGACATTTCTCAATTTTGGCATAGAGTTGATTGTCACGAAGTCTCTGAAGAACCATACGGACATGCTGGCGGTGTTCTTCTAGATTGGCAGAAAAAATCAGGATATCGTCCAGATATACAACAACACAGGAGTATAAAAGATCACGAAAAATTTCATTAACAAAGTCTTGGAAGGCGGCAGGGGCGTTGCACAGGCCAAAGGGCATGACCAGATACTCAAAGTGTCCATCTCTGGTGTTAAATGCCGTTTTCCATTCATCCCCCTCTCTGATGCGGATGAGATTATAAGCACCTCTTAAGTCCAGTTTAGTAAAGATGTGGGCACCTTGGAGGCGATCAAAGAGTTCAGAGATGAGGGGTAGGGGGTAGCGGTTCTTAACCGTGATTTTATTAAGACCGCGGTAGTCAATGCAAGGACGTAGGGAGCCATCTTTTTTGGACACAAAGAAAAATCCGGCTCCGGCAGGAGAGGAGGATTTACGGATAAAGCCCTTTTTTAAATTTTCCTGGACGTATTCAGACATGGCAAGAGTCTCTGGGGCGGACAGAGGATAAATTCTGCCCCGGGGTGGAGTAGTGCCCGGGAGAAGGTCGATAGGACAATCATAAGGCCTGTGAGGAGGTAGAGTCTCAGCTTGTTTTTTGCAAAGAACATCCCCAAAGTCCATATAGGCCTTAGGGAGACCGGTTACTGGAGGAACCACAGAGTCACGGCAAGGGTTACTGGGAACCGGTTTTAGACAGTCCTTGGAACAAGAGGGCCCCCAACTCTTGATCTCCCCAGTGGACCAATCCAGGGTTGGGGAATGAAGTTGAAGCCAGGGAAGTCCAAGGAGAATTTCAGAAGTGCAATTGGGGAGGACCAAAAGTTCAATCCTCTCGTGATGAGATCCGATGCACATTAGAAGGGGCTCCGTGCGGAAACGTATGGTACAGTCCAATCTTTCATTGTTTACACAATTGATGTAAAGGGGTCTGGCGAGACTGGTCACTGGGATGTTGAACCTGTTGACGAGAGAGGCCAAAATAAAATTTCCTGCAGATCCAGAGTCCAAGAAGGCCATAGTAGAGAAGGAGAAGGCAGAGGCAGACATCCGCACAGGCACAGTAAGACGTGGAGAAGCAGAGTAGACATCAAGGACTGTCTCACCTTTGTGCGGAGTCAGCGTACGTTTTTCCAGGCGGGGAGGACGGATAGGACAATCCCTCAGGAAGTGTTCGGTACTAGCACAGTACAGGCAGAGATTCTCCATGCGGCGTCGTGTCCTCTCTTGAGGTGTCAGGCGAGACCGGTCGACCTGCATAGCCTCCACGGCGGGAGGCACAGGAACGGATTGCAGGGGACCAGAGGAGAGAGGAGCCGAGGAGAAGAAACGCCTCGTGCGAACAGAGTCCATATCTTGGCGGAGCTCCTGACGCCTTTCGGAAAAACGCATGTCAATGCGAGTGGCTAGGTGAATGAGTTCATGTAGATTAGCAGGGATTTCTCGTGCGGCCAGAACATCTTTAATGTTGCTGGATAGGCCTTTTTTAAAGGTCGCGCAGAGGGCCTCATTATTCCAGGATAGTTCTGAAGCAAGAGTACGGAATTGTACGGCATACTCGCCAACGGAAGAATTACCCTGGACCAGGTTCAACAGGGCAGTCTCAGCAGAAGAGGCTCGGGCAGGTTCCTCAAAGACACTTCGGATTTCCGAGAAGAAGGAGTGTACAGAGGCAGTGACGGGGTCATTGCGGTCCCAGAGCGGTGTGGCCCAAGACAGGGCTTTTCCAGACAGAAGGCTGACTACGAAAGCCACCTTAGACCTTTCAGTGGGAAACTGGTCCGACATCATCTCCAGGTGCAGGGAACATTGGGAAAGAAAGCCACGGCAAAACTTAGAGTCCCCATCAAATTTATCCGGCAAGGATAGGCGTAGACCAGAAGCGGCCACTCGCTGCGGAGGAGGTGCAGGAGCTGGCGGAGGAGATGATTGCTGAAGCTGTGGTAGTAACTGCTGTAGCATAACGGTCAGTTGAGACAGCTGTTGGCCTTGTTGCGCTATCTGTTGTGACTGCTGGGCGACCACCGTGGTGAGGTCAGCGACAACTGGCAGAGGAACTTCAGCGGGATCCATGGCCGGATCTACTGTCACGATGCCGGCTGGCAGGTAGTGGATCCTCTGTGCCGGAGAGGGATTGGCGTGGACCGTGCTAGTGGATCGGTTCTAAGTCACTACTGGTTTTCACCAGAGCCCGCCGCAAAGCGGGATGGTCTTGCTGCGGCGGTAGTGACCAGGTCGTATCCACTAGCAACGGCTCACCTCTCTGGCTGCTGAAGATAGGCGCGGTACAAGGGAGTAGACAGAAGCAAGGTCGGACGTAGCAGAAGGTCGGGGCAGGCAGCAAGGATCGTAGTCAGGGGCAACGGCAGGAGGTCTGGAACACAGGCTAGGAACACACAAGGAAACGCTTTCACTGGCACGATGGCAACAAGATCCGGCAAGGAAGTGCAGGGGAAGTGAGGTGATATAGGGAAGTGCACAGGTGATCAGACTAATTGGAACCACTGCGCCTATCAGCGGCGCAGTGGCCCTTTAAATCGCAAAGACCCGGCGCGCGCGCGCCCTAAGGAGCGGGGCCGCGCGCGCCGGGACAGGACCGACGGAGAGCGAGTCAGGTACGGGAGCCGGGGTGCGCATCGCGAGCGGGCGCTACCCGCATCGCGAATCGCATCCCGGCTGGAGGCAGTATCGCAGCGCCCCGGGTCAGTGGATCTGACCGGAGCGCTGCAGTGAGGAGAGTGTAGCGAGCGCTCAGGGGAGGAGCGGGGACCCGGAGCGCTCGGCGTAACAGGGACGCTGAGATATTGACGACTTCTCATATAGAAAAATGGATTTTAAGATTTGAGACCGAAAATAGACGTCAAGACGGGAAACGCTGGTCTAGGGTTTGTGATAAATAAAAGTATCTGCAGCGTCTTATGTTCAGAAGAGACGATCTTCAAGGGAGACGCGCGGATCCTGTCTGATGCCTTGAATTAAAGTCTCTATAATCATAATGAGAAGGGGGCGGGGACAACACTGACACGTTACATTCCCTATATACAACGTCAGGGACAATATTACATTTATTATAAGTCCAGTGTGCGGAGATGATTATAAGAATAATAAATAATATAAGAAAGAAAACTTTTATTAACAATTGGTAACAAGTTTGGAGATGCAGTATATGATATATGTATAAATGTCAGATATCCTATGTACATGGATAATATATAGATGTGTTATCTGCATCATTTACTGCTCTGAATTGGCTTCTCTCCTGTGTGAGTTCTTTGATGTACAACAAGACTTGATTTCAGAGCAAAACATTTCCCACATTCTGAACATAAAAATGGCTTCTCTCCTGTGTGAGTTCTTTGATGTCGAATAAGATGTGATTGCTGAGTAAAACATTTCCCACATTCTAAGCATGAAAATTGCTTCTCTTCTGTGTGAGTTTTTTGATGTTGAATAAGATTTGGTTTCAGAGTAAAACATTTCCCACATTCTGAACATGAAAATGGCTTGTCTCCTGTGTGAGTTTTTTGATGTACAACAAGACCGGATTTAAAAGTAAAACATTTCCCACATTCTGAACATGAATATGGCTTATCTCCTGTGTGAGTTCTTTGATGTTGAACCAAACTTGATTTTACAGTAAAACATTTCCCACATTCTGAACATGAAAATGGCTTGTCTCCTGTATGAGCTCTTTGATGTTGAACAACACTTGATTTTACAGTAAAACATTTCCCACATTCTGAACATGAAAATGGCTTCTCTCCTGTGTGAGCTCTTTGATGTTGAACAAGACTTGATTTTACAGTAAAACATTTCCCACATTCTGAGCATGAAAATGGCTTCTCTTCTGTGTGAGTTCTTTGATGTTTAATAAAATTTGGTTTCAGAGTAAAACATTTCCCACATTCTGAACATGAAAATGGCTTGTCTCCTGTGTGAGCGCTTTGATGTTGAACAAGACTTGATTTTAAAGTAAAACATTTCCCACATTCTGAACATGAAAATGGCTTCTCTCCTGTGTGAGTTCTTTGATGTTGAATAAGATGTGATTTCCGAGTAAAACATTTTCCACATTCTGAGCATGAAAATGGCTTCTCTTCTGTGTGAGTTCTTTGATGTTGAATAAGATGTGATTTCCTAGTAAAACATTTTCCACATTCTGAGCATGAAATTGGCTTCTCTCCTGTGTGAGTTCTTTGATGTACAACAAGACCGGATTTAAAAGGAAAACATTTCCCACATTCTGAGCATGAAAATAGCTTCTCTCCTGTGTGATTTCTTTGATGTACAACAAGACGTGATTTAAAAGGAAAACATTTCCCACATTCTGAGCATGAATATGGTTTCTTTCCTGTATGAGCTCGTTGATGTCCAACATCCCTTCTGTGACCGTTTTTTTGCTGAACATCCTGTGATGAATGAGAAGACAGGACCTGTATATAAGGATGAGATGACAGATCTTGGCTGTGAAGGGCTGAGGGTGTATCTGGGATAATGGAATGTTCTTCATATGTATCTTGTGTGATATCATCATCTGCTTTATAATCTGAAGATATAAGATTCTCCTCTGATCTCCTGGTACAAGAATCTGCCAAGAATAAAACAGATTTTATCAGTATTAACCCTTAACATCCCAGGATATTTAAGCTTTTGTGTTTTTCTTTTTTTTCCCTCCTCTCCTCCCAGCCTAAACTCTTTTCTTTTCCCATCTACACTGGGTTTAAGAGCTTGTTTTTGTGGGACCGATCTTACACTGTATTGCACCACCAATGATTCTCACCAAACGTAGCTTTAGGCTTCTTTTATTGTAGCAGGTGAACAAACAAGTGCAAACTCACATGCAGAGAGCGACGTCCGTTTCACACAATACTGTGCTTCTTCTGCTACAACCGGCTACAATAAAAGAAGCCTAAAGCTACATTTGGTGAGTTGCCGTCTACTTTCTTTTCTTCCATTGAAGTATACTACGGTTGTGTTGACTTTGGTACGCTGAGCACCACCACAGGCTACCATAAGTGACCTAGAACTCGGCACAGGACTTTTGCAACACTCCACAGCAATTACAGTAGTGCCAGTTGGAACTTTCTTTGTACATATTTATAAAGAACGCAGAAGGAAAAGGAAAAAAAGTACAATAAAACACCACAATAAAAAACCAAAGGGTGGGATGTATGGGAGTTGTCGTGGAGACTTCCAGAAAAGGAATTATGGGCGAGTATAATTCACCATTTCCCCCCACGTCTCCACAACAGCACCCATGAGAAATACCAAAGAATTTATTAGTGAGGGACTATAGCACTGAGAACTTTACGTCCAAAGGCCATATCCTCAGAAGACAAAATGTGAACTCTATAATGTCTGGAAAAAGTATTAAGTTTTTTCCAAGTGGCAGCTTTGCAAATCTGTTCTACAGAAGCTCCTGCTCTCTCTGCCCATGATGAGGAAATTGCTCTAGTAGAATGGGCCTTCAATTGTATAGGAGGGGCTTTACCTCGGGCCACATAAGCCTCTGAAATTGAGGTCTTAATCCATCTGGCTATAGAACTCCTAGAGGCTTTCTTGCCTCTATTAGGGCCAGCAAACTGAATAAACAGATTATCATCCTTCCTCCACTGACTAGTTCTTTCAATGTAAAGGAGAACAGCTCTTCTAAAATCCAAGAGACTATATGATTTTTCTAAGTCATTTTTTGGATTTGAACAGAAGGATGGAACCACAATATCCTGTGATCTATGAAAGGTAGAGACAACTTTAGGAAGGAAGTTAGGATAAAGCTTAAAAATGATTTTGTCATCCAAAATTCTGATATAAGGCTCCCGGATAGAAAGAGCCTGAATTTCACCTACTCTCCTAGCTGTAGTGATGGCAATTAAAAATATAGTTTTCAGAGTCAAACATTTTTCAGAAATAGAATCCAGAGGCTCAAAGGGATCCAGAGGAAGAGCCGCTAGAACTGTATTTAAATTCCACTGAGGACAGATATTTAAAGTCTTAGGTCTGAGTCTGCTGGACGCTTTAATAAATCTTGAAATCCACATGTTATCAGCCAATTTTACATGATAGAGAGCACTGAGAGCAGAAACCTGTACTTTGAGGGAACTAGGGGAAAGACCTAAATCAAATCCCTGCTGAAGGAAGTCTAGAATTTTTGGAATCACCGGAGTGTTGATAGAAAAAGAATCTCCACACAAAGAAATAAACTTCTTCCAAGTTTTAGCATAGATTCTAGAGGTAGTATCTTTATGGCTAGATAGAAGTGTATTTACTACCTTTTCAGGGAAACCTTCCTTCAGCAGAATGGACTTTTCAATTTCCATGCTGTCAAGCTGAGGTTTTTCATCTGACGATGAAAGGGCAGATGGGATCCTCTATACTTAGAGTTTTTAGTCGAGAAAACCAGCTTTTCTTTGGCCAGTATGGGGCTACTAGGATTAGAATGCAATGGCAGTTCATTCGTTTTTGAAGGACCCGAGATATCAGAGGTAGGGGAGGAAATGCATATCCCATACTGAATGTCCAATCCTGAGCCAAAGCATCTACTGCTAGAGGAGAGTCTTTTGGATTTAAGGAATAGAATAGATCCATCTTGTGATTTATCCTGGTTGCAAACAGATCTATTTGAGGAACCCCCCATCTCTCCATAATCATACTGAACATCCACGGGGCTAGAGACCATTCCCCCTGGTCTAATATATGTTTGCTCAGGAAGTCCGCCTCTAAGTTCCAGATCCCTCTGAGATGGATTGCTGATATCGAAAGTACTTTGTTTTCTGCCCAATAAAATATTTGATGAGAAATTGATTGAAGAGCTGTATGTCTTGGACCCCCCTGACATCTTATAAAGGCCACTGCAGTCATGTTGTCCGAGTAAATGAGGATATGGCGATTCTTGCAGTTTTCCTCCAGTTCTTGGAGTGTCATCCATATTGCCAGTAGCTCTCTGAAGTTGGAAGACTTCCTTGCTGTCTGAGGATCCCACTTTTCTTGGACTACTCGAATCTCTGAGTGAGCACCCATTCCCCTGCACTGGCATCTGTTGTTATGAGTAACTGGTTTGTCTGGAACCAACCTACTCCCTTCTCTAATTTTTTCTTAGATGGCTTTTTACTTGAGAGGGAATTATCACTCTTTTGTCTAAAGACTTCTGAGACTTGTCCCAAATGGCTAGAATCCACTTTTGTAGAGGCCTGGAGTGAAACTGAGCCCAAGCTAAAGATTGGATACATGATGTCATATGACGCAGAGTGGACATTGCCGTCCTGATTGTACAAAAGTGGAAGGATAGGAACCGGGACACTAATGCCTGCAGTAATACCCTCTTGGAATCCAGAAGAAAGGAGGTCTGAATCCTTGAATCCAAGAGGGTACCCAGGAATATCTTCCTCTGACTGGGAATAAGATCTGATTTGTCCACATTTAGAATCCAGCCCAACTTCTGGAGAACAAGAATAGTTCTTTGTAAATGAATGTCGTCTAGATAAGGAATAATTAGAATAGACTCTTTCCTGAGAAGGGCAACCACCTCTGCCAAGACCTTGATGAAAATTCAAGGCGCAGATGACAGGCCGAATGGGAGACAGACAAACTGAAAGTGGCGGACACTGGACCCCCACTGGATGGCAAATCGCAAAATTTTTTGGGAATTTGAATGGATAGGAATATGGTAATAAGCATCTCGAAGATCGATTGTCGCCATCACCGTCCCATTCTTTATCAACTGAACTGCAGATTTTACAGATTCAATCTTGAATTTTTTGTAAACCACAAATTTTTTGGACTCTGACTAGTAACAACGTATCTCGGAGGGGGAGGTGATGACAACTTGATCCCCCCTCTGGCCTGGCGTCATTGTTTAGGGTTGGAAGAGGACTGACCGGGGTTAGTGAAGATATTTCTACCCCTATTCCTGTAAGACCACCATCCTGTTTTCCCTTTACCTCCTCTGAAAGATTGGTCTGACTGGGAAAAAATACGAAAAGGAGATTTCATAGGTTGGACCTTATCTAAGGATAGTCCTTTTTTCTTGTCTGCTGCTTTTTCCAATATAGAATCCAGCTCTGGACCAAATAAAAAAATGTCATGGAAAGGAAGGGATCAGAGTTTACTTTTTGAAGTCATGTCTCCCGACCAAGATTTTAGCCACAGTACACGCCTAGTGGTATTGGACAAAACAGCAGTATGAGAAGCAAGTTTTACCGATTCTGCAGAGGCATCTGATAAAAAATTAGATGCCATTTTGAGCAGAGGCAAGGATTCCAAAATTTGGTCTTTATGGGTATCAGACTGGTGGTATTCCAGTTGGTCTAACCAAACTCCTAAAGTTCTGTCCACACAGGTAGAGGCCTTAACAGTGAAGAAGCAGCTTCCCAGTTCTTTGTAAGCAAACTCTCTGCCTTTTTATCCATGGGATCCTTAAGTTGTGTAGCATCCTCGAAAGGCAGAGAGGTACGCTTTGCTACCTTAGCAACCGAGACGTCTACTAATGGTATCGTGTCCCAGGTAGTAGAGTCTGCGTCATCAAAGGGATATCACCTTTTTAGACCCCCTAGGAATAATAGCATTCTTTTCTGGCTTTGCCCATTCATCCTTAATAATTTTATGTAAATTCGCATGAACAGGGAACGTACAGGATTTCCTGTCTCCTAGGCCTCCAAAAAGCTCATCCTGGATAGACTTAGTCTCCTGAACTTCCTCTAAATTCAAGGTAGTACGAAAGGACTTAATTAAGGATTCGATATAGTCAGAATTCAAAGAAGAATCTTCCTCTTCATGAGGATTTTCCACATATTCTCCATTCTGGAGATACACTTTCTTCAGAATCCGAAAAGGATACAGTTTTGGTCTTTTTTTACAGCTGAGACATGAACCATAGTAGATGCCACAGGGGTAATAGGTGTAAAAGAAGCCAATGCAGAGTGAATCTCTGAATGAATCATGGAGTTAATTTCTTGCATGAGTGTGGGAGAATCATCTTTAACCGCTGATGCCATGCATGCTTTACACAGAAGTTTATAAGCAGATTAAGGAAACTCTTTATAGCACATTACACATTTTTTTTGGTTTTGATTTTTTTGATTTAACAGAAGAACCTGCAGAATCCTTGTCTCCTTGCAATTAGAAGGAAGAGAAGGATAAAACACCACGCAAACGAAGATAGGCCAGGGAGAACCCATAGGCCCTCAGTATTCACTGATCCTTGGACCGCTGGAGGATCTGGAATCTTTGTAGGCGAGCTCATGATGCAGCCTTGTAATAACAAACGCTGGAATCAGGTAGAGCAGCTTCCATCTGGGAGAGGGGCTTCTTATAGGAAAAAAGCCGGTCTCCAGATTCAAATTCCGCGACCTATGGCGGCTGGAAGTGACGTCAGACACCATCGTTCCGGCTGGAAGGAGATTCTGCAGACTGCTCATCGGGACTTTTAAACAAGGAAGCGCTCGCGTGAGGCAAAGCCCTGGACACAATAAGAGCAGAGTCCGCTGCAAGAACGCCGCCAGCACCTGCAGTGCTCCCGCAGAGTTTTCTCTGCTCCATACTCCCGGAGTGGACCCACAGCACGGACCGGACCTATGGGAGAGAACAAGACAGGGGGTGTGCTGTGCCAGCACCCCGAGTCTGCAAGGCCCCAGTAAGGACCTTCCAATTTTTTTCATGCAGGAGAGAAGACCCCCCTGCACCTCTCAGCTCCTTCCCTGACAGGGACAGGAAAAAACACTGGTGTGGAGAGGAAGGGGTGGGGAATTTAACCTCTCAGTGTTTTTCCTGTCCCAATCAGGAGGAGGAGATAATCTCATGGGTGCTGTCGTGGAGACGTGGGGGGAAAAGTGCACTGCATAAAAATGGAAGCCCACAAAATGATGTATTTTTTTTTTGTTGGGTGGTAAAATGATCTATCTACTTTCCACCACTACCTACCTACACCGTCTACCTACCAATGCTATCTACCTACCGCCATTATCTGCCTTCATACTGGCATTATCTACACTATTTAGGGCACTGAGGGTAGGAAAGAATTGGGAAATGTGCTGGAAACGTGCGGCGCCTAACGTGTTTCTCTGGCAGATTCTGTGGGGATGAAAAGGAAAGAGAACGACTTCAGGAAGACGCCCCCTGTGATTCACCACATGTAACTGCACTGTAATCACTTATATGGTCTGCAGCGCCTGTATAGAGCTGGGGGCACTGTATGGGGGATATTGGTCTGTGTACAGGGGTTTTATTCAGTATCAGTATGGCAGTATTATCCCGTCATTATATGGTGGTAATGGTGGTGGTCATGATGTGGTGCAATTATTCATCCCTTTTATTCCTTTATCACGACAAAATCCTGATGTCCCGATCAGCTGAGAGGACGGTGGGAGGGCCCTTACCTGCCTCCTCGTCGTCTGATCAGTGTTCTATTGCTCCAAGCCTGAAGCAGCAGAGCACTGATAACAATGATCAATGTTATGGCATAGCACTGATCAGTATATACAATCAGAGGATTGCAGGTAATAGTCCCCTATGGGGGCTAAAAAAAAAGTGTCAAATAAAAAGAAAAAGTTAATAAATGTGTATAAGCCCCTCCCCTAATAAAAGTTTGAATCCCCATTTCCATTTTTTTTAAATAAATGTAATTTAAAAAAAATATACAAAACAAAACGTGGTACCGCCACGTGCATAAATGGCCGAACTATTTAAATATAAGGTTGGCCAAACTGCACGGTCGATGGTGTACACGTAAAAAAATACCAAAGTTCAAAATTGTGCATTTTTGGTCACTTCATATACTATAAAAATATTAATGAAATGCAACAAAAAAAGTCCCATCAAAACAGAAATGGTACCGATAAAAACTACAGACCACGGCGCAAAAAATGACCCTCATACAGACGCGTATACGTAAAAATATGAAGTTATGGAGCTCAGAAGAGGACAATTTTAAACATATTAATGTTGGTGCATGAATTTTTTAAAGTAGTAAAATAAAATAAAACCTATATAACTTGTGTATTCTTGTAACCGTCTGGACCTACAGAATAAAGATAAGGTGTTAATTTTACCGAAAAATGCACTGTGTAAAAACTAAAGCCCTAGAAAGAGGCAAATTGGCGTGTTTTTTTTTTTTATTTCCCCCCCACAAAATTTTTTTTTTGTTTCGCCGCAGATTATGTTATAAAATAATTGATGTCATTACAAAGTACGATTGGTGACGCAAAAAACAACAAGCCTCATATGGGTCTGTAGGTGCAAAAGTGAACGCATTATGATTTTTAGAAGGTCATAAGGAAAAAAGCAAAAGTGCAAAAAACAAAAACTTCCTGTGGAGCATACAGCAGCTGATAAGTACTGGAATGATTAAGATTTTATAAAAGAAGTCATTTACAAATCTGTATAATTTTATGGCACCAGATGATTAAAAAAAAAAAAAATTTCCACTGGAGTACCCCTTTAACCCCTTAACCCTTTAAGGACCCAGCCATTTTACACCTCAGGACCCGGCCATTTTTTGCAATTCTGACCACTGTCACTTTAAACATTAATAACTCTGAAATGCTTTTAGTTATCATTCTGATTCCGAGATTGTTTTTTCGTGACATATTCTACTTTAACTTAGTGGTAAAATTTTGTGGTATCTTGCATCCTTTCTTGGTGAAAAATCCCAACATTTTATGAAAAATTTGAAAATTTTGCATTTTTTTTAACTTTGAAGCTCTCTGCTTGTAAGGAAAATGGATATTCCAAATAATTTTTTTTTTTATTCACATATACAATATGTCCACTTTATATTTGCATCATAAAATTTACGTGTTTTTACTTTTGGAAGTCACCAGAGGGCTTCAAAGTTCAGCAGCAATTTTCCAATTTTTCACAAAATTTCCAAACTCACAATTTTTCATGGACCAGTTCAGGTTTGAAGTGGATTTGAAGGGTCTTCATATTAGAAATACCCCACAAATGACCCCATTATAAAAACTGCACCCCCAGAGTATTCAAAATGACATTCAGTCCGCGTTTTAACCCTTTAGGTGTTTCACAGGAATAACAGCAAAGTGAAGGAGAAAATGTATACTTATATTTGTAGACCAATTTCTCTCGAGTAAGCACATACCTCATAAGTCTATGTAAAGTGTTCGCCGGGCGCAGTAGAGGGCTCAGAAGCGAAGGAGCGACAAGGGGATTTTGGAGAGTACGTTTTTTTGAAATGGTTTTTGGGAGGCATGTTGCATTTAGGAAGCCCCTATGGTGCCAGAACAGCAAAAATCCCCCACATGGCATACCATTTTGGAAACTAGACCCCTTGAGGTACGTAACAAGGAATAAAGTGAGCCTTAATACCCAACAGGGGTTTCACGACTTTTGCATATGTAAAAAAATAAAAATAAAATTTCACTAAAATGTGTGTTTCCCCCCAAATTTCACATTTTTGCAAGGGTTAATAGCAGAAAATACCCCCCAAACATTGTAACCCCATCTCTTCTGAGTATGAAGGTACCCCATAAGTTGACCTGAGGTGTACTATGGGTGAACTACAATGCTCAGAAGAGAAGGAGTCATATTTGGCTTTTTGAGAGCAAATTTTGCTCGGGGGCATGTCGCATTTAGGAAGCCCCTATGGTGCCAGGACAGCAAAAAAAAAAACACATGGCATACCATTTTGGAAACTAGACCCCTTGTGGAACGTAACAAGAAATAAAGTGAGCCTTAATACCCCACAGGGGTTTCACGACTTTTGCATACGTAAAAAAAAATAAAAAAAAATCACTAAAATGTGTGTTTCCCCCCAAATTTCACATTTTTGCAAGGGTTAATAGCAGAAAATACCCCCCAAAATTTGTAACCACATCTCTTCTGATTATGGAGGTACCCCATAAGTTGACCTGAAGTGCACTACGGGCGAACTACAATGCTCAGAAGAGAAGGAGTCATATTTGGCTTTTTGAGAGCAAATTTTGCTCGGGGGGCATGTGGCATTTAGGAAGCCCCTATGGTGCCAGGACAGCAAAATAACCCCCACATGGCATACCATTTTGGAAACTAGACCCCTTGAGGAACGTAACAAGGCATAAAATGAGCATTTACCCCCCACTGGTGTCTGTCATATCTTTGGAACAGTGGGCTGTACAACATTTTTAATTTGCACAGCCCACTGTTCCAAAGATCTGTCAGACACCTGTGGGGTGTAAATTCTCACTGCACCCCTCATTACATTCCGTGAGGGGTGTAGTTTCCGAAATGGGGTCACATGTGGGGTTTTGTTTTTTTTGCGTTTGTCAAAACCGCTGTAACAATCAGCCACCCCTGTGCAAATCACCTCAAATGTACATGGCGCACTCTCCCTTCTGGGCCTTGTTGTGCGCCCCCAGAGCACTTTGCGCTCACATATGGGGTATCTCGGTACTCGGGAGAAATTGTGTTACAAATTTTGTGGCGCTTTTTTCCCCTTTACCTCTTGTCAAAATGAAAAGTATAGGGCAACACCAGCATGTTAGTGTAAAAAGTTTATTTTTTTACACTAACATGCTGGTGTAGACCCCAACTTCACCTTTTCATAAGGGGTGAAAGGAGAAAAAGCCCCCCAAGATTTGTTAGTCAATTTCTCCCGAGTACGGCGATACCCCATATGTGACCCTAAACTGTTGCCTTGAAATACGACAGGGCTCCAAAGTGAGAGAGCGCCATGCGCATTTGAGGCCTGAATTAGGGATTTGCATAGGGGTGGACATAGGGGTATTCTACGCCAGCGATTCCCAAACAGGGTGCCTCCAGCTGTTGCAAAACTCCCAGCATGCCTGGACAGTCAACGGCTGTCTGGCAATACCGGGAGTTGTTGTTTTGCAACAGCTGGAGGCTCCATTTTGGAAACCGTGGCGTACCAGGCGTTTTTCATTTTTATTGGGGAGGGGCGGGGGGCTGTGTAGGGGTATGCGTATATGTCGTGTTTTTTACTTTTTATTTTGTGTTAGTGTAGTGGTGTGTAGTGTTTTTAGGGTACAGTCACACGGGCGGGGGTTACAGCGAGTTTGAGCTGCCGCGCAAAATTTGCTGCATCGCAAACTTGCAGCCTGATACTCACTGTAAGCCCCCTGCCCATGTGAATGTACCCTGTACATTCACAGGGGGGGGGGGGGGGGACCTCCAGCTGTTGCAAAACTACTACTCCCAGCATGCCTGAGAATGTTTGGGAGTTGTGGTTTTGCAACAGCTGGAGGCACACGGGTTGGGAAACACTGAGTTAGGAAACAATGTTTCCCAACCAGTGTGCCTCCAGCTGTTGCAAAACCACAACTCCCAAACATTCTCAGGCATGCTGGGAGTAGTAGTTTGGCAACATCTTTAGAGCCAGATGTTGCCGAACTACAACTCCCAGCATGCTTGGAGTTGTAGTTTTGCAACATCTGGAGGACTACAGTTTGCAGACCACTAATACAGTGGTTCCCAATCTGTGCCCTTCCAGATGTTGCAAAACTAGAACTCCCAGTATGCCAAAACTGTCCAGGCATGCTGGGAGTTGTAGTTCTGCAATATCTGAAGGGCCAGATGTTACAGAACTACAACTCCCAGCATGCCTGGAGAGTAAGGGCATGCTGAGGATGTGTAGTTTTGCAACATCTGGAAGGGCACAGTGGTCTCCAAACTGTGGACCTCCAGATGTTGCAAAACTGCAACTCCCAGCATGCCCAGACGCCAAGGGCTGTCTGGGCATGCTGGGAGTTGTAGTTTACAGGGTCCTATTACAGCAATGCATGTCGCTTTACGGCGACGTGCATTGCTGTAAAGGGCCCGACCGCGGCTGAAGATCTACTCACCTGTCGCCGCTGCCAGGATCCGGGTCTTCAGGGACGAGGTAAGTACCGGGGCCGGTCCCCAGCACTCCCCCGTCCCCCGCCGCATCCTCCGGTCTTCCTCCCGTCCTCTCCGGACTTCAAGGGGCCGGGCAGGACGGGAGGAAGTAACCGCCCCCCCTCCTGCGATTGGTCGGTTAACTAACCAACAGATCGCAGGGTATAGGAGGAGGTGGCAGGCTTGCCACCTCGCTCCGATACTTCAGCATGGTCCTGGCTGTCTGCGACAGCCGGGATCATGCGAAATTACCGGGCGGTCGGGTCCCAGAGACCCGATCAGCCCGGTATCGCCGCAGATCGCAAGGGCGATTTCCCTTGCGATTTGCGGCGATCACCGACATGGGGGGCCTACATGGCCCCCCTTGGCGTTTGCCCTGGATGCCTGCTGAAGGATTTCAGCAGGCATCCAGTTCCGATCTCTGCCCGGCGAGCGGCAGGGACCGGAAAAGGCCATGACGTATGCATACGTCATGGGTCCTGAAGAGGTTAAGGACCGAGCCCTTTTTCACCTTAAGGACCGGAGCGTTTTTTGCAATTCTGACCACTGTCACTTTAAACATTAATAACTCTGATGCTTTTAGTTATCATTCTGATTCCGAGATTGTTTTTTCGTGACATATTCTACTTTAACTTAGTGGTAAAATTTTGTGGTATCTTGCATCCTTTCTTGGTGAAAAATCCCAAAATTTGATGAAAAAAATGAAAATTTTGCATTTTTCTAACTTTGAAGCTCTCTGCTTGTAAGGAAAATGGATATTCAAAATAAATTTTTTTTTGGTTCACATATCCAATATGTCTACTTTATGTTTGCATCATAAAATTTATGAGTTTTTACTTTTGGAAGACACCAGAGGGCTTCAAAGTTCAGCAGCAATTTTACATTTTTTCACAAAATTTTCAAACTCGCAATTTTTCATGGACCAGTTCAGGTTTGAAGTGGATTTGAAGGGTCTTCATATTAGAAATACCCCATAAAAGACCCCATTATAAAAACTACACCCCCTAAAGTATTCAAAATGACATTCAGTAAGTGTTTTAACCCTTTAGGTGTTTCACAGGAATAGCAGCAAAGTGAAGGAGAAAATTCAAAATCTTCATTTTTTACATTCGCATGTTCTTGTAGACCCAATTTTTGAATTTTTACAAGGGGTAAAAAGGAGAAAATTTTTACTTGTATTTGAAACCCAATTTCTCTCGAGTAAGGACATACCTCATATGTCTATGTAAAGTGTTCAGTGGGCGCAGTAGAGGGCTCAGAAGGGAAGGAGCGACAAATGGTTTTTGGGGGGCATGTCACCTTTAGGAAGCCCCTATGGTGCCAGGACAGCAAAAAAAAAAAAAAAAACATGGCATACCATTTTGGAAACTAGACCCCTCAGGGAACGTAACAAGGGGTAAAATGAACCTTAATACCCTACAGGTGTTTCACGACTTTTGCATATGTAAAAAAAATATTTTTTTTTTACCTAAAATGCTTGGTTTCCCCAAAATTTTACATTTTTAAAAAGGGTAATAGCAGAAAATACCCCCCAAAATTTGAAACCCAATTTCTCCCGATTCAGAAAACACCCCATATGGGGGTGAAAATTGCTCTGCTGGCGCACTACAGGTCTCACAAGAGAAGGAGTCACATTTGGCTTTTTGAAAGCAAATTTTGCTCTGGGGGCATGCCGCATTTAGGAAGCCCCTATGGTGCCAGAACAGCAAAAAAAAAAACACATGGCATACCATTTTGGAAACTAGACCCCTCGGGGAACGTAACAAGGGGTTAAGTGAACCTTTATACCCCACATGTGTTTCATGACTTTTGTATATGTAAAATTTTTTTTATTTTTTTACCTAAAATGCTTGTTTTCCCAAAAATTTTACATTTTTAAAAAGGGTAATAGCAGAAAATACCCCCCAAAATTTGAAGCCCAATTTCTCCCGAGTACGGCGATACCCCATATGTGACCCTAAACTGTTGCCTTGAAATACGACAGGGCTCCAAAGTGAGAGCGCCATGCGCATTTGAGGCCTAAATTAGGGACTTGCATAGGGGTGGACATAGGGGTATTCTATACCAGTGATTCCCAAACAGGGGGCCTCCAGCTGTTGTAAAACTCCCAGCATGCCTAGACAGTCAGTGGCTATCTGGCAATACTGGTAGTTGTTTTGCAACAGCTGGAGGCTCCGTTCTGGAAACAGTGGCGTACCAGACGTTTTTCATTTTTATTGGGGAGGGGGGCTGTGTAGGGGTATGTGTATATGTAGTGTTTTTTACTTTTTATTTTGTGTTAGTGTAGTGTTTTTAGGGTACAGTCACACGGGCGGGGGTTCACATTAGTTACTCGCTGGCAGCTTGAGCTGCAGCAGAAAATTTGCCGCAGCTCAAACTTGCAGCCGGATACTTACTGTAATCCTCCGCCCATGTGAGTGTACCCTGTACGTTCACATTGGGGGGGGGGGGGGGGGAACATCCAGCTGTTGCAAAACTACAACTCCCAGCATGTACGGTCTATCAGTGCATGCTGGGAGTTGTAGTTTTGCAACCGCTGGAGGCTCCGTTTTGGAAACAGTGGCGTACCAGACGTTTTTCATTTTTATTGGGGAGGGGGGGCTGTGTAGGGGTATGTGTATATGTAGTGTTTTTTACTTTTTATTTTATTTTGTGTTAGTGTAGTGTAGTGTTTTTAGGGTACAGTCACACGGGCGGGGGTTCACAGTAGTTTCTCGCTGGCAGTTTGAGCAGCGGCAGAAAATTTGCCACAGCTCAAACTTGCAGCCAGATACTTACTGTAATCCTCCGCCCATGTGAGTGTACCCTGTACATTCACATTGGGGGGGGGGGGGACATCCAGCTGTTGCAAAACTACAACTCCCAGCATGTACGGTCTATCAGTGCATGCTGGGAGTTGTAGTTTTGCAACAGCTGGAGACACACAGGTTGTGAAACACCGAGTTTGGTAACTCAGCTGTTGCAAAAGCTACAACCCCCAGCATGTACGGACAGCGGAAGGGCATGCTGGGTCTTGTAGTTATGCAACAGCCGGAGGCATACTACATTGGCTGAAGATGCTGGGGATTGTAGTTATGCAACAGCTGGAGACACACTGGTTTGCTACTTAACTCAGTGTGCCTTCAGCTGTTGCAAAACTACAACTCTCAGCAGTCACCGACAACCAACGGGCATGCTGGGAGTTGTAGTTATGCAACCACCAGATGCAACACTACAACTCCCAGCATGCACTTTAGCTGATTGTGCAAGCTGGGAGTTGTAGTTATACAACAGCTGAAGGTACACTTTTCCATAGAAAGAATGTGCCTCCAGCTGTTGCAAAACTACAAATCCCAGCATGCCCATAAGGGCATGTTGGGAGTTGTGGTGGTCTGCCTCCTGCTGTTGCATAACTACAGCTCCCAGCATGCCCTTTTTGCATGCTGGGAGCTGTTGCTAAGCAACAGCAGGAGGCTGTCACTCACCTCCTGCTGCTGCTCCACGATGCCGCCACACACGTCAGTCCCTCGCCGTCGCTCCTGGGGCCCCGATCCCAACAGGGACGCCAGGGATCGGGGTCTGCAGCACCCGGGGTGCACGTCCCGCACCCGCTCACGTCCTCTGGAAGAGGGGCGGAGCGGGTTGCGGGAGTGACACCCGCAGCAGGCGCCCTGATTGGTCGGCCGGTAATCCGGCCGACGAATCAGGGCGATCGTGAGGTGGCACCAGTGCCACCTCACCCCTGCAGGCTCTGGCTGTTCGGGGCCTTCTCTGACGGCCCCGATCATCCAATAATTCCGGGTCATCGGGTCACTGGAGACCCGATTAATTCGGAATCCGCCACAGATCGCTGGACTGAATTGTCCAGCGATCTGCGGCAATCGCCGACATGGGGGGACATAATGACCCCCCTGGGCGATATGCCGCAATGCCTGCTGAACGATTTCAGCAGGCATCCGGCTCCGGCTCCCCTCCGGCTAGCGGCGGGGGCCGGAAATGCTCAGGGCGTATCCATACGCCCTCGGTCCTTAAGGACTTGGAAACGGGGGCGTATGGATACGCCCTATGTCCTTAAGGGGTTAAGGTGAAAATGGGCTTAACTCCTTAAGGACTCAGTGTTTTTCCGTTCTTGCACTTTAGTTTTTTTTCTCCTCACCTTTTAAAAATCATACCCCTTTCAATTTTGCACCTACAGACCCATATGAGGCCTTGTTTTTTTGCGCCACCAATTGTACTTTGTAATTACATCAATCATTTTACAAAAAATCTATAGTGAAACCAAGAAAAAAAATATTTGTGGGACAAATTTTTTTTTTAAAAACGCCATTTTGTAAATTTTGGGGGCTTCCGTTTCTAGGTAGTACATTTTTCAGTTAAAATGACACCTTTTGTTTATTCTGTAGGTCCATACGATTAAAATGATCCCCTACTTATATAGGTTTGATTTTGTCATACTTCTGGAAAAAATCCTAACTTCATGAATGAAAATTTATATGTTTAACCCCTTAAGGACTCAGGGTTTTTCAGTTTTTGCACTTTTGTTTTTTCCTCCTTACCTTTAAAAAATCATAACCCTTTAAATTTTCCACCTAAAAATCCATATTATGGCTTATTTTTTGCGTCGCCAATTCTACTTTGCAGTGACATTAGTCATTTTACCAAAAAATGCACGGCGAAACGGAAAAAAAAATCATTGTGCGATAAAATCGAAGAAAAAACGCCATTTTGTAACTTTTGGGGGCTTCCGTTTCTACGCAGTGCATATTTCGGTAAAAATGACACCTTCTCTTTATTCTGTAGGTCCATACGGTTAAAATGATACCCTACTTATATAGGTTTGATTTTGTCGGACTTCTGGAAAAAATCATAACTACATGCAGGAAAATTTATACGTTTAAAAATGTCATCTTCTGACCCCTATAACTTTTTTATTTTTCCAAGTAAGGGCGGTATGAGGACTCATTTTTTGCGCCGTGATCTGAAGTTTTTATCGGTATGATTTTTGTTTTGATCAGACTTTTTGATCACTTTTTATTCATTTTTTAATGGTATAAAAAGTGACCAAAAATGCGCTTTTTTGACTTTGGAATTTTTTTCACGTACGCCATTGACCGTGCGGTTTAATTAATGATATATTTTTATAGTTCGGACATTTACGCACGCGGTACGATACCATATATGTTTATTTTTATTTTTTTTTACACTGTTTTATTTTTTTTATGGGAAAAGGGGGGTGATTCAAACTTTTATTAGGGAAGGGGTTAAATGACCTTTATTAACACTTTTTTTTTTGCAGCGTTATAGGTCCCATAGGGACCTATAACACTGCACACACTGATCTCTTATACTGATCATTGTTATCCCATAGGGACCTATAACACTGCACACACTGATCTCTTATACTGATCATTATTATCCCATAGGGACCTATAACACTGCACACACTGATCTCTTATACTGATCATTGTTATCCCATAGGGACCTATAACACTGCACACACTGATCTCTTATACTGATCATTGTTATCCCATAGGGACCTATAACACTGCACACACTGATCTCTCCCATAGGGACCTATAACACTGCACACACTGATCTCTTATACTGATCATTATTATCCCATAGGGACCTATAACACTGCACACACTGATCTCTTGCACAGATCACAGGTGTGTATTAACACGCCTGTGATCAGAGTTATCGGCGCTTGACTGCTCCTGCCTGGATCTCAGGCACGGAGCAGTCATTCGCCGATCGGACACCGAGGAGGCAGATAAGGTCCCTCCCGGTGTCCTGTAAGCTGTTCGGGACGCCGCAATTTCACCGCGGCAGTCCCGAACAGCCCGACTAAGCCGGGTCACTTTCACTTTAGAAACGGCGGTCAAAGCTTCTAAAGTGTTAATACCGCACATTGCCGCGATCGGCGATGTGAGGTATTAGCCGCGGGTCCCGGCCGTTGACGAGTGCCGGGACCGTCGCGATATGATGCGGGATTGCGGCGGGATTGCGGCGTAAATATACGTCCTGCGTCGTTAAGGGGTTAAAATTGTCATCTTCTGACCCCTATAACTTTTTTATTTTTCTGTGTACGGGGCGCTATGAGGGTAATTTTTTGTGCCCTGATCTGAAGTTTTTATCGGTACTAATATTGTTTTGATCTCACTTTTTGATCGCTTTTTATAATTTTTTTAGGGTATAAAAAGTGACCAAAAATACGCTATTTTGGAATTTTTTTTTACGTCTTCGCCATTGACTGTGCGGTATAATTAACGATATATTTTCATAGTTCGGACATTTACACACGCGGCAATACCACATGTTTGTATTTATTTTTCTTTGCATTTTTGTTTGCAAATGGGAAAAGGGGTGTGAACAGTGTTATCGTTGCTCCACTGCTCCTGTCTGTTTCTCAGGCATGGAGCAATAGAGCAACGATCGGACGCCGAGGAGGCAGGTGGGGACCCTCCGCATCCTCACAGCTGATCAGGACACCACGGTTTCATCACGGTGTCTCCGATCAGCCTGACTGAGCTGCCAGGAAGCATTTTTTAAAATTTTAGATGCAGCAATCAACTTTAATCGCCGCATCTAAAGGGTTAATACCGGGCATCACCGCAATCAGTGATGTCCGGTATTAGCCACCAGTCCCGGTCGTTGCTAGGTGCTGGGCCCAACACGCGTGACCCCGCTTTATAACACAGGAGCGGGCGGATCCTGCATCCTTAAAAGGTTAAGGTGATAGTGGTCTGAGTACAGGTGTTTTATTCAGTATCAGTACGGTAGTATTATCCCGTCTCTATATGTAGTAATGGTAGTGGTCATGGTGCGGTGTAATTGTGGAGGCATTGGAGGTGAGGGGGGCATGGGAGGTGAGGGAGGGATGGTGGGGCATGAAAGGCAGGGCGACAATCTGATAGAAGGCCTCCTCAAGGGGTCCCAAAATGGTGGTCTCTCTCTCTCTCTGAACCTAGTGTAAATTAGGATAATGAAAGACAAAAGCTCCTCGAGATCTCTGACCACAATCTCATCTTGTATAATATCAGAGAGTCCACGAGAGAACGTGTCCACCAGCGCTTCCTTATCCCAGCACACTTCTGCTGCTACAATACACAACTCTATTGAATTCTTGGCCACAGTTCTCGTCCCCTGTTACATGGACATGAGCTGCTCTGCCGCAGAGGGAGAACGGACAGGGAGATTAAAGGGGTACTCCACTGCACCAGTGGTCAGAACATTTAGTTCCAAATGCTGGGTGTGGGCTGCGGGGGTCATAATGTCACACTATGCCCCCTCAGTGCAAGTCTATGGGAGCGGGTGTGATGGCCTCGTACACATAGGGATATTTCTTCTCCATATTCCAGCTGTAGTATCACATTAGTTTGCATTTTGGCTGAATAGAAGAATATACAGCAAGAGACAGGACAAAGAGATTAAAGAATTCTACACAATTACTACAGTCTCTATATTAAGTTGTTACTACTCACATGGGTGGTTACTTGTAGGAATGTCCTCCTTATACTGCTCATCACCGCTCACATCTGTCTCTTCTTCCTTCATATCAGTAGCATTAATATTATCCAGATCTTTTCCTGTATGAATGTCCTCCTTATACTGCTCATCACCGCTCACATCTGTCTCTTCTTCTTCCTTTATGTCTGTAGCATTAATATTGTTTAGCTCTTTCCCTGTAGGAATGTTGTCCTTACACTCCTCTTCACTGCTCACATCTGTCTTTTCCTCTTCCTTTATGTCTGTAGCATTAATATAGATCAGATCTTTCTCTGTGGGAATGTCCTCCTTACACTGCTCATCACCACTCACATCTGTCTCTTCTTCTTCCTTTATGTCTGTAGCATTAATATTGATCAGATTTTTCCCTGCAGGAATGTCCTCCTTATACTGCTCATTACCGCTCACATCAGTCTCTTCTTCTTCCTTTATGTCTGTAGCATTAATATAGATCAGATCTTTCCCTGTAGTAATGTCCTCCATATTCTGTTCATCAAGAGGACGGGGACACCTCTCTGGTGCTGTTCTCTTACTGGATCTGACTGTAGGGAACACATACAGAGACTGAATTCATTCTTTACATACAAATAATGAGAGGACGTGTGTATATAGTCATGTCTATTACCTGGTGATGTGAGGGGCTGCTGATCCTCCATCATGACCTGATCCTTGTACTGATCCTTGTGTCCTTCTACATACTCCCACTCCTCCATGGAGAAATAGACCGCCACGTCCTGACACCTTATAGGAACCTGTATTGTGAATAAACATTTAATTCTATACAATTCCAGGATGTTATATGGAGACATTTGAGGGGATATTCCTGCACATGATTTATCTTCTTGCTCTCGGATGATGAGGTGAATACTTGTTGGGGCAGATCCTCTATATTATGGTCACATGTCCCCAACTGACCGCAAGTCTGATGATCCAGCTGTCAGTTCAGGTCATTATACCCAAAGCGCCCGTCCCATGGAGTGTAAGGAGTTAAGTGATATTTCATAGTATCACTGCTCCCCTCCCCCGGGATTATATAGATGGCTGCTTACTGTCTGGCCCCTAAGGATAGAATTGGCAGTGCTGTGCGCCACTTAACCCTAGCTAGACTGGATGCTCTTATCCCAGCGAGTAGAAGGGACAATAAGCAGCTATCTGTATAGTGTGTGGCCCCAAAAAAGATAAGTGGCAATGCATCACCACCATTTAACTCCTTCATGGCTGACTGGGCAGGAGGTATATAATGTACAGCCATGGGCCCAGCTCCGGAGCAGGAGACGCATCAAATCTGGCATATCTTCTGCTCCTGTGCAGGAAACCCCTTTCAGAGCAGGGACTCCTGTCATTAAAGTGATAAGATTTGGAGGGGAGGGAGGCTGCTGCCAGTCTATGAAGCACAGTCAGGAGTTCAGCACAATTCATAGTCCCTAGGACCTACCTGCTATCAGCATCTGGGACTCATTGCTAATGCCGGACATCACCAATGCCAAAAATCTATTTCCGGTAGCTCAGTGGAGCTGATAAGGACCCCCACAGTGAAATAGCGGGGTCCTGGTCAGCTGAGAGAGCGGGTGGAGGTCCCTAACCTCACTCCACGCTGTCTGAACGACGCTCCGATCCTGCAGGCAGCCTCAGCATCACAGCATTGATCAGTGTATGTAATCTATAGATTCCATGTAATAGTCTACTACAGGGACTAAAAAACTGGGAATAAGGTAAAAAGAACATTAACTTAATGTGAATAAGCCCCTCCCCTAATATACTATTAATCTTCCCCGTTTACCAATTATTTTTAAATAAAATAATGTACACAAAAATTAATCTAAACTTATGTGTAACCGCACGGTCAATGGCGTAAACGTAAAAAAATACAACTTCATGGTCCAAAAGAAAAGTCTTAAAAAGCGATAAAAAAGTCTCATCAAAACTAAAGTGGTTCCGATAAAAATTACAGATCACGGCGCAAAAAATGACTTTCATACATCCCCGTATACATTATAATAAGAGAGTTATAGGGGACAAGGTAGGACAATCTGATACATACTCATTATTGTACAAAAAGTTAGAATTTTTTATATTTTAAAAGTATTAAAATAAAACCTATATAAATCATTTATCATTGTAATCGTTTGGCCCTAAAGAATAAAGAGAATTATTACCGAAATGTGCACTGCGTCCAAACAGAAGACCCAAAAAAAAATTTTAAATTGCTTTTTTTTTCTATTTCACCCCACAAATAAAAATTTTTGTCCCTTGTTGTAGATTTTGCAGTAAAATGAGTGATGTCATTACAAAGTACAAATCTGTGGTGAAAAAAACAACAAGAACAAGAAGCCTCATATGGGTTTGTAAAGAGGAAATTGCAATCATTATGGCTATAAGAAGGCGAGGAGAAAAACATTAAAAAGATAAATCACTGTGTCCTTAAGGGGTTAAAACTCAAAACTACCGGGTTCTGAAGGGGTTAATAGTACAAAAAAACCATCTAACAGCAACATGTGACCACACACATACCTCCACCTGCAGAGCTGTACAGGAGCCGTGTGCTTACAGGACCTGCGATGAAGTAACAGTCATGTGATCAATCGGGACTCTGCTGTCACATGACCATTCTCACAGGTCCTTAACTCATAATCCCGTCTATCCTGCACGGCTGACCTACGCCCACTCCTGTCACATGATCCTCCCCACAGGTCCTTCAGCCACACTCACATCTTTACTGCTAAACTTTGCCCCCAAATGTACTGGTCACATGATTGTGACATCATCACAGGTCCTACACCTCCAGCATGTAGCAGATACAGAGCAGGTCCTGGTGGGGCAGTCACTGCTGTTGTGTTGTGTGTGGAGATCTCTCAGAGCAGCAGCCCCTGATCATGTGACTCCTCCTCCTCCATGTGACTGATCACATGACGGTGACATCATCGCAGGTCCTGTAAGCACACGGCTCCTCTATAGATACAGGTATGTGTGTGCGGTCACCATCAGATCAGGATTATTGGGGGATGTTTGTTATTAACCCTTAAGGACACGATGTACATTTACATTCTGTGCCCCATATGGGACTTGTGAGCTCAGGAGCTATAAGCAGCCAGGACTCACCACTAATGACGCTCATCGCCATTAACCCTTTAGATTCCATGATCAAAGTCGATTGCAGGATCTAAATTTAGTAAAATGCAGTTGTTGGGGGGCGGAGTCTAGATCAGCTGAGATGACGGCCGGGGGGCCCCTTACCGTGCTCTGTGCTCAGATCGGTGCTCTAAGTATACAGACACCTCCACAGCCTGTATAAGCCGAGCACTGATAACACTGATCACTATGGCAGAGCGTTATTCAGGGTTTGTAATAGAAGCCCCTCCCCTAATAAGTTTATATCCCATTTTTGTAATAAAATAATGTAGGTGGGCGTGGCTTAGACATGGCGCTGTGCGGTTGTTTCTCTAGGGAGCGCCGTGCCGACCAGCGGTTGTTTCCTGATTTCCTGCCTATTCTGCCCCCCAGGGGATGTCTAGATGGTGAAGGTATCAGGTCACTTACCCGCCCATCCTGTCACCTGGTCAGTCTCTTTTCTCCGGGTATCAGCCACTTCTTCCATACAGGACTATGTAAGCGTCCTGACAGAAAAATGCTGTAACAGCTGGAGGCACCCTGCTTGGGAAACACTGACTCCGGTGGTGGCCCAGACCCTGCGTGTGTAACGGTATATGATGCTCGGCCTCTGCTGCAGGTAATAGCAGGTTCTTCCGGGGGGACATATCACAATTCACATAAAATCCTGATGTAATTGTGATGTATATTGTGCCCCCTAGTGGACACATTTCACTATTCTTCATTGGACAATGTCATATTGAATCCCTCTATTCTTCTCCCTGCTCTGATGAAGACGTTCTGAATACACCGCAGCCTCAGAGATTAGGAGAAATGGATTCACAACGTCTTCAGCAGAGCAGGGAGAGCGACCTCAGAAGACCTGGAGGACCAGAGCGCCACCACTGGACGGGAGAGGGGAGTGCGCTCTAGTCTCTTATTTTACAGCCCTCGGACAATGGATTTTGTTTTATAGAGAAATCTGAAAACTCCTATAATGTCTCCTCAGATGTTTCCCCAGATTATCTCCAGGAAATGGATTTTATTTCTCCATAGAATCTGGTGCGGTTTATCATCGTCTCCTCTTCTTCCCTTCAGGTTTCTCCAATCCAGGATCCTCTGCTGATATCTTTTATATAAGAGAATTCTCCTGGATGACCCATCAACCATGGAGAGAGACAGGAACAAGATGGCCGACAGGATCATAAACCTCACCCTACAGATACTCTTCCGGCTTACTGGAGAGGTGAGAGATTCTGGGAGTGATGTCACATGACCTCATTCTTATCTATGTAATAACAGATGGATATGACTGGAGAGGTGAGGGATTCTGGGAGTGATGTCACATGACCTCATTCTTATCTATGTAATAACAGATGGATATGACTGGAGAGGTGAGGGATTCTGGGAGTGATGTCACATGACCTCATTCTTATCTATGTAATAACAGATGGATATGACTGGAGAGGTGAGGGATTCTGGGAGTGATGTCACATGACCTCATTCTTATCTATGTAATAACAGATGGATATGACTGGAGAGGTGAGGGATTCTGGGAGTGATGTCACATGACCTCATTCTTATCTATGTAATAACAGATGGATATGACTGGAGAGGTGAGGGATTCTGGGAGTGATGTCACATGACCTCATTCTTATCTATGTAATAACAGATGGATATGACTGGCGAGGTGAGGGATTCTGGGAGTGATGTCACATGACCTCATTCTTATCTATGTAATAACAGATGGATATGACTGGAGAGGTGAGGGATTCTGGGAGTGATGTCACATGACCTCATTCTTATCTATGTAATAACAGATGGATATGACTGGAGAGGTGAGGGATTCTGGGAGTGATGTCACATGACCTCATTCTTATCTATGTAATAACAGATGGATATGACTGGAGAGGTGAGGGATTCTGGGAGTGATGTCACATGACCTCATTCTTATCTATGTAATAACAGATGGATATGACTGGAGAGGTGAGGGATTCTGGGAATGTATGTAGTGATATTAATGTGTCTCTCCATACACAGGATTACACAGTAGTGAAGAAGTCCTCTAGTGGGCGCTGTCGGGCCCCTGGGTGTGAAGGATGGGGAAGAACCCTGAGCCCAATACCGGGGCCCCCACCTCACTCCCTGATATATGAGGAAATGGATGAACAGAAGATTCTAGAACTCATCAAAAACATGATGGAGCTGCTGACCGGAGAGGTGACCCTGCTGGGACATTATACAGTAATGGAGGGGTCTGGTGATGACTGGAGAGGTGACCCTGCTGGGACATTATACAGTAATGGAGGGGTCTGGTGATGACTGGAGAGGTGACACTGCTGGGACATTATACAGTAATGGAGGGGTCTGGGGATGACTGGAGAGGTGACCCTGCTGGGACATTATACAGTAATGGAGGGGTCTGGTGATGACTGGAGAGGTGACACTGCTGGGACATTATACAGTAATGGAGGGGTCTGGTGATGATTGGAGAGGTGACACTGCTGGGACATTATACAGTAATGGAGGGGTCTGGTGATGACTGGAGAGGTGACACTGCTGGGACATTATACAGTAATGGAGGGGTCTGGTGATGACTGGAGAGGTGACACTGCTGGACATTATACATTAATGGAGGGGTCTGGTGATGACTGGAGAGGTGACACTGCTGGGACATTATACAGTAATCGAGAGGTCTGGTGATGACTGGAGAGGTGACACTGCTGGGACATTATACAATAATGGAGGGGTCTGGTGATGACTGGAGAGGTGACACTGCTGGGACATTATACAGTAATGGAGGGGTCTGGTGATGACTGGAGAGGTGACACTGTTGGGACATTATACAGTAATGGAGGAGTCTGGTGATGACTGGAGAGGTGACACTGCTGGGAATGCTGGGACATTATACAGTAATGGAGGGGTCTGGTGATGACTGGAGAGGTGACACTGCTGGGACATTATACAGTAATGGAGGGGTCTGGTGATGACTGGAGAGGTGACACTGCTGGGAATGCTGGGACATTATACAGTAATGGAGGGTCTGGTGATGACTGAAGAGGTGACACTGCTGGGAATTCTGGGACATTATACAGTAATGGAGGGGTCTGGTGATGACTGGAGAGGTGGCACTGCTGGGACATTATACAGTAATGGAGGGGTCTGGTGATGACTGGAGAGGTGACACTGCTGGGACATTATACAGTAATGGAGGGGTCTGGTGATGACTGGAGAGGTGACACTGCTGGGACATTATACAGTAATGGAGGGGTCTGGTGATGACTGGAGAGGTGACACTGTTGGGACATTATACAGTAATGGAGGAGTCTGGTGATGACTGGAGAGGTGACACTGCTGGGAATGCTGGGACATTATACAGTAATGGAGGGGTCTGGTGATGACTGGAGAGGTGACACTGCTGGGACATTATACAGTAATGGAGGGGTCTGGTGATGACTGGAGAGGTGACACTGCTGGGAATGCTGGGACATTATACAGTAATGGAGGGTCTGGTGATGACTGGAGAGGTGACACTGCTGGGAATTCTGGGACATTATACAGTAATGGAGGGGTCTGGTGATGACTGGAGAGGTGACACTGCTGGGACATTATACAGTAATGGAGGGATCTGGTGATGACTGGAGAGGTGACACTGCTGGGACATTATACAGTAATGGAGGGATCTGGTGATGACTGGAGAGGTGACACTGCTGGGACATTATACAGTAATGGAGGGATCTGGTGATGACTGGAGAGGTGACACTGCTGGGACATTATACAGTAATTGGGGGTCTGGTGATGACTGGAGAGGTGACACTGCTGGGACATTATACAGTAACGGAGGGGTCTGGTGATGACTGGAGAGGTGACCCTGCTGGGACATTATACAGTAATGGAGGGGTCTGGTGATGACTGGAGCGGTGACCCTGCTGGGACATTATACAGTAATGGAGGGGTCTGGTGATGACTGGAGAGGTGACACTGCTGGGAATGCTGGGACATTATACAGTAATGGAGGGGTCTGGTGATGACTGGAGAGGTGACACTGCTGGACATTATACAGTAATGGAGGGGTCTGGTGATGACTGGAGAGGTGACACTGCTGGGACATTATACAGTAATGGAGGGGTCTGGTGATGACTGGAGAGGTGACACTGCTGGGACATTATACAGTAATGGAGGGGTCTGGTGATGACTGGAGAGGTGACACTGCTGGGACATTATACAGTAATGGAGGGGTCTGGTGATGACTGGAGAGGTGACACTGCTGGGAATGCTGGGACATTATACTGTAATGGAGGGGTCTGGTGATGACTGGAGAGGTGACACTGCTGGGACATTATACAGTAATGGAGGGGTCTGGTGATGACTGGAGAGGTGACACTGCTGGGACATTATACAGTAATGGAGGGGTCTGGTGATGACTGGAGAGGTGACACTGCTGGGAATGCTGGGACATTATACTGTAATGGAGGGGTCTGGTCATGACTGGAGAGGTGACACTGCTGGGAATGCTGGGACATTATACAGTAATGGAGGGGTCTGGTGATGATTGGAGAGGTGACACTGCTGGGACATTATACAGTAATGGAGGGGTCTGGTGATGACTGGAGAGGTGACACTGCTGGGACATTATACAGTAATGGAGGGGTCTGGTGATGACTGGAGAGGTGACACTGCTGGGAATGCTGGGACATTATACAGTAATGGCGGGGTCTGGTGATGACTGGAGAGGTGACACTGCTGGGAATGCTGGGACATTATACAGTAACATCACTGGAGGGGTCGGGGTGATGACTGTATCATTATGTGTCAGGTTCCTATAAGGTGTCAGGACGTGGCGGTCTATTTCTCCATGGAGGAGTGGGAGTATGTAGAAGGACACAAGGATCAGTACAAGGATCAGGTCATGATGGAGGATCATCAGCCCCTCACATCAGCAGGTAATAGACATGACTATATACACACGTCCTCTCATTATTTGTATGTAAAGAATGAATTCAGTCTCTGTATGTGTTCCCTACAGTCAGATCCAGTAAGAGAACAGCACCAGAGAGGTGTCCCCGTCCTCTTCTTCCACAGGATGATCAGGTAGATGGAGATATTCCCTATGATCTGTAGAAGGGCTGTGAAGCTCTTGTGGTCAGTCCCCTCACCCTCCATGACTTCTCATCTATAACATCCCATGTGACTTCTCCTGCTGACTGATGACTTTTACTATATTTCTTCCACATCGTATGTATCAGGGTGAAGATCCAAACAATATTAATGCTCCAGAGACATATGTGAGCAGTGATGAGCAGTATAAGGAGGACATTCCTACAGGGAGAGATCTGATCTATATTAATGCTACAGACATAAAGGAAGAAGAAGAGACAGATGTGAGCTGTGATGAGCAGTATAAGGAGGACATTCCGACAGGAAAAGATCTGAACAATATTAATGCTACAGATAGGGAGGAAGAAGAAGAGACAGATGTGAGTGGTGATGAGCAGTATAAGGAGGACATTCCGACAGGAAAAGATTTGAACAATATTAATGCTACAGATAGGGAGGAAGAAGAAGAGACAGATGTGATTGGTGATGAGCAGTATAAGGAGGACATTCCTACAGAGAGAACTGATCTATATTAATGCTAAAGACATAAAGGAAGAAGAAGAGACAGATGTGAGCTGTGATGAGAAGTATAAGGAGGACATTCCGACAGGAAAAGATCTGAACAATATTAATGCTACAGATAGGGAAGAAGAAGAAGAGACAGATGTGAGCTGTGACGAGCAGTATAAGGAGGACATTCCTACAGGTAACCACTCAGGTGAGTATTAACAACTTAATATAGAGAAGAGTCACAGATTCTTCTGCTGTAATAATTGTGTAGAATTCTTTAATCTCTCTGTCCTTTCTCTTGCTGTATATTCTTCTATTCACCCAAAATGCAAACTAATGTGATTCTACAGCTGGAATATGGACAAGAAATATCCCAATGTGTACAAGGCCATCACGACCGCTCCCACTGAGGGGGCATGGTGTGACATCATGACCCCTGCAGCCCACACCCAGCGTTTGGAACTAAATGTTCTGACCGCTGGGGCAGTGAAGTACCCCTTTAATCTCCCTGTCCGTTCTCCCTCTGCGGCAGAGCAGCTCATGTCCATGTAACAGGGGACGAGAACTGTGGCCAAGAATTCAATAGAGTTGTGTATTCTAGCAGCAGAAGTGTGCTGGGATAAGGAAGCGCTGGTGGACACGTTCTCTCGTGGACTCTCCAATATTATACAAGATGAGATTGTGGTCAGAGATCTCGAGGAACTTTTGTCTTTCACCATCCTAATAGACACTAGGTTCCGAGAGAGAGATCACAATTTTGGAACCCTTTGAGGAGGCCATCTATCATGCCCTCCCTCACCTCCCGTGTCCCCCTCACCTCCCGTGTCTCCCTCACCTGCCATGTCTCCCTCACCTGCCGTGTCTTCCTCACCCCCCCATGTCTCCCTCCCTCACCTCCCATGCCCCCTCACCTCCCATGTGCCCCCTCACCTCCCATGTCTCCCCTCACCTCACATGCCCCCCTCACCTCCCATGCCCCCTCACCTCTCATGCCCCCCTCACCTCCCATGTCTCCCTCACCTCCCACGTCGCCCTCACCTCCCACGCCTCCCATGCCCCCCTCACCTCCCATGCCCCCCTCACCTCTCATGCCCCCCTCACCTCTCATGCCCCCCTCACCTCCCATGCCCCCCTCACCTCTCATGCCCCCCTCACCTCTCATGCCCCCCTCACCTCCCATGCCCCCCTCACCTCCCATGCCCCCCTCACCTCCCATGTCCCCCTCACCTCCCATGCCCCCCTCACCTCCCATGTCTCCCTCACCTCCCATGTCTCCCTCACCTCCCATGCCTCCATCGCCTCTTATGCCTCTCTCGATCATATAGTGATGGGATAATACTACCGTACTGTTACTGAATAAAACCCCTGTACACAGACCACAATCAACTTAACCTCTTAAGGACACAGGGTGTGTCCGCTCCCGTGCTGTAACACAGGGTCACGCGGGTTGGGCCCGGCACCTAGCAGGGACCGGTGGCTAATACCGGACATCACTGATCGCGGTGATGCCTGGTATTAATCCTTTAGATGCGGCGATTAAAGTTTATTGCCGCATCTAATATTTAAAAAAATGCTTCCCGGCAGCTCAGTCAGGTTGATCAGGGACACTGTGGTGAAACCATGGTGTCCCGATCAGCTGTGAGGACGTGGAGGGTCCCCACCTGCCTCCTCAGCGTCTGATCGTCGCTCTATTGCTCCATGCCTTAGATCCAGACAGGAGCAGTGGAGCGCCGATAACACTGATCAATGCTATGCTATGGCACAGAACAGTGTCTGCAATCAAAGCATTGTATGTAATAGTCTCCTATGGGGGCTATAAAAATATAGTTAATACATTTGATTTAACCTCTTCCCTAATAAAACTTTGAATCACCCCCCTTTTCCCATAAAAGAAATAAATAAAGAAAAATAAATATAAACATGTGCGTAAATGTCCGAACTATAAAAATATATCGTCAATGGCGAATAAGTAAAAAAAAAAAATTCCAAAGTCCAAAATAGCGTATTTTTGGTCACTTTTTATACCATAAAAAACTTTATAAAAAGGGATCAAAAAGTCAGATCAAAGCAAAAATAGTACCGATAAAAACTTCAGGTCACTACACTTATTCCCCGGTCCAACGCCATTACACGAGGATAGACTGGATCTTGGTCAACGCTGCAACAGTACCTCAGCTGGTCTTTTCCCGTCATGTCCACGTGTCGTGATCGGACCATGATGTGGTGCTGTCAGTTTTTAATTTTATGTCCTCTCTCACATTGCCATTTAGGTGGAGACTTAACGAGTCTTTACTGACTATGCCGAGAATAAAAACCCAACTGGAGGGTGATATAGCCTCCAACTTCTCTTTGAATAGTTCCCCACAATTGTCTCCACATTGGACATGGTTGGCTCACAAGGCCTACATCCGCGGACGCCTGATCTCTACGGCCTCGGGAATTAAGCGAGATAGGACTAGAGTCCAGGCGGCCTTGGAGGCCAAACTGTCTAGATTGGTTTTTGCCCATCAGCAGGATCCTACCCCCTTTCTTTATAAGTCTATTGCGGATACTAGATTGCAATTGGATGCCCTGCTCTCCACAAAAGTAGAGAAAGCCTTGAGGTGGACAGGCGCAACTTATTATAGGTTGGCGAATAAGCCTGACAGGCTGCTAGCGGCTATGCTCAAGAAAACTTCCTCGTTTAATCGGGTGCATAGCATTCAGTTGAAATCTGGCCTCCGCACTTCCCACCCTGACCGTATTTATGAGGCTTTTTCTTCCTTCTATACTCACCTCTACTTAGCCCCTCCTACTCCCTCTAATTATTCTGCTTCTTTAAATGCCTTTTTATCTCCATTGTCTCTTTCCTCTTTATCCGCTCTGGACCGGGAGGCCTTGAATGGTCCCATCACGGCGGAGGAGGTAGAACGGGCTATTGACCATCTCAAACTGGGCAAGTCTCCCAGCCCGGACGGATTTTATGCCTCTTACTTTAAAACCTTTTCCTCTGTTAATTCCTCATCTTGTCTCCAATTCTCTTTTGTCTGGCGCCAAACCTCCCCCTGAATTTCTTGATGCTCTGATCACTGTCTTACCTAAACCCTCTAAGGACCACTCTTTACCCTCTAAATACCGTCCTATCGCTCTTCTTAATGTCGATTCTAAACTACTTACTTCTATTCTTGCTTCTAGACTTAAATGGGCACTGTCATGAAAAATTATTTTTGATATGTTGAAGTACTCAAGTACTACAACATATCTCTAAAATACTTATATTAAAAAAAAATGCTTTAAAATTTTTTAAAAGCAATTTGAAATCCGGCCACTAGGGGTCACCCTCCTGCAAGGTACAGGGGGGGGGGGGTGTTTGGGTGTTACTCACCGAGCGGCAGGAAGAGGCTCCCCCGCACCTGTTTCTCCCGCATCGGCTCCCGACTTACTCCTTCCCCCATGAAGCTCCTGTCCTGGGTGCCTCCAGTTGTTTGACCACTACAACTCCCAGCATGCCCTGACAGCCAATAGATGTCAGGGCATGCTAGGAGTTGTAGTGGTGAAACAGCTGGAGGCACCCTGTTAGGAGAACTAAGGGCGGAAGTTGCCCCCCCCCCCCCCAGCAGGCATCAGTGACGTGGTGCCTGCTGGGGAAGTCTAAATGCCATTTTTAAAATAGTAAAAAAAATAAAATAAAGGCGGGGGGGTCTTAGGGATAGAAGAGCAATAGGCAGGGACAGAAAAAAAATAAACATGATGGTGGGAGCTACCCTTTAATTCCTTTCATCCCAGGCCGACAGGCACCATTCAGATATTACTAAAACTCCCATGCTTGCCCTAGAAAAGGCCTTTGATACGGTCTCGTGGCCGTACCTGTTTCAGGTATTATCAAAGTTTGGCATCTCCGGTCCCTTTGTTCGCACATTGCATAGCATTTAATTCCATTCCGACGGCCTACTTAAAGCTGCCTTCCACTTCACCCTCATCTATATCTATAGGGAGGGGAACGCGCCAGGGGTGCCCCCTCTCACCAGTGCTTTTTGCGCTTGTGATGGAACCCTTGGTTGCTATTAGAGATAATGTTAATATTATGGGCCTCATGGTGGGTTCGGCAGAATATAAAACTAGTCTTTTTGCAGATGACCTTTTACTGACGTTAACAAATCCTTTGGTTACTTTACCTAATTTAATCACGCTATTAGACAGATTTGCTGGGCTGTTGGGGTTGAAGGTGAATGTGGCTAAATCGGAGGTTATGTATTGCAATGTCCCGCCCATGACACGACAATTGATATCACTAAATTTGGGGTTTCACGACTCCTCACATGGCCTGTCCTATCTGGGTGTTAATCTTACTACATCCCTTAAAACTTTATATGCAGCGAACTATCCTCCTCTATTTTGCTCTATTGGAGCTGATCTGACAAGGTGGACAGGGCCTCATATCTCGTGGGTAGGCCGCATAAATGTATACAAAATGGTTATTCTTCCGCGTATCCTGTACCTGTTTCGCTCCCTCCCCATCCCGGTAGTGAAAAAAGATATATGCTCTCTTCAACACACTATTTCCCACTACATCTGGAATGGTAGACGGCCCCGCATGAATAAGACTGTTATGCATTACCATAAAAGGGTGGGTGGTCTATCGATTCCCAACCTAATGAAATATTACTACGCTGCTCAACTAGCCCAACTGGCTCTTTCATACGCCACACAGAGTGCCCCTAGATGGGTAGGGCTGGAAGAATCCCTTATCTCTCCTTACTCTTTCTCCACCTTGATGTGGTCCTCTTGTCCTGTCTCAGCTCTTCTCTCCTCTTTGGCGCAGATCACTCTATTTTCCCTGTCTCTTTGGCATCTGGTCCGCTTCAAGTTCTTCCTGCAGTCTCCTATACCTCCTCTCCTCCCCTTCCTTTCTAATCCTGCTTTTCAACCTGGCATTTCCACTGCTCCCTATTCGTGGTGGCGTTCTGCTAAACTGACTAAATTATCTGACCTGCTGGTGGGTAAACAATTGATTACCATGGCACAACTCTGCTCTATACATAAGCGGGGTCTGGGGAACATTTCCGTGCAATGCAAATCCTATCATACTACTCTTCGTTGGGTCCTAAGGGCTATAAGGTGAATCCTACATTCTATGAGTCGGCCTTGCTATATGGCCCTGCGTTACCAGGCTTGCTTTCCCGCATTTATGCCCATCTAAATGCCCCTCCCGCTGATACAAAACTACGCTTCATGGAAGCCTGGGAGCGTGACCTTCGTGTGACCATATCTTTGCCCCAATGGCATGCCTGTTGCACGGCTATTAGTAAGGGTAGCTGGCAGGTCTCCTTAATGGAGACGTCTATTAAAATTCGACACAGAGTCTATATGGTCCCCTCTAGGTTGCACACACTTTACCCGTCAGTGTCACCTCTTTGCTTCAGAGGATGTCAGATTACTGGTTCCATGCACCATATTTGGTGGAGTTGTCCTAAGGTGGCACAATTGTGGAGAAGGGTTCATACGGTATTGGTGGATTTATTTGGTGAACGCATACCCAGCTCTCCGTCCTTTTGTCTTTTAAGCAACAGGCCTAGTAGGATGCCATTCCGCACTTTTCGAATGGCTCAATTCATTCTTTTGGCTACCAGGATACATATAGCAGCCCAATAGAAGTCCCCGTTATTGTCATTTCAGAAGGTTATAGACAAGGTTAACTTTATTATGCTTTGTGAAAAACTGTCTGCCATTCGTGAGAATAGTGTGGAATATTTTGATAAACTATGGGAGGAATGGCAAGCCTCTTCTTATTGTCCACCTATGCAGAATTGCCTTTCTTTGTATTGAACTGGGGGGTGAGGAGTTCCTCCTCCTTTTTCTATGTGCTTGATGCGACCGTTTGGCGACGACCGATCCTGCTGTTAGCATGTACTTGTATTGTCCCCCATATGTGTAAGATGCTTTCCTTGTTTTCCTGCAAAGAGATGAGATGATAAAACCTCCATGTTATCTGTTTTACCTGTTATTATATGGTAACACGCCCGAAAGGGCATCATTACTATTTTACTTTTGTACTGCCATCATTAATCTTTTCAATAAAAGACTCTTGGTTTGAATGTTAAAAACTTCAGATGACGGCACCAAAAATTATCACTCATACCGCCCCGTACACGGAAAAAGAAAAAAGTTATAGGGTTCAGAAGATGACAATTTTAAACATAAATTTTCGTTCATGTAGTTATGATTCTTTTCCAGAAGTGCGACAAAATCCAACCTATATAAGTAGGGGATCATTTTAATCGTATGGACCTACAGAATAAGGTGTTATTTTTACAGAAAAATGTACTGCGTAGAAACGGAAGCCTCCAAAAGTTACAAAATGGCGTTTTTAAATTTTTTAAAAATTTTGTCCCACAAATATATTTTTATTCTTGGTTTCACTATAGATTTTTGGGTAAAATGATTGATGTAATTACAAAGTACAATTGGTGGCGCAAAAAAACAAGTTTCATATGGGTCTGTAGGTGCAAAATTGAAAGGGTCATAATTTTCTATTATAAAATCCTAATCATTCCAGTACTTATCAGCTGCTGTTTGCTCCACAGGAAGTTTTTGTTTTTGCACTTTTTTTTTCCTTCTAAAGATCATAATGCGTTCAATTTTGCACCTACAGACAAACATGAGGCTTGTTGTTTTTGTGTCACCAATCGTACTTTGTAATTACAGCAATTATTTTATAACATAATCTGCGGCGAAACAAAAAAAAATTGTTTGTGGGGTGAAATAAAATAAAAAATCGCTAATTTACCACGTTGTACGGCTTCCGTTTCTATGCAGTGCACTTTTCGGTAAAAATAACACCTTATCTTTATTTTGTAGGTCCACACGGTTACAAGGATACCCAATTTAAATAGGTTTTATTTTATTTTACTACTTTAAAAAATTCATGCACCAACATTAATATGTTTAAAATTCTCCTCTTCTGAGCTCCATAACTTTATTTATTTTCCGTATACGCGTCTGTATGAGGGTAATTTTTTGCGCCATGGTCTATAGTTTTTATCGGGACTATTTGTATTTTGATGGGACTTTTTTTTTATCACACTTCATTAATATTTTTATGGTATATAAAGGGACCACATGGGATTTTTTTTACTACATTTATTTAAAAAAAATGGAAATGGGGGGATTCAAACTTTTATTAGGGGAGGGGCTTATTCACATTTATTAACTTTCTTTTTTCTTTTTTATACTTTTTTTTAGCCTCCATAGGGGACTATTACCTGTAATCTTCTGATAGTATATACTGATCAGTGCTATGCCATAGTATTGATCATTGTTATCAGTGCTCTGCTGCTTCAGTCTTGGAGTAATAGAACACTGATCAGATGGCGAGGAGGCAGGTAAGGGCCCTCCCACCGTCCTCTCAGCTGATCGGGACATCAGGATTTTGTCGTGATAAAGGAATAAAAGGGATGAATAATTGCACCACATTATGACCACCACCATTACCACCATATAGTGACGGGATAATACTGCCATACTGATACTGAATAATACCTCTGTACACAGACTAATATCCCCCCATACAGTGCCCCCGGCTCTACACAGGCGCTGCAGACCATATAAGTGATTACAGTGCAGTTACATGTAGTGAATCACAGGGGGCGTCTTCCTGAAGTCGTTCTCTTTCCTTTTCGTCCCCACAGAATCTGCCAGAGAAACATGTTAGGCACCGCACGTTTCCAGCACATTTCCCAATTCTTTCCTCAGTGCCCTAAATAGTGTAGATAATGCCAGTATGAAGGCAGATATTGGCAGTAGGTAGATAACGTTGGTAGGTAGACGGTGTAGGTAGGTACTGGTGGTAAGTAGATAGATAATTTTACCACAAAAACAAAAAAAAATACACATTGGCCCTCATTTACTAACAGGATCCCGACACTTTTTTGTCAGGTTTTGCCCCAGAATTCTGTCTGCGCCAGAATTTGCGCTAGAATCTTGCGCACAACCCGACAAAATCAAAATCACTCAGAGGGAAAAAAACAAAAGAACAAAAGGGGCGTTTTTCCCGACAAAAGGGGCGTGTTCCCGCCAAAAACAGAAAAAACCCTCCGAGTGTGAAGAAAACTCACAGGAAAACCTACAGCTCAGAGAGTGAATCCTGCTACCCCAAGCATGGAACAGGGTCTGTTCCATGTTGGGGGTAGTAGTACAGGGGCTGAGGGATTGATCGTCCCGGGTCTCACTTCTGAGACCCGATCCGATCAGATGTTATTAAGCAGGGGAGCGGGCGGCATGTTCTGATCCCCTGCAATGTACAGTAAACTTTCATTTTAAATTTCCCACCAGAAGCCCTGAATGGCCGGGACCGAGGAGCCAATCAGGGCTCCCGGCAGAGTTTTACTATAGAAGCGCTGTGGTGGGCAAAGATGTATAGAATCACTGGGGGGGGAGGGGGGGGAGGGGGTATATATCTGGCCCCTCCAGCATTTCTATATATCTTTCCCCCTGCTCTATATCAAACTTAGTGCCCGCTGCGCTTGAATAAATGTACTGACCCCCAGCGCTATTATATATCTATACTGACCCCCGCTGCGCATATTTATATATATACTGACCCCCCCCCCAGTTGCGCATATTTATATATATACTGACCCCCCCCCCCAGTTGCGCATATTTATATACTGCCCCCCCCAAGCTGCGCATGTTAATCTTCATCTTCTCCCTCCCCTGGCTGCCAATGAATGAAAACTCTATTAGTGGGGGAGCAGAAGGCTGCATATCATGCTGTGGGGGTCAGACATATGGATATCTATCTGACCCTCACATCATACATATATAAATGCCGGCTCACCGCTATGAATGACAAGTAAGCTATTAGGACCGGCAGCGCGAGCCTCCCTGCACTGCTGTACTTGTCATTCATAGCGGTGAGCCGGCATTTGTATATGTATGATGTGAGGGTCAGACATATATCCATATGTCTGACCCCCACAGCATGATATGCAGCTGCTGCCCGCTATGAATGACAAACTCTTAGCAGCGTGAGCGGGCAGCAGCCTTCCGCTCTCTCGCTAATAGAGTTTTCATTCATTGGCAGCCAGGGGAGGGAGAGCATGAATATTAATATGCGCAGCTGGGGGGGGGGGGCAGTATATATATAAATATGCGCAGCGGGGGTCAGTATACAGTGGTCCCTCAAGTTACAATATTAATTGGTTCTGGGACGACCATTGTATGTTGAAACCATTGTATGTTGAGGCCAGAACTCTATGGAAACCTGGTAATTGGTTCTAAAGGCACCAAAATGTCATCCAAAAATAGGAAAAAGTGAGGATTAAAGAAAAATAAGTAGATAACAGATATAGATAAAGCAAATTCTTCCATATAAAAGTAATAAAGATCTGCTGGGAACTGTAATCACTGTCTTTGTCAGTGTTTCCCAAGCAGGGAGCCTCCAGCTGTTGCAGAACTACAACTCCCAGCATGCCCGGACAGCCAAAGGCTGTCCTGGCATGCTTGGAGTTGTAGTTTTGCAACAGCTGGGGCTCCCTGCTTGGGAAACACTGGCCTATGTAGAGGACAGGAGCTTCTTCAGGGTCCTGTACAGTACATGCAATGTCCTAAAAAAGTAATATGGAGCCGCCCCCACCTGGTGTCCAAAGGAGCAGCTAACCCTGGTACAGGTAAAGAGTACAGAACATGTAATACCTTTCTTTACTGTAGGGGGCACTACCAGACACCAGTCAGTGCATACACTTCAGTAATACAGGTAAAGAGTACAGAACATGTAATACCTCCCTGTACTGTAGGGGGCGCTACCAGACACCAGTCAGTGCATACACTTCAGTAATACAGGTAAAGAGTACAGAACATGTAATACCTCCCTGTACTGTAGGGGGCGCTACCAGACACCAGTCAGTGCATACACTTCAGTAATACAGGGGTTTTACCAGTGAGACCCGGTGCGATCAATCCCTCAGCCCCTCTACTACTACCCCCAACATGGAACAGACCCTGTTCCATGATGGGGGTAGTAGTAAAAGCACTAATGTAGTCAGAATTTGCAGAGACTTTTTTTCTGTCGCACAGAATACATTTTGTGCTACAGAAAAAAACCTGCGACAGAAAGAAAGGGAAATTGGGCGACAGATTAGTAAATAGCATCAGAAAAAAAAGGAGTAAAGGACTTGCAAAGACACAAACCGACACTCCACTCTTAGTAAATGAGGGACAATGTGTGGCTTCCATTCTTATGCAGTGCACTTTTCGCTACCAATGACCCGCCTTCTTTATTGTGTCCAAACAATGACATCGATACCCAATATATATATAGGTTTTGTATTATTGTATTATATTATTATTGTATTATATTGTATTATAACTTTTTGTAATTTTTTGGTAATATTTCTGCCCCCATAACACTTTATTTTCCTGTATGAGGGATCGTTTTTATTTGCACCGTGATTTGTAGTTTTTGTATAGATTGTTCTTTTGTTTCGCTTTTTATACTTTTTTTTTCTATTTTTTACATTTGCGCCATTCACTGTGTGGTTTAATTAACAACATTATCTTATAATAGTTCAGATATTTACACCAAATATGTTTATTTTTGTTTACATTATTTTATTCCAAAAATGGGAAAAGGAAGGGGGGTGTAATCAAACTTTTATTAGGGGAGGGGCTTTTTCACATTTATTTCAATTTTTTTAATTTTTTTTATTTACTATTTTTTTTATGCTATAAATCAGTGATCCAAAACCTAAGGCTCTCTGCCTGTTGCAAAACTACAACTCCCAGCATGTTGCACTTTATAGTAGTATAGAACATGGTACAATATGCTGGGAGTTGTACCATGTTTCGGGTCGGCTGCAAAGCCAGAGGCTGTGTCAAGGAATGCTGGGAGTTGAAGTTTTTAACTACATCACACAGCATGCTCTGATACAGTCTATCAGTTGCGTACCGGGGGGGAGGGGGAGGGGTGGGTGCCACTCACAAGGGGGGTGCCATCCCTGCCATGCGTCCCACCGTCGGTGTCACTCACTGTGAAATACTGTTATACCCACCCAATTGTGCCCCCCCTGCTGGACTCCGAAGGGGTTAATTTGTGCCTGGAGTCAATTTGTCACTGATACGTGACGCCGAGGGGGCGTGGGTGGAATGTGTCGGACAGCGGAGCTGCCCTGACGTCTATTACGTCAGCTGTCAGGACTGGTCCCAGGCATACCAGTTCAGTGAAGCGTGTATGAGGAACGAGCAGGACGATCAGGAACAGCAGGGGTGAGTGGTGCACCCTGCTGGGAGAGCTATGGAGGGGGGGGGGTGGGGGGATGGAGAGGAGAGGGGAGGGGGGAGAAGAGAGGAGAGGGGGTGGTGTGGTGTTATTATTGTTGTTTGAGAGACTGACATGAGGCAGATATGTGGCACAGTAATGTGGGAGTTGGGGTGGGGGGATGATGAGGCTGAACCCCCATTACTGTGTATCATGTCTTCATCATCCCCCAACCCCCCCATTACTGTGCATAATGTCTGCATCAACACCCCCCCAACCATCCCATTACTATTCCTTCCTCATGTCTGCATCATCACCCCCCCAACCATCCCATTACTGTTCCTTCCTCATGTCTACATCATCACCCCCCCAACCATCCCATTACTGTTCCTTCCTCATGTCTACATCATCACCCCCCAACCATCCCATTACTGTTCCTTCCTCATGTCTGCATCAACACCCCCCCAACCATCCCATTACTGTTCCTTCCTCATGTCTGCATCAACACCCCCCCCAACCATCCCATTACTGTTCCTTCCTCATGTCTGCATCAACACCCCCCCAACCATCCCATTACTGTTCCTTCCTCATGTCTGCATCAACACCCCCCAACCATCCCATTACTGTTCCTTCCTCATGTCTGCATCAACACGCCCCCCCAACCATCCCATTACTGTTCCTTCCTCATGTCTGCATCAACACCCCCCCCAACCATCCCATTACTGTTCCTTCCTCATGTCTGCATCATCACCCCCCCAACCATCCCATTACTGTTCCTTCCTCATGTCTGCATCAACACGCCCCCAACCATCCCATTACTGTTCCTTCCTCATGTCTGCATCAACACGCCCCCCCCAACCATCCCATTACTGTTCCTTCCTCATGTCTGCATCAACAACCCCCCAACCATCCCATTACTGTTCCTTCCTCATGTCTGCATCAGCACCCCCTAAACCATCCCATTACTATTCCTTCCTCATGTCTGCATCAACACCCCCCCAACCATCCCATTACTGTTCCTTCCTCATGTCTGCATCAACAACCCCCCAACCATCCCATTACTGTTCCTTCCTCATGTCTTGCATGAACACCCCCCCAACCATCCCATTACTGTTCCTTCCTCATGTCTGCATCAACCCCCCCCCCCCAACCATTCCATTACTGTTCCTTCCTCATGTCTGCATCATCACTGTTTTATGGGCTACCTGTCCAAATGTTGCAAAACTACAACAGCCATCTACATTAGCTGTCTGGGCAGGCTGGGATTTGTAGTTTTGCAACATCTGGAGGTCCACAGTTTGGACATCACTACATATGTGTTAGTATTATATTCATAGGGTACAGTGTGTGGTAGTATTATATTCATAGGGTACAGTGTGTGGTAGTATTATATTTATAGGGTACAGTGTGTGGTATTATATTCATAGGGTACAGTGTGTGGTATTATATTCAGAGGGTACAGTGTGTGGTAGTACATTCAGAGGGTACAGTGTGTCGTAGTATTTATGGGGTACAGTGTGTGTGGTAATATATTCAGAGGGTACAGTATGTGGTAGTATATTCAGAGGGTACAGTGTGTGGTAGTATTATATTTATAAGGTACAGTGTGTGGTAGTTTTATATTCCGAGGTTATAGTGTGTGGTATTATATTCAGAGGGAACAGTGTGTGGTATTATTATATTCAGAGGGTACAGTGTGTGGTAGTATATTCAGAGGGTACAGTGTGTGGTAGTATTATATTTATAGGGTACAATGTGTGATAATATTATTTTTATAGGGTACAGTGTGTGGTATTATATTCAGAGGGTACAGTGTGTGGTAGTATATTCAGAGGGTACAATGTGGTAGTATTATATTTATAAGGTACAGTGTGTTGTAGTATTAAATTTATAGGGTACAGTGTGTGGTAGTATTATATTCAGAGGGTACAGTGTGTGGTAGTATATTCAGAGGGTACAGTGTGTGGTAGTATTATATTTATAAGGTACTGTGTGTGGTAGTATTAGATTTATAGGGTACAGTGTGTGCCAATATTATATTTATAGGGTACAGTGTGTGCTAATATTATATTTATAGGGTACAATGTGTGGTAGTATTGTATTTATAGGGTACAGTGTGTGGTAGTATTATATTCAGAGGGTACAGTGTGTGGTAGTATATTCAGAGGGTACAGTGTGTGGTAGTATTATATTTATAAGGTACAGTGTGTGGTATTATATTCAGAGGGTACAGTGTGTGGTAGTATATTCAGAGGGTACAGCGTGTGGTAGTATTAGATTTATAGGGTACAGTGTGTGGTATTATATTCAGAGGGTACAAAGTGTGGTAGGATATTCAGAGGGTACAGTGTATGGTAGTATTATATTTCTACGGTACAATGTGTGGTATTATATTCATGGGGTACAGTGTGTGGTAGTATATTCAGAGGGTACAGTGTGTGGTAGTATTATATTTATAGGGTACAGTGTGTGGTATTATTATATTTATAGGGTACAGTGTGTGGTAGTATATTCATAGGGTACAGTATGTGGTAGTATTATATTTATAGGGTACAGTGTGTGCCAGTATTATATTTATAGGGTACAGTGTGTGGTAGTATTATATTTATAGGGTACAGTGTGTGGTATTATTATATTCATAGGTTACAGTGTGTGGTAGTATTATGTTAAAAGGGGACCGTGTATGGTAGTGTTATATTCAGAGAGCACAGTGTGTGGCAGTATTATATTCAGAGAGAGCGTCTGGCAGGGTTATAATAATAATTGTTTTCATATAGAGGATCAGAATGCGCTGAAGGAGGAGGTGTAATTAAGGGGGAGGGGGGGTGTAATTTGAGGAGGGGGGGAGGGAGGTGTAATTAGAGGGGGGGTGCCAAACAAAGGGTCCGCCCCGAGTGCCAAATGCTCTAGGTACGCCCCTGCAGCCTATGGCTCTGCAGCTGACCAACCCAAAACTACATCACCCACCATGCCCTGATACAGCCTATGGCTCTGCAGCTAACCTAACCCAAAACTACTCCCAGCATGTTTCACCATATACTAGTATAGTAAAAGTAATTGTGCAACATGCTGGTAGTCGCATTTTTGGGTCTGCTGCAGAGGTATAGGCTGTATGAGGGCATGCACGGTGGTGTAGTTGGTTGGTTAAGGGGTTACAAAGTAGTAAGGCGTAACAAAAACTATGCAAACTGAGTATCCTTGTGATTGTATTCACCTGAGAAATAATCGTACCGCACAGTGAATGAAGGATTGGCGCCGCAAAAAATGTTATGGCAAAATAAAGAGTTTTGGCTCTCAGAGGAAAGCTTAAATTTCCTGTGTTGTTAAAGGGTTAATACTGATAATAAAATCTGTGTTATTCTCTGCAGATTCTTGTACCAGGAGATCAGAGGAGAATCTTATATCTTAAGATTATAAAGCAGATGATGATATCACACAAGATACATATGAAGAACATTCCATTATCCCAGATACACCCTCAGCCCTTCACAGCCAAGATCTGTCATCTCATCCTTATATACAGGTCCTGTCTTCTCATTCATCACAGAAAAGTCACAGAAGGAATGTTGGACATCAACAAGCTCACACAGGAAAGAAACACTATTCATGCTCAGAATGTGGGAAATGTTTTCCTTTTAAATCAGGTCTTGTTATACATCAAAGAACTCACACAGGAGAGAAGCCATTTCCATGTTCAGAATGTGGAAAATGTTTTACTCAAAAATCATATCTTGTTGAACATCAGAGAACTCACACAGGAGAGAAGCCATTTCCATGTTCAGAATGTGGAAAATGTTATACTCAAAAATCATATCTTGTTGAACATCAGAGAACTCACACAGGAGAGAAGCCATTTCTATGTTCAGAATGTGGAAAATGTTTTACTCAAAAATCATATCTTGTTGAACATCAGAGAACTCACACAGGAGAGAAGCCATTTCCATGTTCACAATGTGGAAAATGCTTTACTTGTAAATCAAACTTGTTAGACATCAGAGAAGTCACACTGGAGAGAAGCCATTTCCATGTTCAGAATGTGGAAAATGTTTTACTGCGAAATCAAGTCTTGTTAATCATCAAAGAACTCACACAGGAGAGAAGCCATTTTCATGTTCAGAATGTGGAAAGTGTTTTTCTAAGAGATCAAGTCTTGTTTATCATCAAAAAACTCACACAGGGGAGAAGCCATTTTTATGTTCAGAATGTGGAAAGTGTTTTATTGAGAAATCAATTCTTGTTCATCATCAAAAAACTCACACAGGGGAGAAGCCATTTCCATGTTTAGAATGTGGAAAATGTTTTACTATTAAATAGAGTCTTGTTTATCATCAAAGAACTCACACAGGAGAGAAGCCATTTTCATGTTCAGAATGTGGAAAATGTTTTACTCATAAATCAGATCTTGTTAAACATGAAAGAACTCACACAGGACAGAAGCCATTTTCATGCTCAGAATGTGTGAAATGTTTTACTGAGAGAAAAACACTTAAAAGACATATAAGAATTCACACAGGAGAGAAGCCAATTCAGAGCAATACATGATGCAGATATCACATCTTTATATTAACCATGTACATAGGATATCTGACATTTATATATATATCATATACTGCAGGGGTCTCAAACTGGCGGCCCTCCAGATGTTGCAAAACTTCAACTCCCAGCATGCCTGTGAGGGAAGTCAGCTTGTTATATGTTTTTATATAACCTTTTATAATAATCCTTTATATGATTATACGCCATTTTGTATATCATCAGCCATGTTGTCTATAGTCCACCATCTTGTCTATGTTCCTTCATTATGAACTGAGTGTGAACTTTACCAGAATTATAACCAGGAAACTTGTAAACAAGAACCACAACTGCTGAGCGTACAGAAAACTCCAAGGCTACTGAGTCTGAAGACGTTCACACTTCCCGTCCTTCCTACTTAGAGATAAGACGCCTGTTTGTAACCAGGTATCATTGGGGAGTTTGCCGTCCTTTCATCTTTGCCTATAAGAATTCTGCTGTATGTAGTAAACGTCAGAAGACGCTGTATACAGATCCCAGTCTGTGTCATTTCTTCCAATATATCAGGCCTGATTGATAAAACATTTCCAATTTGGCCTCGAACAGCAAATGTACCTGAAGGAATTGGTTAAATTCCGTAACATGGCCGACAACGGTTATCTGCAGCCAACGGCTGTCTGGGCATGTCCTGGCATGCTGGGAGTTATACAACATCTGGAGGGCCACCAGTTTGAGACCCCTGATATACTGCATCTCCAAACTTGTTACCAATTGTTAATAAAAGTTTTCTTATATTATTTATTATTCTTATATTCATCTCCGCACACTGGACTTATAATAAATGTAATATTGTCCCTGACGTTGTATATAGGGAATGTAACGCGTCAGGTTCTTAAATCTTAATATTTAACCCTTCAGGACCCCCCCCCTAAAAAAAAAAATCCAGCTGACCCCCTAATAGGTCCTCAAGGGTCCGCATTTGGCCCCCTTTATTTTTTTCTTATAATGGTGTGTGATTTCTAATCACACACCGTTATATATAAGTTACACCAAACAAATTAACTACATACTTCCCTGATAAGGCCTCTGGGGGTATTTTTTTCTCTGGGTCATAGGTCACTGAGTCACTATCATCGGGGACTTTTTTATGTTGCCTCAAATGCGCAGCGTTCTCTCTCCACATGAGCGGCGCATTTGAGGCAACAGGTTAGGGACGGCCACACACGTCACATTCCCAGAATGATGATTCAGAGCATAGGGTTTGGGGCGGGCATATTTTTTAGTTTTGGCTATGCTCTGGGTCATCATTCTGGGAACATAACAACCTATTTGTAATTTTACGTCCCACTGTACCCCATTTTAGTAACTCAGTGTACCCCATGTAATGTTCCCTGAGGGGGGGGGTCCCACTCTTCTGGCTCCATAGGCAGCTATGTAAATACTCGAGGCCCCTGACTGCGCTCCTGCTCCTCCAAGACCTGGTGTGCACCCGCAGAGCTGTTTATGTCCTAATATGAGGTATTTTCTTACTCCAAAGAAATGTATGTACAAATGTACAGTGACATTTTATCCTATTACCATCTTAGTGTAAAAAATCTAATTTTTCCTTTTCACATCCCATTATAATGAACATTTATCAAACACCTGTGTGGTGTTAAAGCTCACTGTACCCCTTGTTACATTCCTTGAGGGGGTTTAGTTTCCAGAATAGTATGCCATGTTTTTATTTTATTTTTTTTGCTGTTCTGGCACCATAGGGACTTCCTAAATTCGACATGCCCCCCAAAAACCATTTCAGCGATATCTGCTTTCCAAAAGCCAAATGTGACTCCTTCTCTTCTGAGCATTGTAGTGCGCCCGCAGAGAACTTTTTTTTTTTATTCTTTTTTTTTCTCTTTTCTTTTTGTATATTCATAAACATATTGGCATAGAATTGTAGGATTATACATTTACAAATTTGGGCAACAAAAGTTTAAAGAAAAAGAAAGAAGAGAACGGGAAAAAGCAAGAAAGGGAAGGGGAGAGAGAAAGAGGAAGAAGAAGAAAAAAAAGGGGGGGGGAGGAGACGGAGTTATTAAGATCTAAATTCAAGCCATTTTGCCCATATAGAAGTAAATCTTGACAATTGGTTATTAGCAGAAGCAATGGATTTTTCCATACTATAATGATAGTGGATTTTATTGATAATATACTGAAGGTCAGGTGTTTCTACGCTTTTCTATTTTAGTGCCACTGCCGCTCTGGCAGCTGTGAGAAAATGTCCCACTATAACCGCATCTGCATAACGGACCTCCTCGAGGCCCAGGTTCAGTAATGCCACTTCTGGGCCCCAAGGGGGAGTGTAGCCTATAATTGTACGCAGAGTAGAGTACACTTTACACCAAAAGGGTTGTATCTCTCTACAATCCCACCATACGTGAATCATATTGCCTTCTCCTTCATTGCAGCGCCAGCATTTGTTAAATTGGCCTGGGAACATTTGTGCCAGTTTATACGGTGTTAAATACCATCTATATAGAATTTTTCGAGCTATTTCTAAATGAGATATATTATGGGAGATCTTAATATTCAGACTTAATATTCTGCCCACAGAGAACTTGACATCTACACATGGAGTATTTCCATACTCAGAAGAGAAGGGGTTACAAATTTTGGGGGGCATTTTCTCCTATTACCCCTTGTAAAAATTAAAAATTTGGGGAAAAACCAGCATTTTAGTGAAAAGAAATTCCTAAATGTGACATGCCCCCCAAAAACCATTTCAGAAAAACACTCTCCAAAATCCCATTGTCGCTCCTTCCCTTCTGAGCCTTGTAGTGCACCCACAGAGGACTTGACATACACAAATGAGGTATTTCCTTACTCGAGAGAAATTGGGTTACAAATTTTGGGGGATTTCTCTCCTTTTACCCCTTGTAAAAATTCAAAAACTTGGTCTACAAGAACATGTGAGTGTAAAAAATGAAGATTTTGAATTTTCTCCTTCACTTTGCTGCTATTCCTGTGAAACACCTAAAGGGTTAACACACTTACAGAATGCCATTTTGAATACTTTGAGGAGTGCAGTTTTTATAATGGGGGTCATTTATGGGGTATTTGTAATATCAAAACTGAACTGGTCCCTGAAAAATTCTAATTTTGAAAATGTTGTGAAAAATTGGAAAATTGCTGCTATACTTTGAAGCCCTCTGATGACTTCCAAAAGTAAAAACATGTCAACTTTATGATGGAAACATATAGTAAACATATTGTATATGTGAATCAATATATAATTTATTTGAAATATCCATTTTCCTTATAAGCAGAATCAGAATGAAAAGTAAAAGCATCCCAGTTATTAATACTTAGTGACAGTGGTCAGATGTGCAAAAAATGCTCCCGTCCTTAAGGTCAAAATGGTCTGAGTCCTTAAGGGGTTATAATGCATCAGCTGGGGACTCTATATGACAATATGACGGTGAGCCACCTCAGTGGATTCCTCCTTGTCTACAGTCAAATGGTGTGGTGGAAATGTCCAACCTAGACACTGTGTATCCTCATCTCTGTCTTTGTCCCCCTCCTACTGCTATGCAGAAGGATAGCACTAGCCACAAGGAGAGACAAGCTTTAGAGTGTGTTGCCAAGGTGGTGGAGGTGGAATCTGTGGCCGAGCTTAGAACTCGCAGGACTGGTGGTGGTTGGTGTGATGAGGATAATTTAAGGTGTCATAATGGCTATGCTGAGGGCAAGCAAGGAGCCCAAGAAGTTTATGAAGAAAGGAGTAGTTTGGATGAAGAGGAGTTTGTTTTTGAGGATATTGTGTGGGAGAAGACATGGGAACCAGTTGAGGAGGAGTTGACGTGTTCAGAGCAGGATGGTTGTGGCAGTATCAGCGAAGAGAAGCATAGCCAAAGTAGGTGGTAAAAACTGTGAAATGTAACAGATGTAGGGCTGCTGTTCTGATGAGCTCAGGTGACAAAGACGCTGCTGCATGTGTAGGTTCTATAAAACACCTTCCAGAGGAGGAGCACAGTCAGGTGGAGCAGTCACTGCCCGGTATTCTTTTCTACCTTACCAGATGCAGATAACATGGTACTATGTCATCTGTACATACAGAGAGTAAGCCGTGGCCAGGGTCCGAGTGTAAGAACTACGTCTCTATGTAACCATATGGAGTGTCACCACATGGGACAGTCAAGACTGTATAAGTTGGAGAATCTATGTCCTCCAGACAACAGTATTTACCCTGTTGTACTGCGCCTTAATTCGCACCTGGTCAAGCTGTTGGTAGGTGTTCCCGCACCATCTTGTTGACTCCACGGCCTTCAGGCTTCTGTGAGCAGAACAATGCATGCTACCGTAGATACATGGAGTAGTAGCTATGGCCAGTGCCAATACATGGCCCAATGGTTCAACATCCTGCAGAATGAGGCTTCACTGTAACAAGGCCATGTAATTTTGGTGACACCACCACAGTTGCACCAATCAGGTTGAACTGCTTACACCACCCGCCTATCCTCCCCCTCATGCGGGTCCTCCTCTTCCACAAACATCTTGCATCACCCCACAGGGAAGAGCGTATCTTATCCCCCTCCCTCCTTTCATCACTGCATAATCAAGCGCTGCCATGTTGTGTTACATCTGCTGAGCCTGGGAAACACACAGGAAGTTTTATCACACTGGCTTTTTGGTCGTGATCTGACATTAAGAAACGTGGTCGCTGATAACAGCACAAACATCATCAAGGCGCTGCGTCTAGGTGGTATGACTAACTATCCCTGTTTGGCACAAGTGCTAAATCTTGTCGTGAAGTCTTTCTTGAAACTTTGTGGCAGAAAGTGTGCATTCAGTTCAGCCATTCCTATGCTCTTAACCCCTTAAGGACGCAGGGTGTACCCGTACGCCCCCGTTCCCGAGTCCTTAAGGACTCAGGGCATATAGGTACGGACCGTACCTCTGTGTGTGGCCTGCTCCACCACTGATCAGTGTTTTTTGTTTTTTTGGGTTCAGGAGGATGCTTTTTTGGGGGGGGGGGGTTAATCGTTTTTTTTTTTTTTTTTTGTGTTTTTTGTGTGGGGGGTCTGTGTACGTGCCAACAGCCACTGTTCTTGACTGAGTGGCCTGACCCCCCACTGACTTTTGCACTCCCTGCCACCATCAAGCACTAATCAGTGTGCACACCACTGATTATGTAAACGCTTTTTTTGGCGAAGGTTTTTTTTTTTGTTTAGTTTTATTTTATATTTTTATATTTTTGTTCTTAGGGCGGGTTAGGGTAGCACCACACTACATGCAGCACACACACCAATAAAGTTTTCCCCCACACATATACACTTCATCCACCATTAGAGTAGGGAAATGGCCCGCAGGGCATTTTCAGCAGAGGAGGCATATGTCATACTTGCCTCCGACACTGAAAGCACCTCGGAGGACAAGGAAGACCCCCCTTCCTTATTTCCACATCCAGAACTAGATGATGAGCCACCAAGGTGGCGGAGACGCCGCCATGCGAGGCCGCAAACCTCCTCTGCTCCTGACCCTGTGCCCCATGCTAGTATGAGTCCCCCTGGCGCTCATACTAGTTAAGCCCCCCAGCCAAGTTCACTGGTGCCTGGTACCGGTGAACTTGTCTGGACTAGATACAGTAGTGATAAAAAAAATATAAATTTCGTTAAATACAATTTTTTCCAAGAACATTTTTATTAATTTTTAAACAGAGATGAATTTATGTGGGTGGGCAGGGAACTAAAAATGTTGCCGACAATAACAAAAAATTTAGAAAGGGGCCATTTAAATGTAAGTATTACATATAAGTTTTTAATAGTAATGTATTTGAATAATGTGTTTAATAAAATGTGTGTGTGTTTTTAACTTTTTTATCCTTAATTGTTTAGGTAGTACTACTACTCCCAGCATGGAACAGACTGTTCTATGATGGGAGTAGTAGTACCTGTACTAATAGACAGATCGCCCCAGGCAGCACTTCTGACACCCAATGGGATCGTCTTATCAATTGCAGAGATGCGGAGCGGCTTTCTCCTGCGCTGGCTTCTCCGCACTATACTCCGGCCGGCCAGTGATGTGAATAGAATATCACTCATTCATATTTCCCGCTGAGGGCTGTGATTGGCTGCAGCCATCCGGCCAATCAACACTCTGGGCGGAAAATATTTACATCACTGGCCGGCCAGAGTATAGTGCTGAGATGCCAGCACAGGAGAAAGCTGCGCCGCATCTCTGCAAAAGATAGGACGATCTCATTGGGTGTCAGAAGTGACACCCGCTGTGATCTGACCTTAACTGCAGGTACTACTACTCCCAACATGAAGCACACTCTGCTCCATGCTGGGAGCTGCAGTACCTGCATTAATAGTCAGATTGCAACAGATGTCCGAAGTGACACTCGGGCCATCTGTCTATAACTACAGATACCTCAACTCCCAGCATGTAGCAGAGTGTGCTCAATGTTGGGAGCAGTAGTACCTGCAGTAAAAGACAGATCGCAGCAAGTGTCACTCCTGACACCTGTTGTAATCGTCCTGATGTGAATTTCGGGACTCATCTGTGCTTGTGGCTACAGCTTGTAGCCAGGAGAACAGCTGATGCTGAGCAGTAGATATATACATTGTATATATACTGCCCAGCAAGAACTTACAGTGGGCCTGTATACAGTATACACATGGGTATACAGTATACACATTGCTGGCTCACTTAACCCCTTGCTGGGCTGTGCGCTATGCACCAGCCCAGCAAGGAAAAAGTTAACTTACACTGCTGGACAGTGTAGGTTAACCCTTTGAGCAGTATACAGAATATACAGCTATCTATAGATAGCTGTATATAGTGTATACAGAAGATGAAGTCCCCTTACCTCCCTCGAGTCCTGGCTTGTTCCGTGTAGCTCCGCCACTAGAGATGACATCATTAGGGGGTGGAGCTTCAAACAGGAGCCAGGTTGGTAAGTTTGAGGCTTTGTTCACATTGTATGTTTTGTATAATGTGGACACACCCTCTGGCAGTGTCTTCCCAGACAAGGAGACTCAAGCTGTTGCTAAACTACAACTCCCAGCATGCCCAGATGCTGGTAGTTGTAGTTTTGCAACAATTGGAGGCTACCTGTTCGGGTAGACATTGCATTATGGACGCTTTCCCAGCGGAGAGCGCCAAAAATGTACCAACCAATTTTTGGTGTTTTTTTTTTCCGTTTCAAATCCGTGTATGCAGAGGATTACGGCAGATTCGGTGGATTATGGCGGATGAACTGGTTTTCTTTTCTTTTAATACAATGGCTAGCAAGGACTGTGGGAGAGTGTTTTTTTAAATAAAATAATTTTTCCAATGTGTCCTGTTTTTTTTTTTTTTTATTGAATTTTCAGGTTTAGTAGTGGAGGCTGTCTTATAGACGGAGTCCATTACTAAGCCGGGGCTTAGCGTTAGCCCCAAAAACAGCTAGCACTAACCCCCATTTATTACCCCGGTACCCACCGCCACAGGGGTGACGGGAAGAGCCGATACCAACAGGCCAGGAGCATGAAAAATGGTGGTCCTGGGCCTAGGCGGTAACAGGCTGGCGTTATTTAGGCTGGGGAGGGCAAGTAGCAATGGTCCTCACCCAAGGTTGGCGAGGACCATTGTTACTGGCCCTCCGCAGCCTAAATAACGCCAGTCTTTTACCACCAAGGCCCAGGAGTGCCATTTTTGACGCTCCGGGCCTGTTGGTACCGGCTCTTTGTGTCACCCCTGTGGCGGTAGGTACCTGGGTAATAATTGAGGGTTATCGCTAGCTATTTTTGGGGCTAACGCTAAGCCCCAGCTTAATAATGGATTCCGTCAATAAGACGGCTTACACTACTAAGCCTAAAAATTCTATAGAAAAATAAAATAAAAAACAAGACACATTGGAAAAATTAGCCCTCCTATAATGTGAACAGACCCTTCTGCCAGTGTCCTCCCAGACAGGGAGACTCCTGCTGTTGCTAAATCACAACTAAAGCTGGGAGTTGTAGTTTTGCAACAATTGGAGGCTCCCTGTTTGGGGGTGACATTTCATTATGAGCGCTCTTCCCAGCGGAGAGCGCCAAAAATGTACTAACCAATCTTTTGTGGGTTTCTTTTTCTTCTCATTTCAGATCCATGTATGCAGAGGATTACGGTGGATTCAGTGGATTACAGCGATGAACTAGATTTTTTGTAAATAATTTTTTTTTAAATTCATTTTATTAAAAGAAATTTGGTGGATTACAGCGATGAACTAGATTTTTTTTTAAAAGAAACATTTTTTATTTTATTCATTTTATTAAAAGAAAAAAAATCTAGTTAATCGCTGTAATCCACCAAATCCGCCGTAATCCTCTGCATACACGCATCTGAAACAAGAAGAAGGAAAAAAAAAAAGAATTGGTTAGTACATTTTTGGCGCTCGCCATTGAGAAGAACGCCCATAATGCAATGTTTTTCCAAACAGGGAGCCTTCAATTATTGCATAGCTAAAACTCCGAGCATGAGTTGTGGTTAAGCAACAGCTGGAGTCTCCCTGTCTGGGAGGACACTGCCACAAGGGTCTGTTCACATTATACAAAACGTACAATGTGAACAGAGCCTAACACTTACCACTCTGCCTACCATCTGTAGCTAAACCCCATAATGATGTCATCACTAGGGGCGGAGCTACATTGACCCCCACAGGGAGCGAGGGAGGTAAGGGGATCTTCTCTTCTGCATACACTATATACAGCTTTCTATAGATCGCTGTATATCCTGTATACCGCCCAAAGGGGCTATAGGAGCAGGGAGTCCTCTATCAGTCTGGTGACAGGATTCCCGGCTCCTGTATAATATACACGTGTACACTATGTCCCCTGTATACTATATGGCGGGGGAGGTGAGTAGTTACGCTATACATCACTCATCACCTCCTTACACTCCATGGAGCGAGTGCTCAGCATCCGACCCACAGAGCGGTACCTGAAGACAGTAAAAAAAACTGCCACAGGGTCCAAAACTGGCTGTTTCCACACCGGAAAAAACTCCAGAAAAAACTGCCAAAACGCAGGAAAAGCTGTGAGTTTTTCTGATGTTTTTGCTGCCGTTTTTTAAGGTGTAAAAACAAAAACAAAACAAGTGTAAACTTCTCCTTAGTCATACCACGTTTAGACTGAATTTCTCCAGTTAAATAGGGGAAATGAGCCAGGGAGATGGAAAACACCTGCGCCAGGTCATTTAACTCCTCACATTATTAGAAATACCGTAGTATACATAATAGAAGAGAAAACCATCTATAACATATGACTAAAGTGCAGGAAGAAATGAGTGGTGTAATAAGGATCCGCTCTTATATTCAGCCCATTCAGGACCCGTGTACAAGAGTCATGATCCACAATATCTCCGGGGATAATACTTTTTGTGTAAAGTCTGACTCGTTCTATTCCTTGGCCAAAGAAAGCAAAACTAATCCTAAATATTTTTTTAGATATAGAAATAAACAAAAAAACCAAGGACAGAGCATGTAGGACCCCTTAATAATGATAAAGGGGAGGTTGTCACGGGCGATCAAGAGAAGGCGGAGCTACTGAATGGGTTCTTTAGTTCTGTATACACTATGGAAAAAGGAGCTGACATTGGCCAGGTCAGTGCTGGTAACACATCATGTAATGTACTGAACTGGCTTAATGTAGAGATGGTACAAGGTAAGTTAAGTAAAGTAAATGTAAGCAAATCTCCAGGGCCGGATGGACTACACCCAAGAGTTCTTAGAGAGGTAAGTTCAGTAATATCTGTACCCTTGTTCATGATATTTAGAGATTCTCTGGCATCTGGTATTGTGCCAAGGGACTGGCGCAAGTCTAATGTGGTACCAATCTTCAAGAAGGGCTCTAGGTCTTCGCCAGGCAATTATAGACCGGTAAGTCTAACGTGCATTGTGGGTAAATTGTTTGAAGGACTTATAAGGGATTACATACAGGAATACATAGGGGATAATAGTATTATAAGTGATAGCCAGCATGGGTTTACTAAGGATAGAAGTTGTCACCAATCTAATTTGCTTTTATGAAGAGGTGAGTAGAAGCCTTGACAGAGGAATGGCTGTGGATATAGAAGGGGGCTGTGGATATAGTGTTTCTGGATTTTGCTAAAGCGTTTGATACTGTCCCTCATAGACGTCTGACAGGTAAGTTAAGGTCTTTGGGTTTGGAAATTTTAGTTTGTAACTGGATTGAACACTGGCTCATGGATCGTACCCAGAGAGTGGTGGTCAATGATTCGTACTCTGATTGGTCCCCGGTTATTAGTGGTGTACCCCAAGGTTCAGTACTGGGCCCGCTGTTGTTTAATTTATTTATCACTGATATAGAGGATGGTATTAACAGCTCTGTTTCTATCTTTGCAGATGACACCAAGCTTTGTAGCATGGTACAGTCTATAGAGGATGTGCATAAGTTACAAGATGACTTGGATAGACTAAGTGTCTGGGCATCCACTTGGCAAATGAGGTTCAATGTGGATAAATGTAAAGTTATGCATCTGGGTACTAATAACCTGCATGCGTCGTATGTCTTAGGGGGGATTAAACTGGCAGAGTCACTGGTAGAGAAGGATCTGGGTGTACTTATAGATCACAGACTACAGAATAGCATACAATGTCAGGCTGCTGCTTCCAAGGCCGGCAGGATATTGTCATGTATAAAAAGAGGCATGGACTCAAGGGACAGGGACATAATACTCCCCCTTTATAGAGCATTGGTACGGCCTCACCTGGAATATGGTGTTCAGTTTTGGTCGCCTGTTCATAAAAGCGACACTGCGGAGTTAGAAAGGGTGCAGAGACGCGCGACTAAACTAATATGGGGCATGGAACATCTTAGCTATGAGGAGCGATTAAAGGAGTTACAATTGTTTAGTCTTGAGAAGAGACGTTTAAGGGGGGATATGATAAACGTATATAAGTATATAAATGGCCCATACAAAAAATATGGAGAAAAACTGTTCCAGGTTACACCCCCCCAAAGGACGAGGGGGCACTCCCTCCGTCTGGACAAGAAAAGGTTTAGTCTAAAGGGGCGACACGCCTTCTTTACCGTGAGGACTGTGAATTTATGGAACGGTGTACCTCAGGAACTGGTCACAGCAGGAACAATTAACAGCTTTAAAACAGGGTTAGATACATTCCTGGAACAAAATAACATTAATGCTTATGCAGAATTATAAAACTACATCCCTTTCCCTTATCCCCTTACACCCTTCCCTTCAATTCCCTGGTTGGACTTGATGGACGTATGTCTTTTTTCAACCATACGAACTATGTAACTACTTGTAGTGCGGTTGTATTGTCTGAATGATATTGTGCACAGTGAGCGGACACTGCGGAGACATTTCCAGTGTAAAGTATGTGTCACGATTCGGCTGGCTGGAGGTGGATCCTCTGTGCCAGAGAGGGATTGGCGTGGACCGTGTCGGTGGACCGGTTCTAAGTTGCTACTGGTATTCACCAAAAACCGCCGCAAAGCGGGATGGTCTTGCAGCGGCGGTAGCAACCAGGTCGTATCCACCGGCAACGGCTCAACCTCTCTGACTGCGGAGATAAGCGCGGTACAAGGGAGTAGACAACAGCAAGGTCGGACGTAGCAGAAGGTCAGGGCAGGCAGCAAGGATCGTAGTCAGGGGCAACGGCAGGAGGTCTGGAACACAGGCTAGGAACACACAAGGAAACGCTTTCACTGGCACAATGGCAACAAGATCCGGCGAGGGAGTGCAGGGGAAGTGAGGTATAAGTAGGGAAGTGCACAGGTGAAAGTACTGATAAAAACCTCATGCGCCGGGTCAGCACAGACGGGGAACGGGTCTGGTAAGCGAGTCGGGATGCGCATCGCGAGCGGGCGCGTCCCGCATCGCGTATCGCATCCCGGCTGGGAGCATTATCGCAGCGCACCAGGTCGGCAGGTCTGACCGGGGCGCTGCAAATAAGAGAACGCTGTGAGCGCTCCGGGGAGGAGCAGGGACCCGGAGCGCTCGGCGTAACAGTACCCCCCCCCCCCTTGGGTCTCCCCCTCTTTTTGGAACCTGAGAATTTGAGGATAAGATTTTTGTCCAGGATGTTGTCCTCAGGTTCCCATGATCTCTCCTCTGGGCCGCAATTCTCCCAATCCACCCAAAATATTTTTTTTACCTCTGACCGTCTTGGATGCCAGGATTTCTTTCACTGAAAAAATGTCAGAGGACCCGGAAACTGGAGTGGGAGAAACAACTTTGGGAGAGATACGGTTAAGGATGAGTGGTTTAAGGAGAGAGACATGGAAAGCATTGGGAATACGGAGAGGAGGAAGAAGGAGTTTGTAAGAGACAGGGTTGATCTGGCACTTGATTTTGAAAGGACCAAGATAACGTGGTCCCAGTTTATAACTGGGGACACGAAAGCGGACATACTTGGCGGAGAGCCATACTTTGTCTCCGGGAGAAAAAATGGGGGGAATTCTTCTTTTCCTATCGGCATGTTTTTTCATCCGGGATGAAGCCTGTAAGAGAGAATTTTGAGTCTCTTTCCATATGGTGGAGAGGTCCCGAGTCACCTCATTAACAGCGGGCAGACCAGAGGGCATGGGAGTGGGAAGGGGGGGAAGAGGGTGACGGCCGTACACCACGAAGAATGGGGATTTAGCAGAAGATTCGGAGACTCTGAAATTGTACGAGAATTCGGCCCATGGTAGAAGATCTGCCCAGTCATCCTGGCAGGAGGAAACAAAATGTCGCAAATAATCACCCAGAACCTGATTAATTCTTTCTACTTGCCCATTGGATTGGGGATGATAAGAAGATGAGAAATTTAATTTGATTTTGAGCTGATTACAGAGGGCCCTCCAGAATTTAGACACAAATTGAACGCCTCTATCCGAGACGATATGCGTGGGCAGCCCGTGAAGGTGAAAAATGTGTATAAAAAATTGTTTCGCCAACTGAGGCGCAGAAGGAAGACCTGGAAGAGGGATAAAATGTGCCATCTTGGAGAATCGATCAACGACCACCCAAATAACTGTGTTGCCATGGGATAAAGGTAAGTCAGTAATAAAGTCCATACCAATCTGAGACCATGGTCGTTCAGGAACAGGCAGAGGATGGAGGAGACCAGCAGGCTTCTGGCGAGGGGTCTTGTCCCGGGCACAGACTGTACAAGCCCGCACGAAATCAAGAACATCAGCTTTCAGGGTAGGCCACCAATAAAATCGAGAGATGAGATGGATGGATTTTTTGATGCCAGCATGGCCTGCGAGGTGTGAGGAGTGTCCCCACTTGAGAATCCTGAGGCGCTGGCGTGGAGAGACGAAGGTCTTCCCTGGAGGAATTTGTCTGATGGAAGCTGGAGAAGTGGAGATCAGACAGTCCGGAGGAATAATGTGTTGCGGGGAAGCTTCCACTTCAGAGGCATCTGATGAACGAGAGAGGGCATCAGCCCTAATGTTCTTGTCAGCAGGGCGAAAATGAATTTTAAAGTTAAATGGGGCAAAGAACAACGACCACCTAGCCTGGCGAGGGTTCAGCCGTTGGGCAGACTGAAGATAAGAGAGATTTTTGTGATCAGTGTATATAATAACTGGATATTTGGATCCTTCCAGCAGGTGCCTCCATTCCTCAAGCGACAATTTTATGGCCAGTAGTTCTCGATCACCAATGGAGTAGTTTTTCTCCGCCGGAGAGAAGGTCCTAGAAAAGAAACCACAAGTAACAGCATGCCCGGAAGAATTTTTTTGTAGGAGTACTGCTCCAGCTCCCATCGAGGAGGCGTCTACCTCCAGCGAGAAGGGCTTAGATGGATCAGGTCTGGAGAGTACGGGAGCAGAAGAAAAGGCAGTCTTGAGATGATTGAATGCGTCTTCCGCTTCAGGAGGCCAGGACTTAGGGTTGGCGTTTTTCTTGGTTAGGGCCACGATAGGAGCCACAATAGTGGAAAAGTGCGGAATAAATTGTCTGTAATAATTGGCAAACCCCAAAAAACGTTGGATAGCACGGAGTCCGGAGGGGCGTGGCCAATCCAATACGGCTGATAGTTTTTCTGGGTCCATTTGTAGTCCCTGGCCAGAGACTAAGTATCCTAGGAAGGGAAGAGATTGACATCCAAAGAGACATTTTTCCATTTTGGCATATAATTGATTGTCCCGAAGTCTCTGAAGAACCATGTGGACATGCTGGCGGTGTTCTTCTAGGTTAGCAGAAAAAAATCAAAATATCGTGTAGGTAAACCACAACACAGGTATATAGAAGATCACAAAAAATTTAATTTACAAAGTCTTGGAAGACGGCAGGGGCGTTGCAAAGCCCAAAGGGCATAACCAGATATTCAAAGTGTCCATCTCTGGTGTTAAATGCTGTCTTCCACTCGTCCCCCTCCCTGATGCGGATGAGATTATATGCACCTCTTAAGTCCAGCTTGGTAAAGATGTGGGCGCCTCGTAGGCGGTCAAAGAGTTCCGAGATAAGAGGTAGGGGATAGCGTTTTTTTACAGTGATTTTATTAAGTCCGCGGTAATCAATGCAAGGGCATAGGGAGCCGTCTTTTTTGGAAACAAAAAAAAATCCAGCTCCGGCAGGGGAGGAAGATTTGCGGATAAACCCCTTTTTTAAATTCTCTTGGATGTACTCCGACATGGCTTGTGTTTCCGGAGCAGACAGAGGATAGATTCTGCCCCGGGTGGAGTAGTATCAGGGAGGAGGTCAATAGGACAGTCATAAGGCCTGTGAGGAGGCAAAGTCTCTGCTTGTTTTTTGCAAAAAACATCAGCATAATCCAGATAGGCCTTGGGGAGACCAGATAACGGAGGAACCACAGGGTCTTGACTGACAGTACAGGGAGAAGGCTTAAGACAGTCCTTGTGGCAAGAAGCACCCCAGTTCTTGATTTCCCCGGTGGTCCAATCGAGGGTTGGGGAATGGCGTTGAAGCCACGGTAATCCAAGAAGAATTTCCGAAGTGCAGTTAGAGAGGACCAGAAATTCAATTTTTTTGTGATGGGGTCCGATGCACATTAAGAGGGGTTCCGTGCGGTAACGCACAGTACAGTCCAATCTTTCATTATTAACAGAGGCGATGTAGAGGGGGTTGGCGAGACTGGTCACCGGGATATTGAACCTGTTGATGAAAGAGGCCAAAATAAAATTTCCTGCAGATCCGGAATCCAAGAAGGCCATAGCTGAGAAGGAGAAGGTAGAAGAAGAAATCCGCACAGGCACAGTAAGACGTGGAGAAGCAGAGTTCACATCAAGAGCTGTCTCACCTTTGTGCGGAGTCAGCGTGCGTCTTTCCTGGCGTGGAGGTCGGATAGGACAATCCTTCAAGAAATGTTCGGTACTGGCACAGTACAGGCAAAGGTTCTCCATGCGGCGTCGTGTCCTCTCTTGAGATGTCAAGCGAGACCGGTCAACTTGCATAGCCTCCACGGCGGAAGGCACAGGAACGGATTGCAGTGGACCAGAGGAGAGAGGAGCCGGGGAGAGAAACCGCCTCGTGCGAACAAAGTCCATATCCTGGCGGAGCTCCTGACGCCTTTCGGAAAAACGCATGTCAATGCGGGTGGCAAGATGAATAAGTTCATGCAGGTTAGTGGGGATTTCTCGTGCGGCCAGCACATCTTTAATGTTGCTGGATAGGCCTTTTTTAAAGGTCGCGCAGAGGGCCTCTTTATTCCAGGACAATTCGGAGGCGAGAGTACGGAATTGGATGGCGTACTCGCCAACAGAAGAATTACCCTGGACCAGGTTCAGCAGGGCAGTCTCGGCAGAAGAGGCTCGGGCAGGTTCCTCGAAGACACTTCGAATCTCCGTGAAGAAAGAGTGTACAGAGGCAGTGACAGGATCATTGCGGTACCAGAGCGGTGTGGCCCATGACAGGGCTTTCCCAGACAGAAGGCTGACTACGAAAGCCACCTTTGACCTTTCAGTTGGAAACTGGTCCGACATCATCTCCAAATGCAGGGAATATTGTGAAAGAAAACCACGGAAAATTTAGAGCCCCCATCAAATTTGTCCGGCAAAGACAATCGGAGGCTGGATGCGGCCACTCGCTGCGGAGGAGGTTCAGGAGCTGGCGGAGGAGATGATTGTTGAAGCTGTGGTAGTAGCTGCTGTAGCATCACGGTCAGTTGAGACAGCTGGTGGCCTTGTTGCGCTATCTGTTGCGACTGCTGGGTGACTACCGTGGTGAGGTCAGCGACAACTGGCAGCGGGACCTCAGCGGGATCCATGGCAGGATCTACTGTCACGATTCGACTGGCTGGAGGTGGATCCTCTGTGCCAGAGAGGGATTGGCGTGGACCGTGTCGGTGGACCGGTTCTAAGTTGCTACTGGTATTCACCAGAGCCCGCCGCAAAGCGGGATGGTCTTGCAGCGGCGGTAGCAACCAGGTCGTATCCACCGGCAACGGCTCAACCTCTCTGACTGCTGAGATAAGCGCAGTACAAGGGAGTAGACAAGAGCAAGGTCGGACGTAGCAGAAGGTCAGGGCAGGCAGCAAGGATCGTAGTCAGGGGCAATGGCAGGAGGTCTGGAACACAGGCTAGGAACACACAAGGAAACGCTTTCACTGGCACAATGGCAACAAGATCCAGTGAGGGAGTGCAGGGGAAGTGAGGTATAAGTAGGGAAGTGCACAGGTGAAAGTACTGATAAAAACCTCATGCGCCAATCAGTGGCGCACCGGCCCTTTAAATCACAAGGACCCGGCGCGCACGCGCCCTAAGGAGCGGGGCCGCACGTGCCAGGTCAGCACAGACGGGGAACGGGTCTGGTAAGCGAGTCGGGATGCGCATCGCTAGCGGGCGCATCCCGCATCGCGAATCGCATCCCGGCTGGGAGCATTATCGCATCGCACCCGGTCGGCAGGTCTGAACGGGGTGCTGCGAATAAGAGAACGCTGTGAGCGCTCCGGGGAGGCGGATCCTAAACATGGCGGATTTACCCGTTTTGGCGACTGCAGATAGACTATATTCAGCTCTCCTTGTGAGGAGGGTATGAATACTTTTTGGTGTGTGTGGATCTCCTTTCAGGTTGGCCTAAGGCCTATCCGGGGAGAAATGGCGATGTAAAGATGGCAGCAGGGCAGATTGTGAAGGATATGGTAGATAGTTCCAGAAGTTATTGATAGTGATGGAGGTCGCACTTTACTGGATGAATTATGATGCAGGTAATAGGAGCAGGTTATGGATTTATTGGGACAGAACATTGATCCAGGGATTTATTCTGATATTTCGGGAAGGAATTTTTCCCCCGCCATGGGGCGATGGGAATCAGCCTCATAAGGGTTTTTTTGCCTTCCTCCGGGTCAGTACAGTAGGGACACAATAGGGATATGGATTGACCTTTATGGACTCTGGTCATTTACAACCTTATGAACGATGTTATGAAGAAGCAGCGGGTTGACTCCTTATGGGACACTTTTTGGTTGTGCTCCTAGAACAGGGTTCTACTGTCCACAGCTACTGCAGATGTAACACAGTCACCTATCTAGCTATGTGCGGCCGTACACAAGCGCGTACAACAAGCGCATACACAAGTCTTTATTCTATTCCAGATGGTAAAACTCCTGATATAGATCCTGAAGATCGGGTGGTGATAAAGAGACACAAAGAGTCCTGAATCCATCCTCCTGGTCGTGTAGTATATAATGCTCGGCCTAGAAGTAAATGACCTGTGGTATAGTCAGAGGCATTAATCCCACTTCTATTGTTATCTGATATACAAACTAATAGAAATGCTTAGAATAGGGCCGCCCGGAATTATTAGCTGTATAACCATGGCCCTGAAGAAGTAGAGAACCTGGGTTGTTTTAAAGGGGAACTCCACTGCCCTAGTCTTGGGAACATATAGATCCAAATGCTGTGTGCGAGCTGCGGGGGTGGGGATGTCACATACATGCCCCTCTTGACGTCACACCAAGCCCTCTCAATGCAAATCTATGGGAGGGGGTGTGGCATGACATCACAACCCTCGCAGTCCACACCCAGTGTTGGGAAATAAATGTTCTGAACGCTGGGGCAGTGGAGTACTCCTTTAATCTACATCCATACAGACAGACAGCCTCCGGTATCAAGCAAGATGTAAGCGGTGATTGGCGGTCCTGGCTTTTGGACCTTCTCCCTGATTGGTTGAGGAATATCTTCTCCTGGTTGAAGGGACTCATAGCTATAGTGAAGGGACTGATTGTATTTATACTCGTAGGTTACTGTACTATAATAAATCTGCTGCTGGGGGCTCCGCAGAGATACTAAATCAAAAAGCTATCGATTAAATAATACGAACATCGGAAACAATGAACATTACTATGAATGGACGGCACCAGGAGATGAGGAGATCCCAAATCCTTCTATAAAAATGTATTTGTTACATAGTATGGTTGAAAAAAGACAAACGGCCATCAAGTTCAACCAAGGAATTGAAGGGAAGGGGTGTGGGGCGATATTGGGGAAGGGATGTGTTTTTATATTTCTGCATAAGCATTTGTTATTTTGTTCTAGGAATGTATCTAACCCTGTATTAAAGCTTTCAACTGTTCCTGCTGTGACCAGTTCCTGAGGTAGACTGTTCCATAAAGGCGTGTCGCTCCTTTAGACCAAACCTCTACTTCTCCAGACGGAGGGAGAACCACCTTGTCCAAATGTAATTCTTTTAACCTTTCCTCATAGCTGAGATGTTCCGGGTCTTTATTAGTTTATTCACGCGTCTCTTCACCCTTTCCAGCTCCACAATGACCCTTTTATGGACTGGTGACCAAAACTGAACAGCGTATTCCAGGTGAGGCCGTACCAATACTTTATAAAGGGGAGTATTATGTCCCTGTCCCTTGAGTCCAGGCCTCTTCTGATACATGACAATATCCTGCCAGCCTTGGAAGCAGCAGCCTGACATTGTGCTATTCTGTAGTCTATGATCTTCAAGTCATGATCCTTGATCACTGATCCTTCTCTACCAGTGACTCTGCCAGTTTATCCCCTAAGACATTTGTTGCATGCAGATGTTTAGTACCCAGATGCATAACTTTACATTTATCCACATTGAACCTCATTTGCCAAGTGGATGCCCAGACACTTAGTCTATCCAAGTCATCTTGTAACCTATACACATCCTCCATAGACTGTACTGTGCTACAAAGCTTGGTGTCATCTGCAAAGATAGAAACAGAGCTGTTAATGCCATCCTCTATATCACTGATAAATTAACAAGAGCGGGCCCAGTACAGAACCTTGGGGTCACCACTAATAACCGGGGAACAGAGTATGAATCATTGACCACCACTTTCTGGGTACGATCCTTTAGACAGTTTTCAATCCAGTTACAAACTAAAGTTTCCAAACCAAAAGACCTTAACTTACCTGTCAGACGTCTATGGGACGATTAGCAAAATCCAAAAATACTATATCCACAGCCATTCCTCTGTCAAGGCTTCTACTCACATCTTCATAAAAGCAAATTAGGTTGGTTTGACTTCTCTCTGTTACATTCAGTGCTCCGGACAGACAAGCTGACCATGAGCGCTTTTCTTCTCTGTCCTCCTCAGCTGGCGGGGCTGGGATTCGCATTGTGGCACATGCCCGCTTGTGAATCCCAGCCTGTCACTCACCTCCGCTCTCTGCTGTCACTTCCTGCTCTCACAGTGGCGGCGCGTGTGCTCCAGCCTCCTAGGGCACTCGCGCGCCGGTGCTCTTGAATTTAAAGGGCCAGTGCGCCGTTAATTAGGAGTAACACCTGCACCTTTGTATAAATGTCTGCACATCCCCCCACTCACTGCCGGATCTTTGTTTGCCATAATGCCTTAGAGAAAGCGTTCTGTCTTTGCCATACCGTGTTCCTGACCTTTTGTTCCGTGACCTGACCTTGCTCCAGTGCCACCTGCCTATTGACCTCTTGCCACGTTCCTGACCACTCACCTGTGCTGCCAGCCCTGACCTTCGGCTATCCTGACCACGAGTTGCCGTATGCCTCCTGTACCACATTACATCTCAGCAACCTGTGAATACGAGTCATGCCAGGGGTAGCTAGCTGGGTGCCGCCTGCCGCAGCAAGTCCATCCCCATTGTGGCGGGCTCTGGTGAATGTCAGCGGCACCTTAGACTCTGCTCCCTGGAACGGCCCACGTAATCTTCCACATAGGCCCTGAGGATCCACTACTGCCGTGTTTCATTATCCTTAGTAAACCCATGCTGGCTATCACTTATAATACTATTATCCCCTATGTATTCCTGTATGCACAAAGAGAAGGACATTGGGGGAGATTTATCAAAACCTGTCCAGAAGAAAAGTTGCCCAGTTGCCCATAGCAACCAATCAGCTTGCTTCTTTCATTTTTAACAAGGCCTCTGCAAAATGAAAGAAGCAATCTGATTGGTTGCTATGGGAAACTGGGTAACTTTTCCTTTGCACAGGTTTTGATAAATCTTCCCCATTGTCTTCACTAACTTAGAGAATAGTGGTTTTCCTGCTCACCGGTTCGGTTTGTTAGAAGTTATACTGTGGGAATTTACCTAAAGTGAGACCATTAAAAGGGACACTCCACTGCTAGACATCTTATCCCCTATCCAAAGGATAGGAGATAAGATGTCTGATCACGGGGGTCCCGCTACTGGGGCTCTCTGCGATCTCCCGCAGCACCGGGTGTTCTAAACAAACACCGGGTTCCTGCAGCAGTGGTCATGATGTCACGCCATGCCTCCTCCATTCATGTATATGAGAGGGGGTGTGACACGGCTGACATGCCCCCTCCCATTGACATGAATTGTGGGGAGTGGCGTGACGTCACGATCACAACCTCCGACAAAATATTCAGAACGCTGGAGCACCAAAGTACCCCTTTAATGGAACTGGGAGGAACATGACCTATGGATGGAAATGTGAGAGAATATGTGTTATCCAGTTATGTTGTTCCAGGCGCCATGAGCTTTAAATGAACAAATGACGTCTAACAAGTCCTTTCCTTGAACGGAGAGCGCACAGCTGGCTTCAGCCCCTCAGAGAGCTGGGAACCAACCATAGAGCCACCTGGTTAATTCTTCTCCGCACTTCAGCCGAATACAACTTGTTCTTCCCTCTATAACCTAAGGAAGGACCCTGTGTAGAGTAGGAGACCCCACTAATCTAACACCTATAGGATCAGAATGTCCTAGAAGCCAGAAGATAGAAGTGATTTTATATGTCTAATCTGCTCATGTCCTGTTACCTTGTAGCCATATATGAGACTCTTTTCCTCCCATGTAAAATTATAGAGATGACATTGCTGGATCGGTGACTACGTTCTAAAAGGAAAACTTTTTTCCCCCCCAATGTCTCTTTTATTGTTAACAAAAGATTTTAAAAAAAGTAAAAAATAATTGCTTTTTTTTATTTAAATGTATTTTTATCACATCATGTATAACAATAATTACATTCTATGTTAATAACCCATAACATCCCAACCTCCCTCCCCACATAAAGAGAGACCGAAGAGAAGAGGAAAGAAAAAATGATTTTAATAAACTTTTAATGCTGTTTTAATCTGTCCATTTCTCCCATGTCTCCACCAGTCTTTTCCCTTCCCTAGCGGATCCTTTGTTTGCCAGTAACTCATATCTCTTTATTTATTAGATTTATCCAAGTCCTTATATCTGGGACCACCTCTGAAAGCCACAATCTTAGAATTAATAATCTAGCAGAAAAGAGGAATTTCAAGCAAAGTTCTGAATTCTTATTTATTTCCGTATTATCTCCCAAAATAGCTACCTCAAATTTAAATGGTATATCTATCCCCAATCTCTTTTTAAGTTATTGATATATCCTTTCCCTATATTTCTGAATTTTTCTGCACGCCCAAATAATATGGGTGTAATCTGCCTCATTTAGCTGGCATCTTGGGCATTCTGCGTCAAGCCTATACCCAAATCTCACCAAGTCAACCGGAGCCAGGTGAGGTTTCCACAAAATGTTCCACTGGATAAATCTGTGATCCCTATTAATTGAAACCCTATTAACATTCTTAAACACAGGACCCCAAAAATTTTCATTTTTACGCTGAAATTGATTTATCCACCTCCCTTCTACTCTATGTAAATTCTCTTTGTTTATTTCCACCAATATTTTTTGGTATATTTGGGTCATATCTTTTTTATTATAGAACCCATTCACCAAAAATTCAATAATATTATGTGAATCAACCTGAAAGTGTTGTATCTACAGTGCATTTATACATGTGATATACAGTGCATAGTGAAAGTATTCGGCCCCCTTGAACTTTTCAACCTTTTGCCACATTTCAGGCTTCAAACATTAAGATATAAAACTGTAATTTTTTGTGAAGAATCAACAACAAGTGGGACACAATCATGAAGTGGAACAAAATTTATTGGATATTTCAAACTTTTTAAACAAATAAAAAACTGAAACATTGGGCGTGCAAAATTATTCAGCCCCTTTACTTTCAGTGCAGCAAACTCTCTCCAGAAGTTCAGTGAGGATCTCTGAATGATCCAATGTTGACCTAAATGACTAATGATGATAAATAGAATCCACCTGTGTGTAATCAAGTCTCCGTATAAATGCACCTGCACTGTGATAGTCTCAGAGGTCTGTTTAAAGTGCAGAGAAGCTGGTCCGAGATACTGTTGTGGAGAAGTTTAAAGCCGGATTTGGATACAAAAAGATTTCCCAAGCTTTAAACATCCCAAGGAGCACTGTGCAAGCGATAATATTGAAATGGAAGGAGTATCAGACCATTGCAAATTTACTTTCAGCTCATACAAGGAGAAGACTGATCAGAGATGCAGCCAAGTGGCCCATGATCACTCTGGATGAACTGCAGAGATCTACAGCCGAGGTGGGAGACTCTGTCCATAGGACAACAATCAGTCGTATACTGCACAAATCTGCCCTTTATGGAAGAGTGGCTAGAAGAAAGCCATTTCTTAAAGATATCCATGAAAAGTGTTGTTTAAAGTTTGCCACAAGCCACCTGGGAGACACCAAACATGTGGAAGAAGGTGCTCTGCTCAGATAAAACCAAAATCCAACTTTTTGGCAACAATGCAAAATGTTATGTTTAGCCTAAAAGCAACACAGCTCATAACCCTGAACACACCATCCCCACTGTCTCACATGGTGGTGGCAGCATCATGGTTTGGGCTTTTCTTCAGCAGGGACAGGGAAGATGGTTAAAATTGATGGGAAGATGGATGGAGCCAAATACAGGACCATTCTGGAAGAAAACCTGATGGAGTCTGCAAAAGACCTGAGACTGGGACGGAGATTTGTCTTCCAACAAGACAATGATCCAAAACATAAAGCAAAATCTACAAAGGAATGGTTCACAAATAAGCATATCCAGGTGTTAGAATGGCCAAGTCAAAGTCCAGACCTGAATCCAATGGAGAATCTGTGGAAAGAACTGAAAACTGCTGTTCACAAACGCTCTCCATCCAACCTCACTGAGCTCCAGCTGTTCACAAACGCTCTCCATCCAACCTCACTGAGCTCCAGCTGTTTTGCAAGGAGGAATGGGCAAAAATTTCAGTCTCTTGATGTGAAAAACTGATAGAGACATACCCCAAGTGACTTACATGTGTAATCACAGCAAAAGGTGGCGCTACAAAGTATTAACTTAAGGGGCTGAATAATTTTGCACGCCCAATTTTTCAGTTATTTATTTGTTAAAGTTTGAAATATCCAATAAATTTCGTTCCACTTCATGATTGTGTCCTAATTGTTGATTCTTCACAAAAAATGTAAGTTTTATATCTTTATGTTTGAAGCCTGAAATGTGGCAAAAGGTCGAAAAGTTCAAGGGGGCCGAATACTTTCACTATGCACTGTATTTGATAATATCTGAATCTATAGGATTCACCGATATTACATCTTACTTTTAATTCTACAAAAGTGCACGTTTTCCCTTTCACAAAAAAGTGTTCAATTAATCTTACCCCAACCTTAATCCAAGAACCACTATCTTGAAATTCATTAAATTCCTTCAACCTAGGGTTAAACCACACCGGTGTAAACCTAAGATAATTTTTTATATGACAAATTCTTTTAAAATTAACCCATATTTTCCTAAATAATTAGCATTGCGTGATAGTAACAAATCATCGTTACACCACAATAATATTCATATTGCCGCAATACAGAAATACAAACTCTAAATAATAAACTCTAGAAATAGATAGGAAAAGTAACAGATAAACCTGACGTCTAGCATAAAACGTAAAAATCAATTATCTAATTAAAAGGTTCTAAAAGTAATCTAAGGAGAACAAGTCTCCAAGGAATTGCTTAAGAAATTTTGCCAATGGGGGGCGTGGCTTGGCGCTTGCCGGAGATGGCCGCTTGATCAGAGCGCTACGTGCACTGCTAGCGACTTAAGCGACTTACACCCCTCACAGTTCCTGCAAATTCATCGAAAGTCTTACCCACTGACTCGCCATGTCATATAGGACCCGCAGGAGGCAAAACCGGGCTGACCGACTTCTACATTCAGGCTGATTTGAGCGGATCTCAAGATGGCGCCGGTGCGCGTTCTCCGGCGGGGCCAGGCTCTCCAGCGTCCCAGCACTGTGTGTACAGCACATCGGAGAGGCGGTAGAGGAGTGCTTCCGTGCCACCTTCACCTCCAGTGCCTGGCTTGGTCCCTGCTGCCCTGGATCCGAACTTTCCTGACAGTGCGAAGCGGCACTTGGGTGGAGGAACATCCTTCCCGGCTACACTACCCTCCGGGAGCCCGGCGAAACAGAGACAGCACCTGCAGGGAGAAGAAGATCTCCCCCCTGACACTGAGGTGAGCGACTCCTTATATGCAGTGGTGGACTGCCTGGCTAACCAGACCTCCTCTGATGCTCCGGTGACAGAGTTAACACTTAAGAATATGCTGGTGGCCCTGCATCATTCCATTAATTGTGATGTACACTTGTTGAACCCAGTGAAACGGGACCTGGCTGAAGTGCAGTCTAGGATATTGCACGTTGAGACAAAGATGGGGGAACTGGTGCCCTCTCATAATGAACTGGTGGATGCTCATTACAAGCTAGAAGATGAAGTATCCTCTATTAAAGCAAAGATTGCCGACCTCGAAGACTGGTCACGCCGGAATAATGTTAAATTCTGAGGTATTCCTGGGACTGTACCACCTTCTGCGCTCAAACAGTATTTGCTGGACTTTATTCAATTAGTCCTCCCACATTGTACCCCTATTGATCTGACCATAGACAGGGCTCACAGGGTCCCTAGACCGAAGCACTTATCCGAGGATGTACCGCGTGATGTCTTGGCAAGGATTCACTATTTTCACGTTAAAGAAGAACTAATGGCGGCTGCTCGAAAATCTCCGCCCTTGCCTGACAAATTTCGCAATGTTCTGCTGTTCACCGACCTGTCTGCTACGACTCTTCAACAGAGGCACCTTCTTGCTCCTATCACCACAGTGTTGCGTGAGGAAAACATCATGTACAAGTGGGGGTTCCCGGTACGCCTCCTTGTTCAAAGGGACAATACTATGCATGTTATCCGTAATTTGGAAGAGGGCTCCAGATTGCTGTTGAAGTGGAATCTACCCCTTCCTAAGGACCCTGCCTTTCTGGGCTCCCGCACATGTTCCTCAGGACTGGAAAGTAGTGGGATCTGCTACTTGAGGGCTCGGCGGGTTCAGTGCCGACCTGATTGAGTGTCCTCTTCGGTGCAAGTGAACTGTGCTCCTACCCTTTTTGGTACCATCTGCTCAATGTGGCAGGTTTTCCAAACTTTGGACTTGCTGTTTCATTCCATGTTGTTTTTGTTATGTCTTTTCTCACCTTGTTCCTTTTCAGGTAGACCATCATCTCCTTATCCTTTAGTATTTGAGAATCCCTCACCTGCTAATGTCGGGTATGCTTCATATGCTGATGCATTTTATATTCTGATATCATGGTTTTGATGTTTATTTCCATTAATGTGAATGGGCTTAATTGGGATTCATTGTGGAGGGAGGCTAAGAAGTTGAGGTGCGATATACTCTGTGCCCAAGAGACGCATTCATTAGTGAGTGATTCCTGCAGACTCACAAATCGGTTCTTCCCCCAAATATTTCAAGCTCATGCCCCTAAGAAAGTATGTGGTGTTATGGTGGCTCTTAAAAATACTGTAGCTTTTCAATTAGTGGACTCCTATGCTGACCCGAAGGGTCGTTTTCTCATTGTGGTGGCTTATCTCAACAACATTCTCTACACCATAGTCACATTATATGCCCCTAACCACGGCCAAATTAGTTTAATCCGTAAAGTGTTGCGCAGGGTGGAGAAGATGGGGAAGGGGAGAGTGGTGATTTGTGGGGATTTTAATGCGGTGGCTGACAAGGAGTGGGACTGCACCGGGATCACATGTACACTCGTCTGACCTTAGAGAGGTTATCTCTTCATCCTCTTTCTATGATATATGGAGGGCTATGCATCCCTCAGTGAGGGACTACTCCCACCTCTCCTCTGCCCACAATAGTTACGCCAGATTAGATATGTTCTTAGTCGACAAAGCAGTTTTACTAGATACAGCCATAGAACTTAATACATGGTCAGACCACTCGCCCATCACTATGTCGATTAAGGAACAGGGCCGCCTCCCTCTCACATACCTATGGCGCACAAATTTATTCTTGCTTAACCATGCTACACATAACAATACACTATTGAGAGATTTGAGTTTTTCCACATTCATGCTAATGACCCCTCTTGCATTCATACAATCTGGAATGCCCACAAGGCCTTCATTAGGGGGTCCTTTATTAAACTTGGAGCCAGAGTTAAGAGGGAACAGGAAAAAGCTATGACCTCCTGGCTTTCTGAAATGACCTCCTTGCTTTCTGAGATCAAGCAGGCAGAACTTACTAACCAACAGATACCTTCCCCTGTTACTATAGATAAGCTGAAGGCTCTGAGGACCTCTCTACAGGAACTCTTATTCATAGATTATGAGAAGAGGGCAAGGAAACTCAGGGCTTCGTATGACATGAACTCGGATAAGGCGGGGAGGCTATTGGCCTCTAGGCTCAAGGCCAAACATTGTAAATCCTTGTCCATCCCATATTTGTGGGATCCGGCACACCGAGGGAAATTGACTGACCTCAGAGCAATAGCTAACAGATTTAAAGAAATTTTGACATGAAACAGGTTTCTCAAATTTTGAACTGGGAACTTTTTTTGCACCGATGGTTTGAACTAAAGTCTCTATATTCATAATGAGATGGGGGCGGGGACAACACTGACGCGTTACATTCCCTATACACAACGTCAGGGACAATATTACATTTATTATCAGTCCAGTGTGCGGAGATGAATATAAGAATAAATAATAAGAAAGAAAACTTCTTAAAAATTAATAACAAGTTTGGAGATGAAGCATATATTGTATAAATATATATGAGTATGTATTACTGTCAACTATCCTATGTACTTGGTTAATATATAGATGTGTGAGTTCTTTTATGTTTAATAAGATGTGATTGCTGAGTAAAACATTTCCCACACTTAGAACATGAAAATGGCTTCTTCCCTGTGGGAGTTCTTTGATGTTTAACAAGATTTGATTTCCCAGTAGAACATTTACCACATTCTGCACATTAAAATGGCTTCTCCCCTGTGTGAGTTCTTTGATGTTGAACAAGATTTGATTTCCCAGTATAACATTTCCCACATTCGGAACATGAAAATGGCTTCTCCCCTGTGTGAGTTCTTTGATGTACAGCAAGAATTGATTTCAGGATAAAACATTTCCCACATTCTGAGCATGAAAATGGCTTCTCCCCTGTGTGAGTTCTTTGATGTCCGATAAGACTTAATTTCCGAGTAAAACATTTCCCACATTGTAAACATGAAAATGGCTTCTCTTCTGTGTGAATTATTTGATGTTTAACAAGATTTGCTTGCTGAGTAAAACATTTCCCACATTCTGAACATGAAAATGGCTTCTCTCCTGTGTGAATTCTTTGATGTTTAACAAGATTTGATTGCTGAGTAAAACATTTACCACATTCTGAACATGAAAATGGCTTCTCTCCTGTGTGAGTTCTTTGATGTTGAACAATAATTGATTTCAGAGCAAAACATTTCCCACATTCTGAACATGAAAATGGCTTCTCTCCTGTGTGAGCTATTTGATGTTGAATAAGATTTGATTTCGTATTAAAACATTTCTCACATTCTGAACATGAAAATGGCTTCTCCCCTGTGTGAGTTCTTTTATGTTGAACAAGATGTGATTTAGAAGTAAAAGATTTTTCACATTCTGAACATGAAAATGGCTTCTTTCCTCTTTGAGCTCTTTTATCTTTAACACCTCTTCTGTGACCTTTATTTTGCTGAACATCCTGTGATGACTGAGAAGACAGGACCTGTATATAAGGATGAGATGACAGATCTTGGCTGTGAAGGGCTGAGGGTGTATCTGGGATAATGGAATGTTCTTCATATGTATCTTGTGTGATATCATCATCTGCTTTATAATCTGAAGATATAAGATTCTCCTCTGATCTCCTGGTACAAGAATCTGCAGAGAATAACAGATTTTATTATCAGTATTAACCCTTTAACAACACAGGACATTTAAGCTTTTGTGTTTTCATTTTTTCCTCATAGCAATAACATTTTATTTTTCCATCTACACTGGTAGATCCTGCTCTGACTGAGTCTAGCTGAAGCTGGGTCTTTATTCTAAAGTGTGGTATTATTAAGTGTTACATTTGAGAAGTTTTATACGCAGAAGTTCATGTGCTAAGTATACTGTGGATCATTGTTTTCCAAACAGGGTGTCTCCAGCGGTTGCATAGCCCTTGCATTTTTTTTTTCCTCCTGTCTGTAGCACACCTGGGGGAGGGGTTAATTGATTAACTGACATCTGAGAAGTTTTATAAGCAGGAGTTTAGAAAGCAGGAGTTGTAAGCAGGACCCACTGTAACTGTAAGTATTACACTCCGTTGATAAAAGTAGTTTTTCTTAATAGTTAATAACAGCTGTTTGTCACCAAGGATATGGACAGCAGGATTGGAGGTTTTCTTCAGTGCACATTGTGCCACATGTATACATCTCTGGAGCAGCAGCTTCAGGGTGAATACCGCTGTGACAAATGTCAGCATGTTGCCCACCTGGAAGCTCGTATTAGAGATCTAGAGGAGCAAAATGCAACATTGAGGGCGATTGACAATCTTACAGAGCAAGCAGTTAGTGGGGTAGAAATGGAGGTTGGAGAAACTAGCCAGGAGGCCCAAGTAGGGAGCTGGGTTAATGTAGTTAGAGGGACTGGAAAGGGGGCAAGGAAAAGGAAGGTCACTTCTGCTTCTGATCTCCCAAGTAAAATTGCCAAGTTGGGCGATGATGCGAGGGCCTCAGTATCAGAGATGGCAACCCTAGTGGATACTGTTCTCCCTAATAGCCGGGGGAACAGCTCAACTAGTAGTGTGGGGGATGGTAACACAGGTAGGCCAAGACAGTTAGTTGTGGTAGGGGACTCTATAATCAGGAAGACGGATAGAATAATTTGTCGCCAAGACCACCTCAACCGAATGGTTTGCTGTCTCCCTGGTGCCAGGGTTCAGCATGTGGTGGAAAGGGTGGACAAATTACTAGGGGGGGCTGGGGATGACCCAGCTGTCGTGGTCCATGTGGGAACCAACGACAGAATACATGGTAGGTGGAGGTCCTTGAAGAATAATTACAAGGAACTAGGTGCCAAGCTGAAGGGAAGGACCTCTAAGGTTGTGTTCTCTGGAATACTTCCTGTGCCATGCGCATCGCAGGAAAGACAGCGGGAGCTTAGGGAGTTAAATGCATGGCTTAAGTCGTGGTGTGAGGGGGAAGGGTTTGGGTTTTTAGAGCACTGGGCTGACTTTTCATTGGGGTACAAACTCTATTCTACGGATAATTTGCACCTGAATGGAAGGGGGTCTGCTGTGCTGGGGGAGAGAATCCTGGAAGGGGTGGCTGAGTATTTAAACTAGGTGAGTGGGGGGAGGATAATAAAGCAAAGAAAGCAGACAGTGGGATGGATAGGTTAGAGAGGGGTCAGGACATAATGGTGGGTGGAGAGGAGTCCTGTGGGGGGAGGTTAAGAACAGTGGATAAGGAGATTCATGCGTTACAAACCAGCTGTAAAAATAAATGTAGCCCGAAAAATTGTAATCCCAATAATTCAAAAAATTCCATTAGCCCCAATAACTCAATAACTACAATAAGCTCCATTAACTCAAAAAATCCCATTAGCCCCAATAACTTAAATAACAACGTTAGACGCAATAACGCAAAAAATCCCATTAGCCCCAATAACTTAAATAGTACAATTAGCCCTTATAACTCAAATAATAACATTAACCCCAATAACTCTGAAAATCCCATTAGTGAGACTATATGTGTAAAACTTAATGGAAATGTAAAGTGTATGTTCACAAATGCCAGAAGCCTAGCAAATAAAATGGGGGAGCTTGAGGCCTTGATACTGGAGGAACATATTGATATAGTTGGGGTCACTGAGACATGGCTGGACTCCTCGCATGACTGGGCTGTCAATCTGCAGGGGTTTACATTGTTTCGCAAGGATAGAATGAACAGAAAAGGTGGTGGAGTCTGTCTGTATGTAAGAAGTGGTATGAAAGTCAGTGTGAACGATGCCATAGTGTGTGATGATTCTGAGGAGGTGGAATCACTGTGGGTAGAATTACAAAAGGAGGGAAATACTGAAAAAATAATATTTGGTGTAATTTACAGACCCCCTAATATCACTGAAGAGATAGAAGGTCGGCTGTATAAACAAATAGAGAGGGCCGCCCGGGCAGGTACAGTGGTAATAATGGGAGATTTTAACTATCCAGATATAGATTGGGGCCGGGGGTTGGCTAAAACTACAAAGGGGAGAAAATTCCTAAATTTATTGCAGGATAATTTTATGGGCCAGTTTGTGGAGGACCCAACAAGAAGTGATGCCTTGTTGGATCTGATCATTTCCAACAACGCAGAGCTGGTTGGTAATGTAACTGTGCGGGAAAACCTTGGTAATAGCGACCACAATATAGTTACTTTTCACTTAAAATGTAGAAAACAAAGACAGACGGGGAAAGCAAAAACATATAACTTTAAAAAGGCAAATTTCCCTGCGCTGAGGGCTGCACTACAGGACATAGACTGGGGGGAGGTGTTCTCAAATACTGATACAGAAGGTAAATGGGACATCTTTAAATCAACTCTAAATAACTATACAGCTAAATATATACCAAAGGGGAACAAATATAAACGATTAAAACTAAATCCTACATGGCTGACAAATGAGGTTAAAAGAGCAATAAACAACAAAAAAATAGCCTTCAAAAAATACAAATCTGATGGGTCAGCTATAACATTTAAACAGTACAAGGAGCTTAATAAAATCTGTAAAAATGTAATAAAAACAGCAAAAATTCAAAATGAGAGACAGGTGGCCAAAGAAAGCAAAACTAATCCTAAATATTTTTTTAGATATATAAATACAAAAAAACCAAGGGCAGAGCATGTAGGACCCCTTAATAATGATAATGGGGAGGTTGTCACAGGCGATCAAGAGAAGGCGGAGCTACTGAATGGGTTCTTTAGTTCTGTATACACTATGGAAGAAGGAGCTGACATTGGCCAGGTCAGTGCTGGTAACACATCATGTACAGGTCAGTGCTGGTAACACATCATATAATGTATTGAACTGGCTTAATGTAGAGATGGTACAAGGTAAGTTAAGTAAAGTAAATGTAAGCAAATCTCCAGGGCCGGATGGACTACACCCAAGAGTTCTTAGAGAGGTAAGTTCAGTAATATCTGTACCCTTGTTCATGATATTTAGAGATTCTCTGGTGTCTGGTATTGTGCCAAGGGACTGGCGCAAGGCTAATGTGGTACCAATCTTCAAGAAGGGCTCTAGGTCTTCGCCAGGCAATTATAGACCGGTAAGTCTAACGTGCATTGTGGGTAAATTGTTTGAAGGACTTATAAGGGATTACATACAGGAATACATAGGGGATAATAGTATTATAAGTGATAGCCAGCATGGGTTTACTAAGGATAGAAGTTGTCAAACCAATCTAATTTGCTTTTATGAAGAGGTGAGTAGAAGCCTTGACAGAGGAATGGCTGTGGATATAGTGTTTCTGGATTTTGCTAAAGCATTTGATACTGTCCCTCACAGACATCTGACAGGTAAGTTAAGGTCATTGGGCTTGGAAACTTTAGTTTGTAACTGGATTGAACACTGGCTCATGGATCGTACCCAGAGAGTGGTGGTAAATGATTCGTACTCTGATTGGTCCCCGGTTATTAGTGGTGTACCCCAAGGTTCTGTACTGGGCCCGCTGTTGTTTAATTTATTTATCAATGATATAGAGGATGGTATTAACAGCTCTGTTTCTATCTTTGCAGATGACACCAAGCTTTGTAGCACGGTACAGTCTATAGAGGATGTGCATAGGTTACAAGATGACTTGGATAGACTAAGTGTCTGGGCATCCACTTGGCAAATGAGGTTCAATGTGGATAAATGTAAAGTTATGCATCTGGGTACTAATAACCTGCATGCATCGTATGTCTTAGGGGGGCTGTGTATATAGAGGGGGGGCTGTGTATATATAGAGGGGGGCTGTGTATATAGAGGGGGGGCTGTGTATATAGAGGGGGGGCTGTGTATATAGAGGGGGGGCTGTGTATATAGAGGGGGGCTGTGTATACTAATAACCTGCATGCGTCGTATGTCTTAGGGGGGCTGTGTATATAGAGGGGAGGCTGTGTATATAGAGGGGGGGCTGTGTATATAGAGGGGGGCTGTGTATACTAATAACCTGCATGCGTCGTATGTCTTAGGGGGGATTAAACTGGCAGAGTCACTGGTAGAGAAGGATCTGGGTGTACTTGTAGATCACAGACTACAAAATAGCATGCAATGTCAGGCTGCTGCTTCCAAAGCCGGCAGGATATTGTCATGTATAAAAAGAGGCATGGACTCGAGGGACAGGGACATAATACTCCCCCTTTATAAAGCATTGGTACGGCCTCACCTGGAATATGCTGTTCAGTTTTGGTCGCCTGTTCATAAAAGGGACACTGCGGAGTTGGAAAGGGTGCAGAGACGCGCGACTAAACTAATATGGGGCATGGAACATCTTAGCTATGAGGAGCGATTAAAGGAGTTACAATTGTTTAGTCTTGAGAAGAGACGTTTAAGGGGGGATATGATAAACGTATATAAGTATATAAATGGCCCATACAAAAAATATGGAGAAAAACTGTTCCAGGTTAAACCCCCCCAAAGGACGAGGGGGCACTCCCTCCGTCTGGAGAAGAAAAGGTTTAGTCTAAAGGGGCGGCACGCCTTCTTTACCGTGAGGACTGTGAATTTATGGAACAGTCTACCTCAGGAACTGGTCACAGCAGGAACAATTAACAGCTTTAAAGCAGGGTTAGATACATTCCTGGAACAAAATAACATTAATGCTTATGCAGAATTATAAAACTACATCCCTTTCCCTTATCCCCTTACATCCTTCCCTTCAATCCCCTGGTTGGACTTGATGGACGTATGTCTTTTTTCAACCATACTAACTATGTAACTATGTAACTATGGGTTTAACCCCTTAGCGACCACGGATGCATATTTACGTCCATGGCCGGCTCCCAATCTGTGAAGCGCGCTCACAAGCTGAGCGCGCTTCATGACTGCTGGGACCTGGTTGCTATCAGCACCAGGACGCGCGGCTAATACCGGATATCACTGATCGGGCTGATGTGTGGTATTAACCCTTTAGTTAGTTGATCGCGGCATCTAAAATGGGAGAAATCCATACCGGCTAGCTTAGCGGAGCTGTTCGGGACCGCCGCGGTGAAATGGTGGTGTACCTAACAGCTGAGAGGACAGTGGGAGGTGTCTTACCTTCTTCCCGGCCGTCCGATCGGCGTATGATTGCTCCAAGCCTGAAATCCAGGCTTGAGCAATCAAGCGCAGAAAACAATGATCAATGAATTCCTATGGCAATGCATTGAACAGTGTATGCAATCTTATAGCCCCTAGAGGGGGCTATAAAACTGCATAAAAAAAGTAAAAAAATAATAATAATAAAGTTAATAGATTTAACCCCTTCCCTAATAGAAATTTTAATTACCACCCCCCTCCTTTTACCATTAAAAAAAATATATATACTGTTTTAATAAAGAACATAAGTGGCATCACCGCGTGCGTAAATGTCCGAACTATAAAAATATATTGTTAATTAAACTGCACGGTCAATGGCGTACACGTAAAAAAAAAAAAATCCAAAGCCAAAATAGCGTATTTTTGGTCACGTTTTATACCATAAAAAAAATTAATAAAAATCAAAAAGTCTGATCAAAATAAATATGATACCGATAAAAACTTCAGATCCCGGCACAAAAAATTATCTTTCAAACCGCACCGTACGTGGAAAAATAAAAAAGTTATAGGGGTCAGAAGATGAGAATTTTAAACGTATACATTTTCCTGCATGTAGTTATGATTTTTTCCAGAAGTGCGACAAAATCAAACCTATATAAGTAGGGGATCATTTTAATCGTATGAACGTACAGAATAATGATAAGGGGTAATTTTTACCAAAAAAATTACTGTGTAGAAACTGAAGCCCCCATAATCTACAATTTTGTTCAATTTTGTTGTACAATGATATTTTTTCCTGTTTCGCTGTAGATTTTTGGGTAAAATGACTGATGTCATTACAAAGTAGAATTGGTGGCTAAAAAAAATAAATAAGCCCTCATATGGATTGTTTGGTGCAAAATTGAAAGGGTTATGATTTTTAAAATGTAAGGATGAAAAACGAAAGTGCCAAAACGGAAAAATGCTTGGTCCTTAAGGGGTTAAGAGCTTGTTTTTTTTGGGACCAATCTTACCAATCTAGCGCAATTTGTTAGTGTTCTTAATGCCAAGAAGAAAGGAGACACATAATAAAATGGGGAGAAGAAGAAGAGAGCCCACCTAGCCTGTCCTAGAGATAAACATTTGGCCGCAGGGAGGTAAATGAAGTGTTTGTGATCCATAAGAATTAGAATAGGTCCGGTAGTACCCACAGACAAGTGCGGCCACTCCTTGAGGGACAAATGATGGCCACTGAGGAAAGATTCCTGGTAAGAAAGCTATAAGGATAAAATGGTCTCTCTGGGGTAGGAAGGTGAGACACCTATTCTGTCTCAGACGCATCGTATGAACGGGAAAGCTGGGTTGTGGTGACCCAGGATGGGAGCTGTGGTGACGGCAGCTTTCAGGGTGGAAAACGTTTGTGACCTTCGTGGAATTCACATTTCTCCAGTTTGTAATACAGAACAATCTCTCGCAACGTAGCAATGCAGCTAAAGATTACAGCGCCGGAACTCTGCATATACTAAACGGATGTGAGTAAGTGACCCCTCTTTGTAAAGCTGTTTACCCCACTATAACCCCGTATATTGGCTTTAGTGTGGAGAACAAGGGGTCAGATTCTCTATAAGTTACTTTGGATAAGACTGTAATGTGATTGAGGCCCCTGCGATTGATACAGGGCCTCAACTCACCAATCCCAGGGGCCCTAACTCACCAATCCCAGGGGCCTCAACTCACCAATCCCAGGGGCCTCAACTCACCAATCCCAGGGGCCTCAACTCACCAATCCCAGGGGCCTCAACTCACCAATTCCAGGGGCCTCAACTCACCAATCCCAGGGGCCTCAACTCACCAATCCCAGGGGCCTCAACTCACCAATCCCAGGGGCCTCAACTCACCAATCCCAGGGGCCTCAACTCACCAATCCCAGGGGCCTCAATTGGATTTTGGATGAACCCCTGGGACAGTCCATCTGTAACATACTCCTCTATGGGTTGGTTCTCTGCCACAAACAGAGGGTAGACTCGGCCCTTTGGGGGTATAGCACCTGTTTGAGGCTCAATGGTACAATCATGGGGTCTGTGGGGAGGTAGTGCCCCCCCCGCCTACATCTTATCAAACACATTGTGGTACTCCTGGCATACTTTAGGAAGAGAAGATCTTTGTCGTGTACAATTATACGACAGACCGAGGAGATACAAACCAACCAAACCGATCTATATATACAGGTAGAAGCAAACTGAGGGGACCAAGACAAACCACAGCTGTGACCCAGTCCAAACGAGGATTATGTCTCTGGAAACAAAGAACCGAGCACAACAGGATAATGCAGAGAGATAATCACCTGGAACTAGAGGGTCTCCTGGTAAAGTGCCCCCAACACCACAGACAAGGGAACTGTATCATGGATAAGGTGAGGGGGCTGTAAGGGTCTTCTAGAAATCACTCCCATGGCCAGAGGACCCAAAGCTGTAGTGGAATAGAGTTTTTGGCTACAAACACATCATCAAAATACCCATCAGCACTGGAGACCACGGGGACCTGCGTGACCACAGAGGAAATATACCATGATAGGATAATCCTAATCATAGCTTTGTCTTTGTGGAACTCTGGGGATGAAGAAAGCCCACCCAATATCTGTCCCTAGCAGGACCCCAAGTGTTTCCTCACCAGGTTTGGCATAATCCGAGCAAAGGGCCACAATAAAGACACATCCCCTCCCCCTACTATAATCCTTCTCCTCCACGGAAAGGGGGGTGGTCCTGAGCTGCATTGGTTTCACCCTTTCAGATGATCCAGGAGGCCACAATCTCATCTTGTATAATATCGGAGAGTCCACGAGAGAACGTGTCCACCAGCGCTTCCTTATCCCAGCACACTTCTGCTGCTACAATACACAACTCTATTGAATTCTTGGCCACAGTTCTCGTCCCCTGTTACATGGACATGAGCTGCTCTGCCGCAGAGGGAGAACGGACAGGGAGATGAAATGTCTCTGTAGTCGTAGATAATATGTTTATCAGTCTCCAAAGAGGATTCACCCGGGATAGAGCGTTATCAGTAAGGAGGGAGATCAGGAATCCTACCTTACTTCTATCATTAGGACAGGACTGCGGGACCATTTCCAGATAAATGCCCACTTGGTTCAGGGAGCCTCTACATTCATTAGGATCGCCCCCATAATGCTGGGGAAGCGGAGCAGATCCAGTAAACCCACAGGAGGCAATGGCTTCTATGGCAGCAGAAATAGTTGCCGGAGCAGGAGGGTAGGTGGCTGCCGGTTGAGGCACAGGAGGCTCTAGGGGAGACGTACGATTCTAAAGCGTCTGCATTACAAGTGCCAATTGCTCAATCCTCTGATCCTGCAGATCCATTATAGTGAAAATGTTTGGTGCTGGTGGATTGTCTGCATCATCCGGATTCATGGCCCTTGTGTAATGTCAGGAACCACAAAACCAGATGGAGATGATAGTGCAAAACAAATCACTTTTATTATAATAATGGAAAATACAAAAATAACAAACAATAGGAGAATCCAGGGACAGATACACAGAAAGGGATCAGGAGTTAAAAGTAGGTAATAAGGAAAAGCCCAAGTCAGGAGAATGGAAAGAAGTGTAGTCAGAAGTCAGGACCAGGATCAGTAACCAGAGTGGATGTCGGACAGGTCAGAGTCATCAAAATAAGGAACAACAGGATCATCCAGGAGATCAGAAACCACACAAGGGCAGAGCCTCACAGTGCTTAAGCAGATTAACCCCTTAAAGGACATCTGCAGCGTGATTAACACTTATCCCCTATCCACAGGATAGGGGATAAGTGTTTGATCGCGGGGGGTCCGACCGCTGGGACCCCCTGTGATCTCCTGTACGGGGCCGCGGCTGTCCCGTGCAGGGGGCGTTCCGGCCGCAGCATGATGTTGCAGCCGGCACGCCTCCTCCATACATCTCTATGGGAGAGGCAGGGAGGCAGCGTTCGTGCTGTAGAACTGTATGGGGACGGGGAGGAGACGGGGCGTCACCATCGACCTCTAGGTTGACACTACGTCACCATGAGCGCTAATGGCGGCGCCCCGTTAGGGAGATCTCAGGGGGGTCGGACCCCCCGCAATCAAACACTTATCCCCTATACTGTGGATAGGGGATAAGTGTCATACCACTGCAGTTGTCCTTTAAGGACCAAGACAATTAGGTCTGTACGCCCCTTATAGACCCGGCCTGTATTTTATATCGGGGGTGTCTGACATTATTAGAGAATAATTCTGGTAACGTTTTGCAAATCACGATAATTCTGACATTATTCTTTTTGTCACACGTCGTCTTTCATGTACATAGAAAAAGTAAGAAAATATCATTTGTAAGTTTTTTACAATGCAAAAAATAATAACGTTTTAAAAACTAGACCCCTCAAGGTATTTACTAGGGGGTACAGTGAGTATTTTAACACCATGGTTTTTTGGCAGGAATTATTACAAAGTCAGTGATAAAAATCCACAAATCCATCATTTGAGGGACATATTTCCTGTTCATCACTTCTGAAAAGTAGGAAATGCCCCCGATATGTTATGGAGCTGCTCGTCCCATGTTCGGTAATCCAACCCCCCCCCGGCTTAGGACATATTTGGTACCATGGTCACATGGTGGGACCCAAAAGGAGAGGGGAGGAGAGGGGAGGAGAGAAGAGGAGAGGAGAGGGGAGGAGAGGGGAGGAGAGGGGAGGAGAGGGGAGGAGAGGGGAGGAGAGGGGAGGAGAGGGGAGGAGAGGAGAGGAGAGGGGAGGAGAGGGGAGGGGAGGAGAGAAGAGGGGAGGAGAGTGGAGGAGAGTGGAGGAGAGGGGAAGAGAGGGGAGGGGAGGAGAGCCATTAGGCTTTCAGGAAATCATTATACAAATTATAGGCTGCACTTCATCTTGTAAAGCTGCACCCCCAGAAGTGACCCCATTATATATACTGCACCCCCAGAAGTGACCCCATTATATATACTGCACCCCCAGAAGTGACCCCATTATATATACCGCACCCCCAGAAGTGACCCCATTATATATACCGCACCCCCAGAAGTGACCCCATTATATATACTGCACCCCCAGAAGTGACCCCATTATATATACTGCACCCCCAGAAGTGACCCAATTATATGCACCACACCCCCAGAAATTACCCCATTATATCTACCGCACCCCCACAAGTGACCCCATTATATATACTGCACCCCCACAAGTGACCCCATTATATATACAGAACCCCACAAGTGTATTGTCTGGACCAGGGAGCGCTCTGATTGGTCCTTGGTCTTCTAGCAGTGACGCGCGGCTGTCTGTGACAATTATAGTTCCTGATGGATATATCCGCCATGTTGTGGGAATAATCATCCGCTCATGGTGAATATATCCATCACTGGGCGTTTGGGTGATCGTCCCCATTCATACGGCATTTCTGCAGTATCGGTGTCCGCTGTCATGTCAGAAAAGGGATCCAATGTATACTGGACCCGTCTCATTCAGAAATGACTGGAGCTGCTACAGTATATGTCAGAATCATTATTATTGACGTGATGCTGACGGATACCTGTAACATAACGCTGAAACGCAGTATGAACGGGACGCAGTGTAGGGTCACATAGAGCGCAGAGTATTTCACACCGCGGATGCCCCCGACAGTCACAAGGGAGAGATCACTGCTGCGGCTGTTATTTTTACACTTAGTATTCCAAAGCATTGCAGTTATATCCTGCCTGACAGTTTTACACTAGCAGACAGCATATCAGGATGTGCCTCTGGCAATAACCGGGGCAGACCTGGGGGTCCTTGTAAAGACCCCCGATTGTCCAGGTAACTAGCAGCACCCTGCAATCATTGCGCGGTGTTGTAGGAGAGAGAGACAGAGGGATAACACACAGCACCCCACGATTGCGCTGCAGGGAAGACAGAGAGAGCTCCCTCCCTCTGTCAAAACACTTACAGTCCGTGGTCACTTCTTACATGAGTACTTATCCCCTAGCCACTGTGGGGATAAATGTCTGATCGTGAGGGGTACGACCACTGAGACCCCCGCCATTTCCTGCCTGGCATCCCGTTTGTATATCTCTGGCTCTCCCATAGAGATTCATGGAGAGACATGTCGGGCAATTCTTCATGCAGTGGTTGACAGTAAACCCTGCACAGAGAGGAGGTCACTTGTGCCTAGAGAGCTGGGAGGCCCCCAGCCTGAGATATGTTTTGGGGGAGGGGGATGGTATTGCAAAATTTTCCCTGTAGTCCCAGAGATTCTAGTTACACCACTACTTCCCCTAAAATATTATTGTAGCCGGTGACTGAATAGAATCTGTGACCCTTCTCTGTATTTAGTGATCACTACTTACCTGGGTGGTTACCTGTAGAAATGTCCTCCTTAAACTGCTCATCACTGCTCACATCTGTCTCTTCTGCTTTTACTATTATGTTTGGAGCATTAATATATATCAGATCTTTCCCTGTTGGAATGTCCTCCTTATACTGCTCATTACTGCCCACATCTGTTTCTTCTTCTTTCTTTGTGTCAGTATTAATATAGATCAGATCTTTCCCTGTAGGAATGTCCTCCTTATACTGCTCATCACAGCTCACATCTGTCTCTTCTTCTTTCTTTATGTCTGTAGTTTTATTATAGATCTGATTTTTAACTGTAGGAATGTGCTCCTCATACTGCTCATTACCGCTCACATCTGTGTCTTGTTCTTCCTTTATGTCTGTAGTATTAATATAGATCAGATCTTTTTCTGTAGAAATGTCATCCTTATACTGCTCATCACCACTCACATCTGTCTCTTCTTCTTCCTTTATGTCTGTAACATTAATATCGATCAGATCTTTCCCTGCAGAAATGTCCTCCTTATACTGCTCATCACTGCTCACATCTGTCTCTTCTTCTTCTTCCTTTATGTCTGTGGCATTAATATAGATCAAATCTTTCTCTGTAGAAATGTCCTCTTTATACTGCTCATCACTGCTCACATCTGTCTCTTCTTCTTTTATGTCTGTAGCATTAATAGAGATTAGATCTTTCTCTGTAGGAATGTCCTCCTTATACTGCTCATCACTGCTCACATCTGTCTCTCCTTCTTCTTTTATGTCTGTAGCATTAATATAGATCAGATCTTTCCTTGTATGAATGTCCTCCATATTCTGTTCATCAAGAGGACGGGGACACCTCTCTGGTGCTGTTCTCTTACTGGATCTGACTGTAGGGAACACATACATAGACTGAATTCATTCTTTACATACAAATAATGAGAGGACGTGTGTATATAGTCATGTCTATTACCTGGTGATGTGAGGGGCTGCTGATCCTCCATCATGACCTGATCCTTGTACTGATCCTTGTGTCCTTCTACATACTCCCACTCCTCCATGGAGAAATAGACCGCCACGTCCTGACACCTTATAGGAACCTGTATTGTGAATAAACATTTAATTCTATACAATTCCAGGATGTTATATGGAGACACTTGAGGGGATATTCCTGCACATGATTTATCTTCTTGCTCTCGGATGATGAGGTGAATACTTGTCGGGGCAGATCCTCTATATTATGGTCACATGTCCCGAACTGACCGCAAGTCTGATGATCCAGCTGTCAGTTCAGGTCATTATACCCAAAGTGCCCGTCCCATGGAGTGTAAGGAGTTAAGTGATATTTCATAGTATCACTGCTCCCCTCCCCCGGGACTATATAGATGGCTGCTTACTGTCTGGCCCCTAAGGATAGAATTGGCAGTGCTGTGCGCCACTTAACCCTAGCTAGACTGGTTGTTCTTATCCCAGCGAGTAGAAGGGACAATAAGCAGCTATCTGTATAGTGTGTGGCCCCAAAAAAATTAAGTGTCAATGCATCACCATCATTTAACTCCTTCATGAATGACTGGGCAGGAGGTATATAATGTATAGCCATGGGCCCAGCTCCGGAGCAGGAGACGCATCAAATCTGACATATCTTCTGCTCTTGTGCAGGAAATCCCTTTCAGTGCAGGGACTCCTGTCATTAAAGTGATAAGATTTGGAGGGGAGGGGGAGGCCGCTGCCAGTCTATGAAGCACAGTCAGGAGTTCAGCACGATTCATAGCCCCTAGGACCTACCTGCTATCAGCATCTGGGACTCATTGCTAATGCCGGACATCACCAATGCCAAAAATCTATTTCCGGTAGCTCAGTGGAGCTGATAATGACACCCACAGAGAAATAGCGGGGTCCCGGTCAGCTGAGAGAACGGGTGGAGGTCCCTAACCTCACTCCACGCTGTCTGAACGACGCTCCAATCCTGCAGGCAGCCTCAGCATCACAGCATTGATCAGTGTATGTAATCTATAGATTCCATGTAATAGTCTACTACAGGGACTAAAAAACTGGGAATAAGGTAAAAAGAACATTAACTTAATGTGAATAAGCCCCTCCCCTAATAAACAATTGAATCTTCCCCATTTACCGATTTTTTTTATTAATTATTTTTAAATAAAATAATGTAAACAAAAATAGACCTAAACATATGTGTAACCGCACGGTCAATGGCGTAAACGTAAAAAAAAAACTAACACTTCATGGTCCAGAAAAAAATTCTTAGAAAGCGATCAAATAGTGTCATCAAAACTAAAGTGGTTCCGATATAAATTACAGATCAGGGCACAAAAAATGACTTTCATACATCCCTGTATACGAAATAAGTTATAGGGGTCAAGGTAGGACAATCTGATACATATATTATTGTATAAAAATATGGGTTTGTAAAGAGGAAATGGCAAGTGTTATGGCTATTAGAAGGCAAGGAGAAAAAAACTTAAAACACAAAAATGAGAAATCAATGTGTCCTTAAGAGGTTAAAACACAAAACTGCTGGGTCCTGAAGGGGTTAATAAAACAAAAAACATCTAACAGCCTCCACATGTGACCACACACATACCTCCACCTGCAGACTGTACAGGAGCCGTGTGCTTACAGGACCTGCATGATGTCACCGTCATGTGATCAGTCACATGGAAGAGGAGGAGTCACATGATCAGGGGCTGCTGCTCTAGGCTCATCTGCTCAGTGTATGCAGGACTCTGCTGTCACATGACCATTATCACAGGTCCTTCAATCACCATCTCTTCTATCCTGCACTATCGAGCGCCGCCCACTCCTGTCACATGATCCTCCCCACAGGTCCTTCAGCCACAGTCACATCTATACAGCTAAATTTTGCCCCCCAAACGTACTGGTCACATGATTGTGACATCATCACAGGTCCTACACCTCCAGCATGTAGCAGATACAGAGCAGCTCCTGGTGGGGCAGTCACTGCTATTGTGTTGTGTGTGGAGATCTCTCAGAGCAGCAGCCCCTGATCATGTGACTCCTCCTCCTCCATGTGACTGATCACATGACGGTGACATCATCGTAGGTCCTGTAAGCACACGGCTCCTCTACAGATACAGGTATGTGTGTGCGGTCACCATCAGATCAGGATTATTGGGGATGATTATTATTAACCCTTAAGGAGACGATGTATATTTACATTCTGTGCCCCATATGGGACTTTGAGGTGAGCTCAGGAGCTATAAGCAGCCAGGACTCACCACTAATGACGCTCATCGCCATTAACCCTTTAGATTCCATGATCAAAGTCGATTGCAGGATCTAAAATTAGTAAAATGCAGTTGTTGGGGGGCGGAGTCTAGATCAGCTGAGATGACGGCCGGAGGGCCCCTTACCGTGCTCTGTGCTCAGATCGGTGCTCTAAGTATACAGACACCTCCGCAGCCTGTATAAGCCGAGCACCGATAACACTGATCACTATGGCAGAGCGTTATTCAGGGTTTGTAATAGAAGCCCCTCCACTAATGAGTTTATATCCCATTTTTGTAATAAAATAATGTAGGTGGGCGTGGCTTAGACATGGCGCTGTACAGTTGTTTCTCTAGGGAGCGCTGTGCCGACCAGTGGTTGTTTGCCTGATTTCCTGCCTATACTGCCCCCCAGGGGATGTCTGGATGGTGAAGGTATCAGGTCACTTACCCGCCCATCCTGTCACCTGGTCAGTCTCTTTTCTCCGGGTATCAGCCACTTCTTCCATACAGGACTATGTAAGCATCAGGATTTTTAAGTTTCTCCCGCGCCCCTATTATTACTTAAGACAGTGTTTCCAAACCAGCGTGTCTCCAGCTGTTGTGAAACTACAACTTCCAGCATGCCCTGACAGCCAAATGCTGTAACAGCTGGAGGCACCCTGCTTGGGAAACACTGACTCCGGTGGAGGCCCAGACCCTGCGTGTGTAACGGTATATGATGCTCGGCCTCTGCTGCAGGTAATAGCAGGTTCTTCCGGGGGGACATATCACAAATCACATAAAATCCTGATGTAATTGTGATGTATATTGTGCCCCCTAGTGGACACATTTCACTATTCTTCATTGGACAATGTCATATTGAATCCCTCTATTCTTCTCCCTGCTCTGATGAAGACGTTCTGAATACACCGCAGCCTCAGAGATTAGGAGAAATGGATTCACAACGTCTTCAGCAGAGCAGGGAGAGCGACCTCAGAAGACCTGGAGGACCAGAGCGCCACCACTGGACGGGAAAGGGGAGTGCGCTCTAGTCTCTTATTTTACAGCCCTCGGACAATGGATTTTGTTTTATAGAGAAATCTGAAAACTCCTATAATGTCTCCTCAGATGTTTCCCCAGATTATCTCCAGGAAATGGATTTTATTTCTCCATAGAATCTGGTGCGGTTTATCATCGTCTCCTCTTCTTCCCTTCAGGTTTCTCCAATCCAGGATCCTCTGCTGATATCTTCTATATAAGAGAATTCTCCTGGATGACCCATCAACCATGGAGAGAGACAGGAACAAGATGGCCGACAGGATCATAAACCTCACCCTACAGATACTCTTCCGGCTTACTGGAGAGGTGAGGGATTCTGGGAGTGATGTCACATGACCTCATTCTTATCTATGTAATAACAGATGGATATGGCTGGAGAGGTGAGGGATTCTGGGAGTGATGTCACATGACCTCATTCTTATCTATGTAATAACAGATGGATATGACTGGAGAGGTGAGGGATTCTGGGAGTGATGTCACATGACCTCATTCTTATCTATGTAATAACAGATGGATAAGACTGGAGAGGTGAGGGATTCTGGGAGTGATGTCACATGACCTCATTCTTATCTATGGAATAACAGATGGATATGACTGGAGAGGTGAGGGATTCTGGGAATGTATGTAGTGATATTAATGTGTCTCTCAATACACAGGATTACACAGTAGTGAAGAAGTCCTCTAGTGGGCGCTGTCGGGCCCCTGTGTGTGAAGGATGGGGAAAAACCCTGAGCCCAATCCCGGGGCCCCCACCTCACTCCCTGATACATGAGGAAATGGATGAACAGAAGATCCGAGAACTCATCAACAAGATGATGGAGCTGCTGACTGGAGAGGTGACCCTGCTGGGACATTATACAGTAATGGAGGGGTCTGGTGATGACTGGAGAGGTGACACTGCTGGGACATTATACAGTAATGGAGGGGTCTGGTGATGACTGGAGAGGTGACACTGCTGGGAATGCTGGGACATTATACAGTAATGGAGGGGTCTGGTGATGACTGGAGAGGTGACACTGCTGGGACATTATACAGTAATGGTGGGGTCTGGTGATGACTGGAGAGGTGACACTGCTGGGACATTATACAGTAATGGAGGGGTCCGGTGATGACTGGAGAGGTGACCCTGCTGGGACATTATACAGTAATGGAGGGGTCTGGTGATGACTGGAGAGGTGACACTGCTGGGACATTATACAGTAATGGAGGGGTCTGGTGATGACTGGAGAGGTGACACTGCTGGGACATTATACAGTAATGGAGAGGTCTGGTGATGACAGGAGAGGTGACACTGCTGGGACATTATACAGTAATGGAGGGGTCTGGTGATGACTGGAGAGGTGACACTGCTGGGAATGCTGGGACATTATATAGTAATGGAGGGATCTGGTGATGACTGGAGAGGTGACACTGCTGGGAATGCTGGGACATTATACAGTAATGGAGGGGTCTGGTGATGACTGGAGAGGTGACACTGCTGGGACATTATATAGTAATGGAGGGGTCTGGTGATGACTAGAGAGGTGACACTGCTGGGATATTATACAGTAATGGAGGGGTCTGGTGATGGCTGGAGAGGTGACCCTGCTGGGACATTATACAGTAATGGAGGGGACTGGTGATGACTGGAGAGGTGACACTGCTGGGAATGCTGGGATATTATACAGTAACACCACTGGAGGGGTCGGGGTGATGACTGTATCATTATGTGTCAGGTTCCTATAAGGTGTCAGGACGTGGCGGTCCATTCCTCCCTGGAGAAGTGGGAGTATGTAGAAGGACACAAGGATCAGTACAAGGATCAGGTCATGATGGAGGATCAGCAGCCCCTCACATCACCAGGTAATAGACATGACTATATACACACGTCCTCTCATTATTTGTATGTAAAGAATGAATTCAGTCTCTGTATGTGTTCCCTACAGTCAGATCCAGTAAGAGAACAGCACCAGAGAGGTGTCCCCGTCCTCTTCTTCCACAGGATGATCAGGTAGATGGAGATATTCCCTATGATCTGTAGAAGGGCTGTGAAGCTCTTGTGGTCAGTCCCCTCACCCTTCATGACTCCTTGTCTCCTGCTCATCTATAACATCCCACGTGACTTCTCCTACTGTCTGATGACTTTTACAATATTTCTTCCACATCTTATGAATCAGGGTGAAGATCCGAACAATATTAATACTGCAGAGACAGATGTGAGCGATGATGAGCAGTATAAGGATGACATTCCTACAGGGAAAGATCTGATCTATATTAATGCTACAGACATAAAGGAAGAAGAAGTGACAGATGTGAGCGGTGATGAGCAGTATAAGGAGAACATTCCTACTAAGAAAGATCTGATCTATAATAATGCTACAGACATAAAGGAAGAAGAGGAGACAGATGTGAGCGGTGATGAGCAGTATAAGGAGAACATTCATACAGAGAAAAATTCAATCTATATTAATGCTACAGACATAAACGAAGAAGAAGAAGAGACAGATTTGAGCGGTGATGAGCAGTATAAGGAGGACATTCCTACAGGGAAAGATCTTGTCTATGTTAATGCTACAGACGTAAAGGAAGAAGAAGAGACAGATGTGAGCGGTGATGAGCAGTATAAGGAGGACATTCCTACAGGTAACTGCCCAGGTGAGTAGTAACCACTAAATGCAGAGAATAGTCACAGATTCTGCTCAGTCACCGACTGTAATAATTTTTTATGGAATTTTTTTAAAGGGATACTTCGATGGATAGAAAGTTATTTAGAATTGTAAAATTATTCTATTTAACCTCTTAAGGACCTGGGGTTTTTCCGTTTTTGCATTTTCATTTTTTCCTCCTTACCTTTAAAAAATCATAACTCTTTCAATTTTGCACCTAAAAATCCATATGATGGCTTAATTTTTTTTTTATCACCAATTCTACTTTGTAATGACATCAGTCATTTTACCCAAAAATCTACGGCAAAACGAAAAAAAAAATCATTGTGAGACAAAAGAAACGCCATTTAGTAACTTTTGGGGGCTTCCGTTTCTACGTAGTAAATTTTTCGGTAAAATGACACCTTCTCTTTATTCTGTAGGTCCATACGATTAAAATGATCCCCTACTTATATAGGTTTGATTATGTCGCACTTCTGGAAAAAATCCTAACTACATGCAGGAAAATTAATACGTTTAAAATTGTCATCTTCTGACCCCTATAACTTTATTTATTTTTCCGCATATGGGGCGGTATGAGGGCTCATTTTTTTTGCCGTGATCTGAAGTTTTTATCGGTACCATTTTTGTATTGATCGGAATTTTTGATCGCTTTTTATTCATTTTTTCATGATATAAAAAGTGACCAAAAATGCACTATTTTGGACTTTGGAATTTTTTTACGCGTACCCCATTGACCGCACGGTTTAATTAACAATATATTTTTATAGTTCGGACATTTCCGCATGCGGCGATACCACATATGTTTATTTTTATTTACACTGTTTTTTTTTTTTTTTTAAATGGGAAATGGGGTGTGATTCAAACTTTTATTAAGGGAGTGTTATAGCTCCCATAGAGGGCTATAACACTGCACAGACTGATCTTTTAAATTGATCATTGATATCCCATAGGGGACTATAACACTGCACACACTGATCTCTTATACTGATCATTGTTATTCCATAGGGGGCTATAACACTGCACAGACTGATCTTTTACATTGATCATTGATATCCCATAGGGGACTATAACACTGCACACATTGATCTCTTATACTGATCATTGTTATCCCATAGGAGACTATAACACTGCACACACTGGTCTCTTATACTGATCATTGTTATCCCATAGGGACCTATAACACTGCACACACTGATCTCTTATACTGATCATTGTTATCCCATAGGGACATATAACACTGCACACACTGATCTCTTATACTGATCATTGTTATCCCATAGGAGACTATAACACTGTACACACTGATCTTTTACATTGATCAGTGGTTTCTCATAAGAAACCACTGATCGATGATTCTGCCGCTTGACTGCTCATGCCTGGATCTCAGGCACTGAGCAGTCATTCGGCGATCTGACAGCGAGGAGGCAGGTAGCGATCCTCCGGTTGTCATATAAGCTGTTCTAGATGCTGCGATTTCGCCGCGGCAATCCCGAACAGCTCCCTGAGCTAACCAGCATGGTTTCACTTTCATTTTAAACGCGGTGTTCAACTTTGAACGCCGCATCTAAAGTGTTAATAGCGCGCGGCACCGCGATCAATGCCGCACGCTATTAGCCACGGGTCCCAGCCGTTGTTAGAGGCTATAGACTGGGAGAGGGAGGAAACCCAGGCTGGAGGGGCGGCCGAACCCACCGGGTCTGAAAGAGCACCTGGGTTAGAAATAGCAGGGGGGTCTGGGGGATCAGTGGAGCAGGCAGAACAAGTGGGTTCAGCAGAACCTGGCATTTTTGCAGAGCAGTTTTTACAAGTGTAATGGGTAACTAATATTCCAGATATCTGTTTAGAGGGAGGGACAGTTCTGGGCACGGACATAGCAAAAAATGAACAGTCTGACCCAAGTCTGTGTCCCTAGGCAGCTGCTGTGAGGACTCTGCACCGTGGCTGTGAGGAGAGAGAAAGACGCCGTCCCATAGAAGGAAGAGGCCGGGTCAGATGCAAGGGCGCTGTGATTGGCCCCTGCATGGCCCCAAACGCGCGCACAGCGCTGATTGGTGGCTCAGTTCGCGCTGCTGAAGAGCTTATGCGATCTGGTGGGCGGAGCTAACGTCCGCCGGGCCGCCGAAGAAATACAGAGAGACTTAGTAATGGCACCCGAACCCCGAGCGCACACGCCGCCTGTAGTGAGCTCCTATGCGCCCGGGGGACGGAGCGGGCGAAGTGCCATCGGCAGCTGCGACTGCCGAAAATGAATGTAAAATGGCGCACACGCCCGCAGAGAAGAGCTATGGTTTCACTTTCATTTTAGTCTAAAGGGTTAATAGCGCGCGGCACCGCGATCAATGCCGCGCGCTATAAGCCACGGGTCCCGGCCGTTGTTAGAGCCCGGGCCCGACCCGCTGTGGCCCCCCGTTATAGAACGGGAGCGGACTCAGGACGTACAGGTACGCCATGGGTCCTTAACAGGTTAAAAGTCTTTCGCCTTCCAGTACTAATCAGCTGCTGTATGCTGCAGAGAAAGTTGTGTAGTTCTTTTCAGTATTACCACACTGGACAGAGGTGTCAGCAGAGAGCACTGTGGTCAGACAGAAAAGAACTACACAACTTCCTCTGGAGCATACAGTAGCTGATAAGTACTGGAAGGATTAAAGGGGTACTCCTGTGAAAATTATTATTTTTTTTTTAAATCAACTGGTGCCAGAAAGTTAAACAGATATGTAAATTACTTCATTTTAAATATCTTAACCCTTCCAGTACTTATCAGCTGCTGTATACTACAGAGGAAGTTCTTTTCTTTTTGAATTTATTTTCTGTCTGTCCACAGTGCTCTCTGCTGACACCTCTGTCCATGTCAGGAACTGTCCAGAGTACAAACAAATCCCCATAGCAAAATGTATACCTGTTTACAAAATTGCATATTTTTTTTTGTTTTTGTTTTTTCAATTTTGTTGCACAATGATTTTTTTTTGTTTCTCCGTAGATTTTTGGGTAAAATGACTGATGTAATTACAAAGTAGAATTGGTGGCGCAAAAAAAAGCCATAATATGGGTCTGTGGGTGCAAAATTGAAAGGGTTATGATTTTTAAAAGGTGAGGAGGAAAAAACAAAAAGTGCAAAAATGGAAAAACCTGAGTCCCCAAGGGGTTAAAATTGTTATCTTCTGACCCCTATAACATTTTTATTTTTCCGCATTTAGTTTTTATTGGTACCATTTTTGTTTTGATAGGACTTTTTTGATCACTTTGAAAACTTTTAGTTTTTTATGGTATCTGAAGTGACCAAAAATGCAAAATTTTTGGTATTTTTGTACGTGTACGCCATCAACCGTGCGGTTTAGATAACCTTATATTTTAATAGATCTGACATTTTACACAAAAAAATGGGAAAAGGTGGGTATTTGAAACTTTTAATAGAGAAGGGGTTAATTCACTTTTATTAACTTTTTTTTTTTACACTTTGCTTGGTATGGGGGCTAAAAAAAAAATCTTCTGATTGCTTATACTGATCAATGTTATGCCATAGCATTGATCAGTGTTCTTTGTGCTCTGCTTGGAGCAGCAGATCGCCGAAAGGACGACGAGGTGGCAGGTGAGGACCCTCCCGTTGTCCAGTCAGCTGATCGAGACCTGCGATTTCACCGCCGATGTCCCAATCAGCTCCACTGAGCTAACCGGCACTGTTAAGCCCACACTTTAGATGCTGTAATCAACTTTTATCACGGCGTCTAAAGGGTTAATGGTCGGTATTGGCGGTGCCCGGCATTAGCCGTGGGTCCTGGCTGCCCGTAGCAACCGGGACCCACCGGGTTTAACCCGTTCTCTGCTGGTGAGTGGTTTAAACCCCATTAACGGGTCCAGGGCGTACAGGTACACCCTTGGTCAAGTCCCAGAACGTCAGGGCATACCTGTACGCCCTTGGTCCTGGTGAAGTTAAATGGGAAAAGGGGGCTGATTCAAACTTTTATTATAGAAGGGGTTAAATCACCTGTATTAACGTTCTTTTTAACTTATTTTTTTTTTTTACAAATTTTTTTACGCCCCATAGGGGACTATTACATGTAATCTTCTGATTGCAGACACTGTATAATGTTATGCCATAGCATAGCGGTGATCCCGATCAGCACCGCTAAGCTGCTGGGAAGCTTTTTCTTTCATTTCAGACATGGCGATCAACTTTGATCGATGCGTCTAAGGGGTTAATACCGGACATCACCGCAATCGGTGATGTCCGGTATTAGCCACGGGTCCCGGCCATTGATAGCCATCGGGGACTGACCTGCTATGACGCGGGGTCAGCCCGTGACTCCGCGTCATAGCAGGGGAGCAAGTGCAGGGTTACAGGTACAGGTACGCCCTGCGTTTTTAAGAGGTTAATTACCCATGATGTTTATTTACCTTATGAGGCCATTTAGGGTGTATTGGGTGGCCCCGGGACTCGAGCCCTCTCTATACCAGGTGGATCTTGGCTGCATTCAGCAACTGAGGACCGCAGCTAATAGCTGACACAGAGCAATCTCTGGTGCTGGCTATTAACCACTTAGATGCTACTGTCAAAGCTGACATCAGCATTTATACAGCCTTAGTAAGAATCATTGGTGGTGCAGTGGTCAGGATTGGCTCACCACGGAGCGAACATGGGGGGCCCATCCATCGTCATGGCAGCCCAAGGCCTTTGCTAGGACTGCCATTGATACAGCCTGTCTATAGTCGGCTCTAATGGATCAATGCAGTAAATATGTACTGCACTGATCTGTATGAGCAATCCAATGACTGCTCATACAAGTCCTTTAGAGGAATCAAAAAGTGTAAAAAATGTTAAATGTAAATGAAACTCTCCAATAATATATTCACTTTTTGGTGTAAAATTGTTAAGCTATCTTTGTTGGAATTGTTTATAAAATTAGTAAATGTAACAAAAAATATGCAAATGAGATATTGTTGTGATTGTATGGACCTGACTTCTATTTTAAGGGTGTTAATACAATGTAAGATCAGTCCCACAAAAAACAAACTCTCCAGTGTAGATGGAAAAATAAAATAGTTATGGCTATGAGGAGAGGAGTAAAAAAAGGAAAACACAAAAGCTTAAATTTCCTGGGTTGTTAAGGGGTTAATACTGATCATAAAATCTGTGTTATTCTCTGCAGATTCTTGTAGCAGGAGATCAGAGGAGAATCTTATATCTTCAGATTATAAAGCAGATGATGATATCACACAAGATACATATGAAGAACATTCCATTATCCCAGATACACCCTCAGCCCTTCACAGCCAAGATCTGTCATCTCATCCTTATATACAGGTCCTGTCTTCTCAGTCATCACAGGATGTTCACCAAAATAAAGGTCACAGAAGGGGTGTTGGACATAAACGAGCTCATACAGGAAAGAAACCATATTCATGCTCAGATTGTGGGAAATGTTTTACTAAGAAATCACAACTTGTTCAACATCTAAGAACTCACACAGGAGAGAAGCCGTTTTCATGTTCAGAATGTGGGAAATGTTTTAATCAGAAATCAAGTCTTTTTAGACATCAAAAAAGAACTCACACAGGGGAGAAGCCATATTCATGCTCAGAATGTGGGAAATGTTTTCCGGAGAAATCACATCTTGTTCAACATCAAAGAACTCACACAGGGGAGAAGCCATTTTCATGTTCAGAATGTGGGAAATGTTTTAATCAGAAATCAAGTCTTTTTAGACATCAAAGAACTCACACAGGGGAGAAGCCATTTTCATGTGCAGAATGTGAAAAATGTTATACTGCAAAATCAAAGCTTGTTCAACATCAAAGAACTCACACAGGGGAGAAGCCATTTTCATGTTCAGAATGTGGAAAATGTTTTATTGTGAAATCAAATCTTGTTAAACATAAAAGAACTCACTCAGGAGAGAAGTCAATTCAGAGCAATAAATGATGCAGATAACATCTATATATTATCCATGTACATAGGATATCTGACATTTATACATATATCATATACTGCATCTCCAAACTTGTTACCAATTGTTAATAAACGTTTTCTTTCTTATATTATTTATTATTCTTACATTCATCTCTGCACACTGGACTTATAATAAATGTAATATTGTCCCTGAGGTTGTATATAGGGAATGTAACACGTCAGTGTTGTCCCCGCCCCCTTCTCATTATGATTATAGAGACTTTAATTCAAGGCATCAGACAGGATCCGCGCGTCTCCCTTGAAGATCGTCTCTTCTGAACATAAGACGCTGCAGATACTTTTATTTATCACAAACCCTAGACCAGCGTTTCCCGTCTTGACGTCTATTTTCGGTCTCCGATGATAAAATCCATTTTTCTATATGTGAAGTCGTCAATATGTCAGCGCCCCCCGGGTTCAGTAAACATCGGTGTAATTCTTTTCCTTTTCTTTGTCCTCCCCGGGGTATAAAATCCCTAGAGATCTGATCACATCTGGTACAAGATCTCTTTACTTCACACTTTGCGCCATTATTACACGGATTGAAGACCCAGTTACACGCTCGTAAATTCCCATATATGTTGTGGATTGGAATGAAAAAGGTTCTTAAATCTTATATTTACCAATAATATTTTATATTTGTACAGTCCGTCCCTATCATAGTACGGAATTGTTATTTTTCTTCTATCCGATGGTTATTTAGTAATTTTGTTATGATTCAGAAGAGACCACGTGTCCCGTATAGACGCTCACCCTGAAGACATTAGACAGCGGTTTTGTGTTTCCGGATTTACACACTTATTATAAAGCTTTTCCTTCGTCTGGATTATTAGAGCTCGTTCGCTCTTCTTTTTCTCATCCTCCCCTTTATATTCCTCCTCATGTGGATATGGAATTCTCCTCAGTCCCTCCTTCTATAGGGCCCATTTTGTGGCCCCCGCACTCCTCCTTGGCCTCTCTAGTTCTTTCCTCTTTTATATATAACTTTGTCGGTATTACGAGACTGCTCTACGACTGATTCTGATTTCCCTTCCCCCCTAACCCCACTTTCTTTACTCCCTATGGTTATTACTAAACACATTTTCCCTCTTCCCCTTTGTGGGAACGTTTACATTCTTTTACGTTACGAGATTTATATTCTTCTACTAAGACTTTGGCCATAGAGGAATCTCAGGCTTTCTTGGGTTTATAAGTAAATTTATCTTTACTCTCCAATGTTTTAAGCGTTATACTAACATATGTCCCTGAAATTGGTTAGAGAGATTGTATTTATTTCCTAAATAATAATAATATCTAAGCTTTATTCTTATCTGATTTCTTCTGCTCCTAATAGTAACCAAAATGCATCTTATATGAGAAGAGGAGCTGAATATCCAACTCTCTGAAGAACAGTGCGGATTTATCTCTAGCGCTCACGTGGCTCCTCCCCCTGTATTCGTATACAGGAGAGTTCATATAAGTTATATTGTCGGGGGTATGAGACTCCTCCTCTCCTTTTGTCACATGGTATTCCAGAATCTTCTCAGTGCGATGTCACAGGGGGAGGGGGGGGGCGTGTCTGTGAAGTCATGATCACGGCCTCCAGCTCCAAGCGTTCTGGACAAAATTTACAGAACATTGGAGTACCCCTTTAATCACACACCTACTATTGGTGACTAGACGGCTTATTCCGATATACTAGAGATCTTCTATCCCCTCCAACCATTTCACAGCGGTGCAAAAAAAGTTCCCAGTTATTCAAAATTGAGGAACCTGTTTCATGGCAAAATTTCTTGAGCAATTCCCTGGAGACTTGTTCTCCTTAGATTACTTTTAGAACCTTTTAATTAACCTCTTAAGGACCAAGGGTGTATCTGTATGCTCTTTTCCCACTTCGGTGCTATAATGTGTGGTCACGGGCTGACTCCGCGGCATAGCCGGGCGGTCCCGTGGCTAATGCCGGACATAACCAATCGCAGTTATGCCCGGCATTAACCCCTTAGACGCGGCAATGAATTAAACCGTTCCTGGCAGCTCCTGAACAGCGGAATGGACGGGAGAGGGTGCCTACCTGCCTCCATCTCCGTCCGATCGGCATAGCATTGAACAGTGTGTGCAATCAGTAGATTGCATGTACAGTAATAGTCCCCTATGGGCACTATATAATGGTGCAAAAATAGTAAAAAATATAATAAAAAAAGTTGTGATTTAACCCCTTCCCTAATTAAAGTTGTAATCACCCCCTGTTCCCATAAAAAATAAAATATCAATATAAATAACCGCATGCGTAAATGCCTGAACTATAAAAAATATTATGTTAATTAAACCACGCGGTCAATGGTGTATACGCAAAAAAAAAAAAAAATCCAAAGTCCAGAATTGTGTAATTTTTGGTAATTTTGTATACCCTAAAATGTATAAAAAAGCGATCAAAAAGTCCCATTAAAACAAAAATGGTGGCACAAAAAACAAGCCCTCATATAAGTCTGTAGGTGCAAAATTGAAAGCTTTATGATTTTTAGAAGGTAAGAAGTGCACAAATGAAAAAGGACCTGGTCCTTAAGGGGTTAAATAATTGATTATTATTATTATTATAAATAAGTTTTATGCTAGACGTCAGGTTTATCTATTTCTATCTTTCTTTTTTTTTCTAAAGATTTTTTGTTTGTAATTTATGTATTATTGGGGCAATATGAATATTATTGTTGTGTAACGATGATTTGTTCTTTTTTAAGTTTTTCTTTTATAACGTAGTCACCGATCCAGCGATGTCATCTCTATAATTTTACATGGGAGGTAAAGAGTCTCATATATGTCTACAAGGTAACAGGACATGAGCAGATTAGACATATAAAATCACTTCTATCTTCTGGCTTCTAGGACATTCTGATCCTGTAGGTGTTATCCGTGATTTCTGAGCAACACCTGACATTAGTTTTGAACACTGGGTGTGGGCGGCGGGGGTCGTGATGTCATGTATGGGAGGGAGGGTGTGGCGGCCGTACTCCCATAGACTTGCATTGAGGGGTCGTGAGGTGACGACACGACGCCCAACACCCGCTCCAACCGGTTGGAACAAAATCTTCTGAATGCTGGGGCAGCGGAGTACCCCTTTTAAAGCTCATGGCACCTGAACAACATGGCTGGATACGACATATTCTCTCACATTTCCATCCATAGGTCATGTTCTCGATTAAAGGGGTACTCCGGTATCACAGTTTTATGGTTATCTAGCATGCTTGTAGTGAGTTTAGCACTTTTGTAAATCACATGTTATACATCTGTCCACAGCACGTATGTTTTTTACTGACCTCTTTTCTATGACGGAAGTTAAGTAGTTTTTCTGGTCGTCCACACCTGCGGCCATGTTTGTTCACTGTTGTGGACAAGACGTCAGCGCTGCAGGCGTTGCTGTTTTTTTTTCTCCTGCAATGGTTTTGCCCCTTTTCCACACCCCTGTAATGAATACTAATTGAATTGTTGCGGGAGGATGGATGTCTCCTCCCGCTGTCAGTCAGCCCTGCACCCGGCTCACAATGTACTGAATACCCTGTACCAGCGCTGCGGCTGACATGTTACCCCTTCCCCGCCATGAGGACCAAGCGCCCGCGGGGGAATCAGGGGAATCGCTTATCATGATGATTCCTCCCGCAGGCGCACTGTCCCCATGGCGGGGGAATTAGTAACATGTCAGCCGCAGCACTATCATGATCCCCCCTGCGGGCGCACTATTAGCTTCTCACCCTGCAGTCCCCACATCAGGGAATGAATTGTCATCCGCAGCGCGCTGTCCCCACATTAGGGAACTAATCATATGTGACGCTGCGCTGCTTCCTGCCCCGCCTCCCCCCCCCCCCCCCCCAAAGCGATGTCCCCGCGAGTGCTAACTGTGAGCCGCAGCAGTGCTGTACATGCTCCCCACGTCGGGAAATGAATGATTTCTGAGCGTGGGCGCAGGGCTTCTGATCGGAGAACAGAAGCTGATCAGAAGCCCTGCGCCCGCGCTCACAATTCATTCCCCGACGTGGGGAGAATGTACAGCACTGCTGCATCTCACAGTTAAAGGACATCTGTACTGATGAATTTTACATATACCTGTACCCAAGCTGCAAAAATAAACAAAATAAAGTTTGACTCGCCTTCCTACGTTCCCCCGTTGCTACAGTAAGAACCTCATGGTCCTCTGCTGCGATCCTCATGCTGCTTCCTGCCAGCCGAATCCTTACATGACAGTACGCTAAGCCTATCAACGGCCTAGGCGGGACATCGCTGCGGCCGGTGATACGCTGACGGCTCTGTGACATTCCCCTCCCCAGGAAGCAGTGTGAGGATCGCAGCAGGGGACTGTGAGGCCGTTACCGTAGCAACGAGGGAACGTAGGAAGGTGATTCAAAGTTTATTTTTGCAGCTCGTGCACAGGAATATGTAAAATTCATCAGTACAGATGTCCTTTAACCCTTGCGGGGACATCACTTGGGGGAGGGGGAAGGGCAGGAAGCAGCGCCCGCGGGTCACAGATGATTAGTTCACTGATGTGGGGACAGCGCACTGCGGATGACAATTCATTCCCTAACATGGGAAGAATGTGCAGGCTGCGGCTCACAGTTAACACTTTCCCTGATGCGGGGGACATTGCTTTTTTTTTTTGAGGGGGGGGGGGGGAATCAGCCCCCCCACTGACAATTCATTAATTCCCTGATGTGGGGACTGTGGGGTGAGAAGCTGACAGTGAGGGTGGGATGAGTATACTAATGAGCAGGGCAGGGAAAGGGCTAAAGGGAAAAAAAATAAAGCCGGCCACAAACAGGGCTTGGCGGCAACGCAAAACAAGTTGGGCGGGTCACTGAAAGAGGAGACTGGCTACAAGGCATGCTGGGAGCTGTAGTTTCTAAAACAAAGGCAAAACAGAAATAGATGCTACACTACATGGACACACTTGTGCAAAGAAAAGAAAGACAAACAAAGAGCGAGCACAAGACCAGAGATAAGAAGAAAACTCACCTGCAAGGGTAAGTAGAAACTGAAAAAACACATTTGCCACCGGAGTACCCCTTTAACCTCTTAAGGATGGATATACCCATGGGAATTCCAGCCCCCGCCTCTAGCCAGTCGGGGACCGGGATGCCTGCTGAAATAATTCAGCAGGTATCCCGGCACATCGCCGAGGGGGGTCCTGAGACCTCCCCATGTCGGTGATCGCAGGAAATCACATGTTAAGTCAGACATGCGATTTTCTGCTATTCCGGGCTGATCGGATCTCTGGTGACCCGATCGCCCAGAAAATAGGGATGATCGGAGCGGTCAGTGACAGCTCCAATCATCCTGAGGGATAGGAGCGAGGTTGCAGTGGTGCAACCTCCTCCTATCCCCTGCCATTAGTCAGAAATGAATTCTGACCAATGACAGCGCACAACAGGGGGTTGCCAGGGAAACCCCCCACTCTGCCCACCCCTGGATGTCGGGCAGAACGGGGGGAGAAGATGGCGGCCGGTACCTGGAAAGAAGATGCCGTGGGGACCGCAGATCATCGCTGGAGATCAGCGGCGCAGGTAGGGAGGCGTTGGTGGGGGGGGGGGAGGAAGGGGTCAGTAAAGCGATCTGGGCATGCTGGGTTTTGTAGTTTTGCAACATCTGGAGGGTCACAGTTTGGAGACCACTATTACATTGGTGCCCAAATGGTAGCCCTCCAGATGTTTCCAAACTACAACTTTCAGCATGCCAAGACTACCCAGGCATGCTGGGAGTTGTAGTTCTGTAACATCTGTCACTTCAGATTTTGCAATTTTCATGAAAATTTAGAAAATTGTAGAATTTAGAATAATCGGTAAAAGCATCTTAGAGTTATTAATGCTTAAAGTGACAGTGGTCAGAATTACAAAAAAGGGCTCAGTCCTTAAGGGGTTAATGTTCTCACCTATCTAACTGGAGAAATTCAGTGTAAACGTTGTATGACTAAGGGCGGCGACGCCTGAAACGCGTCATGGTGTTCACCTTCTTGTGTCTTGTGACTTTTCTCCAATAAACAGGACTCTAGTCCACGCTGGTTATTTTTCCTTCTCATATGGACTTTGGTGCCGCCATACACCTGCCGTGCTGTGGAGGGGACTTACCTGCAGGGAGCTGCCTATACACTTTACCTCTTTATAAATATACCATTCATTTTTGTTTATACTTTTCAAATATTTTTTGTATATTTTTGTAACTTTATAAACAAGGCGCTCAACATCACGTTATATTGTGAAAGCATTAATGCCTTCAATGGTATTGATCGTCCACCATGCGAGGCCATAAAACTTACCTTCTCCATTTGGATGTAAGACCGGCGTGTTCCTCCATTAGGTGTCCCACCGTGACATTTTATACACATTTATGGCTCATAATGGGACGTATAATATATGGATTTTATATTCTGTCACCATATTGTAAAACCCCTTATGTCCAGCTTATAGTTATAAGTCCCCATTACCCTTTGTATATGAACGTGGGGTGCCTCCAGCTGTTTCCAGAGGCATCCGTCTCCATTTTTTGGCTATTTCTCATATCTTGTAAATCCTTCTGACATAATGTAAAGGTTTTTGATATATATTGTTTATATTTGCATTTTTAGGAGGAAATCAATTCTATAGATTTTTATATATATTTCACCTGCGGTCAGGTGACTCTAGTGACCCGGTAGGGATTCGTTCACCGCTTATAATAATGTTGTAACTGTGAGTACTCCTATATCTATTTACCTGATGAAGAACCCGGTTCGGGTTAGAAACTTAAAGGGGTACTCCACCCCAAGACATCTTATCCTTTATCCAAAGAATAGGGGAATGAGATATCTGACCCCGCAGCTGGGACCCCCGTGATCTCTGTGCAGCACCTGTCATTCGTTTAGAACGCTGTTCTGAACGCTGGGGCAGTGGAGTACCCCTTTAATGTCAATTGTATGGAATAAACGACACCGTTCTGTTATTAGGATCTATGGTCAGATTCTTCTTCCATAATTAGTCTCAGTACTAGCACCAGCGGGTATCCTCCATTTTACCGCTGTGGATCGTGTGTGATCCTCTTCAAGTACATTCATCCCACCGAGGATCCTGCCAGACCTGGAGGGGATGCCGCGGCTGCTGACGGCCATCTTGGATTCCAATTAGGATTCTACGTGCCAGTGCTGGTGTTGTGTCCTCAGCACAACATCTTCCGGTATGCCTTCTACCACCTACCTGCCAGGGTTTACCGGAACGTTACTACACCAGGAGCGCACCTTTTATTCTCGTCTAAGGAGATGATGGAGGCGCCGATGCTGCCAACCGAGGTGGCAGACGCTGAGCAGCAAGAGGATAGGATCTTACTGACAAAGCCGTTTAACCCCTTGAGGACTTTTTTTTTCCATTTTTGCACTTTCGTTTTTTTCCTCACCTTCTAAAAATCATAATGTTTTCAGTTTTCCACCTACAGGCCTATATGAGGCTTGTTTTATGCGCTAAATCACATTTATTAACTTATTTTTTTCACACTTTTTTTGTCTATTACATGCAATTATTGGATTGCATACGCTGTTCGGTGCCATAGCATAGCATTGATCAGTGTTATCGGTGCTCTGCTGCTCTAGTTTGGATCTCAGGCATGGAGCAGCAGAGCGACAATCGGATGGCGGGAAGTAAGGTAAGAAGCCTCCCGCTGTCCTCTCAGCTGTTCAGGACACCGCAATTTCACCGCGGCGGTCCCGAACAGCTGACTGAGCTAACCGGCAACTGTTTCTCCTGTTTTAGAGGCCGCGATCAACTTTGATTGCGGCGTCTAAAGGGTTAATACGGGATATCAGCCCGATCAGCAATGTCCGCGTGTCCTGGTTGTAGATAGCAACCGGGACCCACCGGGTATGAAGCACGCTCAGCCCCTGAGCACGCTTCACATAACAGGAGCCAGCACAGGACGTAAATATATGTCATGCGTCATTAAGGGGTTAAATTGGAAAAGGGGGGTGATTCAAACTTTTAGCATGGAATGGGTTAATTCACATTTATTAACTTGTTTTCTTACACCATTTTTTAGTCCCTGTCGGGGACTATAACATGCAATCCTCTGATTGTATACACTGTTCTGTGCCATAGCATAGCATTGATCAGTGTTATCTGCGCTGAGGCTGACTGGAGCATCAAGGAAGAGACTGGATGGCAAGGAGGCAGGTAAGGGCCCTCCCGCCATCCTCTCAGCTAATTGTTACACTGCGGTGGTCCGGATCAGCTCCACTGAGCTGCCAAGAAAGCTTTTCTTTTATTTTAGACGCCGCAATCGACTTTGATTGCGGCATCTAATGGGTTAATAACGGGAATCACCGCGATCGATGATGTCCGGCATTAGACAAGGTTCCCAGCCAGCTTGTGACCCCGCGTAATAGCAGGGGAGCGGGCACAAAGCATACATGTACACCCTGCGTCCTTAAGGGGTTTAGAAGCTTTTAATATGCCGAGGGCTCAGGACAAGTCTGTTTCTCTATTACAGGTAAGAAAAGCACAATGGACCTGATGTGGTTGACGCAACCATCTTAAAAAGGTCTCCAGAGGCACCGAGGAGGGCAAGTGGATAAAGCAACGAGCTGCCCTGAATGATACCGGTCTGTATAAAAACAACAAGGATAAAATCTGTCTACCAAAGGTTCTGTGCCCAATGATGTCCCCGGAGACTCATGGAGTCACCCACAACTCGAAAATGACTATAATATCACTGATGAATGATCACTGGTTAGCCCCAGGATATACCACAGTGGTCACCAGGTAAACACCGGCCGGCATGACCTGTGCAAGACCTAATGTAGGGAAAGCAGTGCAGGTGCCTCCTAAACGTGGCGGATTTACCCGTTTTAGCAGCTGCAGATAGACTATACAGTTGCCTCAACATACAATAGTTTCATCATACAATGGTCTTTTCTGGACCATTGTAACTTGAAACCAGACACAACATACATTGTACAGACAGTCCAGATCTGTGACACGTGTCAATGGCTGCAAGAACCTACCAATCAGAATGGGCATTCACTGGTAAAACCCCTTTATTACTGAAGTGTATGTGTTACGCCGAGCGCTCCGGGTCCCTGCTTCTCCCCGGAGCGCTCGCGGCGTTCCTCTCTCTGCAGCGCCCCGGTCAGACCCGCTGACCGGGAGCACTGCACTGACATTGCCGGCGGGGATGCGATTCGCATAGCGGGACGCGCCCGCTCGCGAATCGCATCCCAAGTCACTCACCTGTCCCCGGCTGTCAAGTCCTGGCGCGCGCGGATCCGCTCCTTAGGGCGCGTGCGCGCCAGCTCTCTAAGATTTAAAGGGCCAGTGCACCAGTGATTGGTGCCTGGCCCAATCAGCCTAATTAGCTTCCACCTGATCCCTGTCCATATTACCTCACTTCCCCTGCACTTCCTTGACGGATCTTGTTGCCTTGTGCCAGTGAAAGCGTTTAGTGTTGTCCAAAGCCTGTGTTCCAGATCTCCTGCTATCCTCTTTGACTACGAACCTTGCCGCCTGCCCCGACCTTCTGCTACGTCTGACCTTGCCTCTGCCTAGTCCTTCTGTCCCACGCCTTCTCAGCAGTCAGCGAGGTTGAGCCGTTGCCGGTGGATACGACCTGGTTGCTACCGCCGCAGCAAGACCATCCCGCTTTGCGGCGGGCTCTGGTGAAAACCAGTAGCATCCCTAGAACCGGTCCACCGACACGGTCCACGCCAATCCCTCGCTGACACAGAGGATCCACATCCAGCTAGCCGAATCCTAACAGTAGATCCGGCCATGGATCCCGCTGAGGTGCCGCTGCCAAGTCTCGCTGACCTACCCACGGTGGTCGCCCAGCAATCGCAGCAAATCGCAGTTGACCGCCACGTTACAGCAACTTCTGCCACTGCTACAGCAGCAACCATCTCCTCCGCCAGCTCCTGCACCTCCTCCGCAGCGAGTGGCCGCTCCTAGCCTCCGCTTGTCCCTGCCGGACAAATTTGATGGGGCTCCCGACTCTGCCGTGGCTTCTTGTCTCAATGTTCCCTACATATGGAGATGTTGTCGGACCAATTTCCTACAGAACGGTCTAAGGTGGCGTTCGTAGTGAGTCTTCTGTCTGGAAAGGCTTTGTCTTGGGCCACACCGCTCTGGGACCGCAAGGATCCTGCCACAGCCACTGTCCAGTCCTTCTTCGCTGAAGTCCGTAGTGTCTTCGAGGAACCAGCCCGAGCTTCTTCTGCCGAGACTGCCCTGCTGAACCTGGTCCAGGGTAATTCTTCAGTGGGCGAGTACGCCATCCAATTTCGTACTCTTGCTTCCGAGTTATCATGGAATAACGAGGCTCTCTGCGCGACCTTTAAAAAAGGCCTATCCAGTAACATCAAGGATGTGCTGGCCGCACGAGAGATTCCTGCCAACCTGCAAGAACTTATCCATTTGGCCACCCGCATTGACATGCGTTTTTCTGAGAGACACCAGGAGCTCCGCCAGGAAAAAGACCTTGATCTCTGGGCACCTCTCTCACAGTATCCTTTGCAATCTACCCCTGTGCCTCCCGCCGAGGAGGCTATGCAAGTGGATCGGTCTCGCCTGACCCATGAAGAGAGGACTCGCCGTAGGGATTACAATTTATGTCTGTACTGCGCTAGTACCGAACACTTCTTGGTGGATTGCCCTATTCGCCCTCCACGTCTGGGAAACGCACGCACGCACCCAGCTCATGTGGGTGTGGGGTCTCTTGGTATGAAGTCTGCTTCTCCACGTCTCACTGTGCCCGTGCGGATTTCTCCTTCTGCCAACTCCTACTCAGCCGCGGCCTTCTTGGACTCTGGTTCTTCTGGAAATTTTATTCTGGCCTCTTTGGTGAATAAGTTCTGCATCCCGGTGACCCGTCTCGTCAAGCCGCTCTACATTTCCTCGGTCAACGGAGTGAAATTGGACTGCACTGTGCGTTACCGCACAGAACCCCTGCTCATGAGTATTTGACGGCATCACGAAAAAATTTAACTTTTTGTTTTGCCCAACTGCACCTCTGAAGTCCTCCTTGGTCTGCCATGGCTCCAACGCCACTCTCCTACCCTTGATTGGACCACCTGGGAGATCAAGAGCTGGGGTGCTTCTTGCCATAAAAAATGCCTCACGTCTGCTCCCAGTCCAGTCAGTCTAACCTCAGTGTCTTCTCCTTTACCTGGTCTCCCCAAGGCCTATCAGGACTATGCTGTGTCTCCTCCTCATAGCCCCCGTCCTGGTAACACTTTACCCCGTGCCCAGCTTCACCCTCTTCCCCCCCCCTCCCCACTCCCACGCCTTCTGGTTTGCCCGCTGTTGATGAGGTTTCCCGGGACTTCACCATCTGGAAAGAGACTCAAAAACCCCTCATACAGGCCTCATCCCGGATGAAGAAACATCCCGACAAAAAGAGGGGGAGACCTAAGGGGGGGGGGGGGGGTACTGTTACGCCGAGCGCTCCGGGTCCCTGCTCCTCCCCGGAGCGCTCGCGGCGTTCCTCTCTCTGCAGCGCCCCAGTCAGACCCGCTGACCGGGAGCGCTTCACTGACATTGCCAGCGGGGATGCGATTCGCATAGCGGGACGCGCCCGCTCGCGAATCGCATCCCAAGTCACTCACCTGTCCCGGTCCTCGGCTGTCACGTCCTAATTAGCTTCCACCTGATCCCTGTCCATATTACCTCACTTCCCCTGCACTTCCTTGACGGATCTTGTTGCCTTGTGCCAGTGAAAGCGTTTAGTGTTGTCCAAAGCCTGTGTTCCAGATCTCCTGCTATCCTCTTTGACTACGAACCTTGCCGCCTGCCCCGACCTTCTGCTACGTCTGACCTTGCCTCTGCCTAGTCCTTCTGTCCCACGCCTTCTCAGCAGTCAGCGAGGTTGAGCCGTTGCCAGTGGATACGACCTGGTTGCTACCGCCGCAGCAAGACCATCCCGCTTTGCGGCGGGCTCTGGTGAAAACCAGTAGCATCCCTAGAAACGGTCCACCGACACGGTCCACGCCAATCCCTCGCTGACACAGAGGATCCACATCCAGCTAGCCGAATCCTAACAGTATGCACTGAATTCCTGTCTGGTAGCGCCCCCTACAGTACAGGGAGGTATTACATGTTCTGTACTTCTCTTTACCTGTGCCAGGGTTAGCTGCTCCAAGTGGGGGCAGCTATATGTGAAATTTTTGGGGGATACTGTGTGTACTGTACAGGACCCTGAAGAAGCTCCTGTCCTCTACATAGACAGAGATTACAGCTCCAGCAGATCTCTATTACTTTTATATGGAAGGATTTGCTTTATCCATATTAGTATCTACTTATCTTTCTTTAATCCTCACTTTTTCCTATTTTTGGATGACATTTTTGGTGGCTTCAGAACCAATTACCAGGTTTCCATAGAGTTATGGTCCCAACATACAATGGTCATCCTGGAACCAATTAATATTGTAACTTGAGGGACCACTGTATTCAGCTCCCCTTGTGAGGAGGGTATGAATATATTTTGGTGTGTGTGGATCTCTTTTCAGGTTGGCTTAAGGCCCATCGGGGTCAAAATTGTAATGCAAAGATGACAGCAGGGAAAAATTTGGTAATTAGGGTAAATTGGTTTTATTGAAAGATAAAAGACCATCGGCATTACAAGCTAGTAAGACCGGCAAAAATACAGGAACATACAAGGGCAGCAGTCAGGGTGAGGGAGACATCACATACAGTCAGGATCGAGCTGATAAAAGGAACAATAACAGAGAACACGCACCCTGAGGTGCCAGAAAACAAAAAAGTAGTCCCACCCCCACCCCCCTCTTACGCCTGCACTGATTAAGCACTATTTAGAAATGAATTTAAAAGAAAAAGCAAGTAATAAAAAGGGAATGGGAATGCTGCTGCCGAACGAACCGCCTCATTTCAGCACAATCACATAAGACAGGAACATATCTAGGAACATTCACCATATGTGGATCAGATAAACCATGCACTGACTCTGGGGAGTCAGAGGGGAGGAACACCAGGCGCCCCACACTCCCTCAAATTTAGCATTTCCTGTTTTATACACCATCTTAGAGAATGGGATAATAGAATTTACCAGCTTCTTCCATTTGCCGAGCTTCCACATGTGATGCAAGTGTCCTATCCCTCCATATACTGAAGACATCGTCAGGCGGTGAGCTGACCCCAGATTTTTTCATAGATTTTCTATGCCTTTCTTTTGCAATATGTAAAAGAGTGCCCGACTCAATCCACATACCCAGAAGGTGCCCGGATAACTTGGAATATATCAACAACTTTAGGGGAAAACCACTAAAGGGGTACCCTAAACCAAGAACCCTCCCTATAAAATGTAACTTTTATTGGTCACTATTATAATATCAAAAGAAATCAAAAAACAAATGAAATGTTCACCACTAGGTGTCAGAACCACACCACTGTTATAATTACAGCTCCAGTTTAGCTCCGTATCAGTGTGCTGGAAATATGATAAACTCAGAAGGAATGTGCGCTTATTCTGTATGGCCGTTCAGGAGCTCTCTATATATTTAGTAATCAGAAGCTAAATGTAAGCGCTGCAATTAAAACTCCCATGTATCCAGTTCAATGACGTTTCGTCGGCTCCCCAGCTTTATCAAAGGACTGATGGCTAATGGCCTGACTCAATCCCACACCTTCAACATTGAGAAGATTCTCTAATGCCATGTGACAAAAGGAGAGGAGGACTCCCATACCCTCGACAACATATCTTATATGAACTTTCCTGTATACGAATACAGGGGGAGAAGCCACGTGAGCGCTAGAGATAAACCCGCACGAGAGATAAACTCTTCAGAGAGTTGGATATTCAGCTCCTCTTCTCATATAAGATGCATTTTGGTTACTATTAGGAGCAGAAGAAATCAGATAAGAATAAAGCTTAGATAGTATTATTATTTAGTATATAAATACAATCTCTCTAACCAATTTCAGGGACGTATGTTAGTATAACGCTTAAAACATTGGAGAATAAAGATAAATTTAATTATAAAACCCCAGAAAGCCTGAGATTCCTCTATGGCCAAAGTCTTAGTAGGAGAATATAAATCTTGTAACGTAAAAGAATGTAAACGTTCCCACAAAGGGGAAGAGGGAAAATGTGTTTAGTAATAACCATAGGGAGTAAAGAAAGTGGGGTTAGGGGAGAAGGGAAATCAGAATCAGTCGTAGAGCAGTCTCGTAATACCGACAAAGTTATATATAAAAGAGGAAAGAACTAGAGAGGCCAAGGAGGAGTGCGGGGGCCACAAAATGGGCCCTATAGAAGGAGGGACTGAGGAGAATTCCATATCCACATGAGGAGGAATATAAAGGGGAGGATGAGAAAAAGAAGAGCGAACGAGCTCTAATAATCCAGACGGAGGAAAAGCTTTATAATAAGTGTGTAAATCCGGAAACACAAAACCGCCGTCTAATGTCTTCAGGGTGAGCGTCTATACGGGACACGTGGTCTCTTCTGAATCATAACAAAATTACTAAATAACCATCGGATAGAAGAAAAATAACAATTCCGTACTATGATAGGGACGGACTGGAAAAATATAAAATATTATTGGTAAATATAAGATTTAAGAACCTTTTTCCTTCCAATCCACGACATATATGGGAATTTACGAGCGTGTAACTTGGTCTTCAATCCGTGTAATAATGGCGCAAAGTGTGAAGTAAAGAGATCTTGTACCAGATGTGATCAGATCTCTAGGGATTTTATACCCCGGGGAGGACAAAGAAAAGGAAAAGAATTACACCGATGTTTACTGAACCCGGGGGACGCTGACATATTGACGACTTCTCATATAGAAAAATTGATTTTATGATCTGAGACCGAAAATAGACGTCAAGACGGGAAACGCTGGTCTAGGGTTTGTGATAAATAAAAGTATCTGCAGCGTCTTATGTTCAGAAGAGACGATCTTCAAGGGAGACGCGCGGATCCTGTCTGATGCCTTGAATTAAAGTCTCTATAATCATAATGAGAAGGGGGCGGGGACAACACTGACGCGTTACATTCCCTATATACAACGTCAGGGACAATATTACATTTATTATAAGTCAAAAAAATAAAGGGAACACTTACACAACACAATGTAACTCCAAGTCAATGACACTTCTGTGAAATCACACTGTCCACTCAGGAAGCAACACTGATTGACAATCAATTTCACATGCTGTTGTGCAAATGGAACAGACAACAGGTGGAAATTATAGGCAATTAGCACCCCCAATAAAGGAGTGGTTCTGCAGGTGGTGACCACAGACCACTTCTCAGTTCCTATGCTTCCTGGCTGATGTTTTGGTCACTTCTGAATGCTGGCGGTGCTTTCTCTATAGTGGTAGCATAAGATGGCGACTACAACCCACACTAGTGGCTCAGGTATTGCAGCTCATCCAGGATGGCACATCAATGCGAACTGTAGCAAGAAGTTTGTTGTGTCTGTCAGCGTAGTGTCCAGAGCATGGAGGCGCTACCAGGGGACAGGCCAGTACATCAGGAGATGTGGAGGAGGACGTAGGAGGGCAACAACCCAGAAGCATGGCCGCTACCTCCGCCTTTGTGCAAGGAGGAGCACTGCAAAAAGACCTCCAGCAGGCCACAAATATGCAAGACTCAATCGGTCAGAAACAGATACATAAGGGTGGTATGAGGGCCTGACGTCCACAGGTGGGGGTTGTGCTTACAGCCCAACACCGCGCAGGATGTTTGGCATTTGCCAGAGAACAAGATTGGCAAATTCACCACTGGTGCCCTGTGCTCTTCACAGATGAAAGCAGGTCCACACTGAGCACATGTGACAGACGTGGAGAATGTTCTGCTGCCTGCAACATCCTCCAGCATGACCGGTTTGGCAGTGGGTCAGTAATGGTGTGGGGTGGCATTTCTTTGGGGGGCCGCACAGCCCTCCATGTGCTTGCCAGAGGTAGCCTAACTGCCATTAAGTACCGAGATGAGATCCTCAGACCCCTTGTGAGACCATATGTTGGTGCGGTTGGCCCTGGTTTCCTCCTAATACAAGACAATGCTAGACCTCATGTGGCTGGAGTGTGTCAGCAGTATCTACAAGAGGAAGGCATTGATGCTATGGACTGGCCGCCCGTTCCCCTGAATCCGATTGAGCAGTTGTGGGACTTCTCGCTCCATCCACCACAGACTGTCCAGGAGTTGGCGGATGCTTTAGTCCAGGTCTGGGAGGACATCTCTCAGGAGACCATCCGCCACCTCATTAGGAGCATGCCCAGGTGTTGTAGAGAGGTCATACGGGCACGTGGAGGCCACACACACTACTGAGCCTCATTGGGACTTGTATTAAGGACATTACATAAAGTTGGATCAGCCTGTAGTGCGGTTTTCCACTGTGATTTTCAGTGTGACTCCATATCCAGACCTCCATGGGTTGATAAATTTGATTTCCATTGATAATTTTTGTGTGATTTTGTTGTCAGCGCATTCAACTATGTAAAGAGGAAAGTATTTCATACGATTAGTTCATTCATTCAGATCTAGGATCTGTTATCTTAGTGTTCCCTTAATTTTTTTGAGCAGTGTATAATATAGAGAACTTCCTAAAAAATGATATCAAGTTTGGAGATGAAGCATATATTGTATAAATATATATTAGTATGCATTATTGTCAACTATCCTATGTACATGGTTAATATATAGATGTGTTATTTGCATAATTTTTTGCTCTGCTTCATGTTTTCCCCTGTGTTAGAACATGAAAAAGGCTTCTCTCCTGTGTGAGTTTTTCGATGTACAACAAGGTCTGATTTGCGAGTAAAACATTTGCCACATTCTGAACATAAAAATGGCTTATCCCCTGTGTGAGTTATTTGATGTTTAACAAGAATTGATTTCTGAGCAAAACATTTCCCACATTCTGCGCAAGAAAATGGCTTCTCTCCTGAGTGAGTTTTTCTATGTACAACAAGGTCTGATTTCTGAGCAAAACATTTCCCACATTCTGAACATGAAAATGGCTTTTCTCCTGTGTGAGTTCTTTGATGTAAAACAAGGTCTGATTTCTGAGTAAAACATTTCACACATTCTGAACATGGAAATGGCTTCTCCCCTGTGTGAATTCTTTGATGTTTAATAAGATCTGATTTCTGAGCAAAACATTTCCCACATTCTGAACATGAAAATGGCTTCTCTCCTGTGTGAGTTCTTTGATGTAAAACAAGGTCTGTTTTCTGAGTAAAACATTTCACACATTCTGAACATGGAAATGGCTTCTCCCCTGTGTGAGTTCTTTGATGTTTAACAAGATCTGATTTCTGAGCAAAACATTTCCCACACTCTGAACATGAAAATGGCTTCTCTCCTGTGTGAGTTCTTTGATGTACAACAAGACCTGATTTATAATTAAAACATTTCCCACATTCTGAACATGAAAATGGCTTCTCTCCTGTGTGAGTTCTTTCATGTACAAGACATGATTTAAAAGCAAAACATTTTCCACATTCTGAACATGAAAATGGCTTCTCTCCTGTGTGATTTCTTTGATGTACAACAAGGTCTAATTTATAAGTAAAACATTTCCCACATTCTGAACATGAAAATGGCTTCTCTCCTGTGTGAGTTCTTTGATGTACAACAAGGTATGATTTCTGAGTAAAACATTTCCCACATTCTGAACATGGAAATGGCTTCTCTCCTGTGTGAGTTCTTTGATGGCGAACAAGACCTTGTTTCCCAGTAAAACATTTCTCACATTGTGGACATGAAAACGGCTTCTCTCCTTTGTAGCTTCTCTTATGTCTCACAAGATTTGATTTCTTGGTAAAACACTTTCCACATTCTGAACATGAATATGGCCTTTCCTTTGCACAATCTTTCTGATGTCCAACACCCCTTCTGTGACTTTTATTTTGCTGAACATCCTGTGATGACTGAGAAGACAGGACCTGTATATAAGGATGAGATGACAGATCTTGGCTGTGAAGGGCTGAGGGTGTATCTGGGATAATGGAATGTTCTTCATATGTATCTTGTGTGATATCATCATCTGCTTTATAATCTGAAGATATAAGATTCTCCTCTGATCTCCTGGTACAAGAATCTGCAGAGAATAACACAGATTTTATTTTTGAGTATTAACCCCTAACAACCCAGGACATTTTTGCATTTCTAAGCAATAGTACTTTGTAAAGATTTACTGCAAAACTGAAGAAAGATAGTTGCTTTGATAGCGGAGCAGCCATACAACAGTGGTGTCAAACTGTGGCCCTGAAGATGTTGCAAAACTTCAACTCCCAGCATGCCTGGACACCAAAGGTCCTCTAGAGGATGCACAATGTCCCCAAAGGTAAATCAAGGCTTCCCTCTGAAGTTTTGCAACATCTGGAGGGCCACAGGTTGACACCACTGCCTTACAAGGAGCAGGGACACCCGTCTTTGACAATCATGTGGACACAGCCTCAGGGAAAATCACTGCTATGGGGCCCGCTCAGGGAACAAATGACCGTGTCCCCCAATCCACCTGACCCCGCAGGTTATAATGGAGCAGTCATCCAAACCGCTCCCCTTTATAATCCTCATGCCAGCCAGAGAATTCAGGCAAAGGATAGGGGATACGTGTTAGATCACGGGGGTCCGACCCTTGGGACTCCCTGCGATCTCCTGAATGGGGCCCTGGCAGTCTGCTTAACCCCTTAAGGACCGGAGGTTTTTCCGTTTTTGCATTTTCGTTTTTTGCTCCTTGCCTTTAAAAAATCATAACTCTTTCAAATTTACACCTAAAACTCCATATGATGGCTTATTTTTTGCGCCACCAATTCTATTTTGTAATGACGTCGGACATTTTTCCCAAAAATCTATGGTGAAGCGGGAAAAAAAATCATTGTGCGACAAAATTGAAAAAAAAATGCTGTTTTGTAACTTTTGGGGGCTTCCGTTTCTACGTAGTACATTTTTCGGTAAAAATGACACCTGATATGTATTCTGTAGGTCCATACGATTAAAATGATGCCCTACTTATATAGGTTTGATTTTGTCGGACTTCTGGAAAAAATCATAACTACATGCAGGAAAATTAATACGTTTAAAATTGTCATCTTCTGACCCCTATAACTTTTTTATTTTTCCGTGTATGGGGCGGTATGAGGGCTCATTTTTTGCGCCGTGATCTGAAGTTTTTAACGGTACCATTTTTGCATTGATAGGACTTATTGATCATTGATCTTTTTATTCATTTTTAAATGATATAAAAAGTGAGCAAAAATGCACTATTTTGGACTTTGGATTTTTTTTGCGCGCACGCCATTGACCGAGCGGTTTAATTAATGATATATTTTTATAATTCGGACATTTCTGCACGCGGTGATACCACATATGTTTATTTTTATTTACACTGTGTTTTTTTTTTATTGGAAAAGGGGGGTGATTCAAACTTTTAATAGGGGAGGAGTTAAATGATCTTTATTCACTTTTTTTTTTCACTTTTTTTTTGCAGTGTTATAGGTCCCATAGGGACCTATAACACTGCACACACTGATCTTCTATGTTGATCACTGGTTTCTCATAAGAAACCAGTGATCAACGATTCTGCCGGATGACTGCTCATGCCTGGATCTCAGGCACTGAGCAGTCATTCGGCGAACGGACAGCGAGGAGGCAGGAAGGGGCCCTCCCGCTGTCCTGTCAGCTGTTCGGGATGCCGCGATTAGCCGCGGCTATCCCGAACAGCCCGACTGAGCTAGCCGGGAACTTTCACTTTCACTTTTAGCCGCGCGGCTCAGCTTTGAGCGCGCGGCTAAAGGGTTAATAGCGCGCGGCGCCGCGATCGGCGCTGCGCGCTATTAGAGGCGGGTCCCGGCTTCAATATGACGCCGGGCCCGCCATGATATGATGATGTTATATCAGATGATGTTATATCAGAAGAGCAGGACAAAGGACGTACCGGTACGTCCTTGGTCCTTAAGGGGTTAAAGGGGGCGGACCGACCCTGCATGGAGCGACAGCTGACACTCCCCCTCCATGTATCCCATAGAGATATATGGAGGGGGTGTGTCGGCCGCGGCATCCTGTGGGGGTCAGAACGGCCGCTTCCTGCAGACTGCTGGGGCCCCGTTCAGGAGATCGCGGGGAGTCACAAGGGTCGGACCCCCGTGATCTATAACCGATCCCCTATCCTGTCTAGGCAGACAGTATCACATTTTTGTCTTTTGTCTATTAATGTGAATAGAAAGACTTATGTCCTAATAAAGTTGGAGAAATTTTCCTGGAACCAAGTTAAAAGGGGAACCTTTATTTTTAATGATTTTCGCTCTCGGCTCGCCAGCCGCACCTATACCTCCATTTGGACCCACAAAAGTGACCCGAACCGGAACATTTCTGTATCAGAGGGAAAGAATAAAGGGATTTAAAGGGGTACTCTACTGCTAGACATCTTATTCCTTATCCAAAGGATGGGGGATAGGATGTCTGATCGCGGGGGTCCGGCTGCTGGGAACCCCAGGATCTCCCGCAGCACAGGGCGTTCTAAAATAAACTCCAGTGACGTCACGACCACGCCCCATCGCGATTTCGCGTCCCCTCCATTCATGTGTATCGGAGGGGGCGTGTAATCTGACACGCCCCCTCCAATAGACACGAATAGAGGGGGCATGAAAATGACATCACAAGGGGCCGTGGCTGTTACATTATGATCACGGCCTCTGGCTCCGAGCGTTCTGAACAAAAAGTTAAAAACACCGAAGCACCGAAGTACCCTTTTAACCCCTTAATGACCAAGCCCATTTTCACCTCAAGGACCAGGCCAATTTTATTTTTGCGTGTTCGTTTTTTCCTCCTCGCCTTCTAAAATCCATAACTCCTTTATATTTCCATCTGCAGACCCATATAAGGGCTTGTTTTATGCGTGACCAATTGCACTTTGTAATGAAACCTCTAATTTTACCATAAAATGTACGGCGAACCCCCCCAAAAAAAATTTTAGGGAGGAAATTTAAATGAAAACCAAAATTTTGCACATTTTGGAAGGTTTTGTTTTCACGCTGTATACTTTACGGTAAAAATTATAGGTGTTCTTTATTCTGTGGGTCAATAAGATTAAAATGATACCCATGGGTAGATACTTTTATATTTTTGTACCGCTTAAAAAAAGTCAAAAACTTTTTGTACAAAATCAGTAATCTAAAATCGCCCTATTTTGACCACCTATAACTTTTTCATTTTTCCATATATAGGGCGGTATGGGGGCTCCTTTTTTGTGCCGTCATCTGTACTTTTTTTAGATACCACATTTGCATATATAAAACTTTTAGATCATTTTTTATTATTTTTTTAAATAAAATGTGACAAAAAAGCAGGGTTTGTGGACTTTTAAAATTTTTTACGTTTACGCCATTCACCGTACGGGATCATTAACATTATATTTTGATAGTTCGAACATTTACACACACGGCGATACCAAATATGTTTATTAAAAAAAGTTTTATGCTTTTTGGGGGTAAAATAGGAAAAACGGACAATTTTCATTTTTATTGGGGTAGGCGATTTTTCCCTTTTTTTTTACTTTTTATTTTTACATTTTTTAACTTTTTTTTTTTTTACACCTTTTATGTCCCCATAGGAGACTATCTATAGCAATCATTTGATTGCTAATACTGTGCAGTGCTATATATAGGACACAGCACTGCTCAGTATTATCGGTGATCCTCTGCTTGATCGCAGACCAGAGCAGAAGACCCCGGGAGACAGCCGGAGCTAGGTAAGGGGACCTCCGGCTGTCATGCTGGATGATCGGATCCCCGCGGCAGCGCTGCGGGCAATCCGATCATCCAATCAGTATTGATCACGGCATCTGAGGGGTTAATGGCGGACATCTGCGCGATCGCCTAGTCACAGAATCCTCTGGGGATAAATGTTTGATCACGCGGGGTCCCGTTTGTGTATCCCCGGCTCTCCCATACAGATTCATGGAGAGACATGTCGGGCACCACTTGGTGCGGCGGTCGACAGTAATCCCTGCACGGAGCGGAGGTCACCTGTGCCTGGAGAGATCTGGGGTGCTGGGCAGGAGATCACGGGAGTCTAGGCAGTCGGACCCCTCACGATCAGACACTTATCCCCTCTCCTCAGGATTCTTTGGAAGGTACCAGCGCCATCTTGTGTAGCGGTTCGGACATAAGTTTGCAGCTTCTTTGTCGATGACTGACCCCTGGTAGGACCCATAGTTGGGGTAACTGAACTAAGGCTTTTCGGGGTCTTTGGGGCAGAAGAAAGTGTCCAGGACAATTAAAGACATGGGATCTATGCAGAGTTACTGCAACGAGTCCGCTCAGCGTACAAAAGGGAAGAGAACGACTCCAGGAAGACGTCACCTGTCAGTCACTGCTGGTATCTACTGCTATATGGTCTCTATATGGAGGAATATTAGTCTGTATATAATGTGTTTCATAAACAGTATGGCGGTATTATTCAGTCACTATGTAGTGGTGATGGTATCAAGTCAACTGCTATAGAGTCAATATAGAGGGGGAGGGGGATAGTATTTGCCCTGAAGTCCCAAAGATTCTAGTTACACCAATACTTCCCGAAAATATTATTGCAGCCGGTGACTGAATAGAATCTATGAACCTTCTCTGTATTTAGTGGTTACTACTCACCTGGGCGGTTACCTGTAGGTATGTCCTCCTTATACTGCTCATCACCACTCACATCTGTGTCTTCTTCTACTTTTACTATTATGTGTGTAGTATTAATATAGATTAGATCTTTCCCTGTAGGAATGTCCTCCTTATACTGCTAATCACTGCTCAAATCTGTCTCTTCTTCTTCCTCATTTATATCTGTAGTATTAATATAGATCAGATCTTACCCTGTAGGAATGTCCTCCTTATACTGTTCATCATTGCTCACATCTGGCTCAAAGTGAGAATGTTGAGCTCTTATTGTTTGGATAGAATTATTTCAAATTCAGTGGAAAAAAAATAGCAATTAGCTTTTTTTTCCACAAATTCTTTATTTGTGGGACATCATTTTGGTCGCTTTTGAAATGGAGGAAATGCGCCCCACATCATGCTGTTTGTCCCGGGCTGGGCAGTACCCCTACTTAGGCCATATCTGGTTGACTGACAGCCTGGTAGGGCCAAGAAGGAGAGGAGCCCCCTTTGGCCATCAGGACATCAATATATGAATTATAGACCCCACTCCATGTCTGCAAAGGATCGGAGCTGTCAGAACAATACCGCACCCCCACAAGTGTATTGTCTGGACCAGGGAGCTCTCTGATTGGTCCTTGGTCTTCTAGCAGTGACGCGCGGCTGTCTGTGATAGTCTGTTATAGTTCCTGATGGATATATCCACCATGTTGTGGGAATAATCATCCGCTCATGGTGAATATATCCATCACTGGGCGTTTGGGTGATCGTCCCCATTCATACGGCATTTCTGCAGTATCGGTGTCCGCTGTCATGTCAGAAAAGGGATCCAATGTATACTGGACCCGTCTCATTCAGAAATGACTGGAGCTGCTACAGTATATGTCAGCATCATTATTATTGACGTGATGCTGACGGATACCTGTAACATAACGCTGAAACGCAGTATGAACGGGACGCAGTGTAGGGTCACATAGAGCGCAGAGTATTTCACACCGCGGATGCCCCCGGCAGTCACAAGGGCGAGATCACTGCTGCGGCTGGGTAGCTCAGTGTGTCTGCTCATGACTGCCGGCGGGAAATCCAACGCTATGAGTGGACACGCAAAGATACCCAGCCGCAGCAGGGAGCTCACTATTGTGACTGCTGCTGGGCATCCGCAGCATGTGATATGGGATGTGCGCCGTGTAATCCTACACATTATGCATTTTTATTTTTCATTTATTTAATAAATGTATTTTTTATTTTCTTTACATTTTTTTTTACACGGTTCCGGCAATGCAGCAGGCCCCTGCCTGCCGGGGATTACACACAGCACCCTGCGGTCGTGCTGCGGGGTGCTGCAGGGAAGACAGAGGGAGCTCCCTCCATCAAAACACTTACAGCCCGCGATCACTTCTGATCGCGGCTGTAAGGGTTAAACTGCTGGGACCAAAGTTTACTTAGGTCCCGGCAATGCGGCAGGGTCCTGGCTGTGTGTTACAGCCGAGTCCCTGCCGTGATCTTGTGGGTACACTGGACATTACCCACAAGAACCATGGACGTGTATATTCGTCCAGGTGCTGGAACGTGCATCCCCCTGGACATGTATACTCGTCCATGGTCGTTATGGTGTTAACGGAAAACTCTAGTACTTGAGTACTTATCCCCTAGCCACAGAATCCTGTGGGGATAAATGTCTGATTGTGAGGGGTCCGACCACTGAGACCCCCGCGATCTCCTGCCTGGCATCCCGTTTGTATATCTCCGCTTCTCCCATAGAGATTTATAGAGAGGTATGTCGGGCACCTCTTCATGCAGTGGTTGACAGTAATCCCTGCACGGAGCGGAGGTCACTTGTGCCCAGAGGAGCTGGGAGGCCCCAGCCTGACATATGTTTTGGGGGAGGGGGATGGTATTCCAAAATTTGGCCTGTAGTCCCAGAGATTCTAGTTACACCAATACTTCCCCCAAAATATTATTCTAGCCAGTGACTGAATAGAATCTGTGACCCTTCTCTGTATTTAGTGATCACTACTTACCTGGGTGGTTACCTGTAGAAATGTCCTTAAACTGCTCATCACCGCTCACATCTGTCTCTTCTGCTTTTACTATTATGTCTGGAGCATTATTATAGATCAGATCTTTTTCTGTAGAAATGTCCTCCTTATACTGCTCATCAATGCTCACATCTGTCTCTTCTTCCTTTATGCCTGTAGCATTATTATTGATCAGATCTTTCCCTGTAGGAATGTCCACCTTATACTGCTCATTACCGCTCACATCTGTCTCTTCTTCTTCTTCTTTTATGTATGTAGCATTATTATAGATCACATCTTTCCCTGTAGGAATGTCCTCCTTATACTGCTCATCACTACGTACATCTGTCTCTTGTTCTTCTTCCTTTATGTCTGTAGCATTAATATAGATCAGATCTTTCTCAGTAGGAATGTTCTCCTTATACTGCTCATCACCGCTCACATCTGTCTCTTGTTCTTCCTTTATGTCTGTAGTATTAATATAGATCAGATCTTTTCCTGTAGAAATGACTTCCTTATACTGGTCATCACCGCTCACATATGTCTCTTCTACTTCCTTTATGTCTGTAGCATTAATATAAAAGAGATCTTTCCCTGTAGGAATGTCCTCCTTATACTGCTCATCACCGCTCACATCTGTCTCTTCTTCCTTTATGTCTGTAGCATTAATATAGATGAGATCTTTCCCTGTAGTAATGTCCTTCATATTCTGTTCATCAAGAGGACAGGGACACCTTTCTGGTGCTGTTCTCTTACTGGATCTGACTGTAGGGAACACATACAGAGACTGAATTCATTCTTTACATACAAATAATGAGAGGACGTGTGTATATAGTCATGTCTATTACCTGGTGATGTGAGGGGCTGCTGATCCTCCATCATGACCTGATCCTTGTACTGATCCTTGTGTCCTTCTACATACTCCCACTCCTCCATGGAGAAATAGACCGCCACGTCCTGACACCTTATAGGAACCTGTATTGTGAATAAACATTTAATTCTATACAATTCCAGGATGTTATATGGAGACATTTGAGGGGATATTCCTGCACATGATTTATCTTCTTGCTCTCGGATGATGAGGTGAATACTTGTCGGGGCAGATCCTCTATATTATGGTCACATGTCCCGAACTGACCACAAGTCTCATGACCCAGCTGTCAGTTCAGGTCATTATACCCAAAGCGCCCGTCCCATGGAGTGTAAGGAGTTAAGTGATATTTCATAGTATCACTGCTCCCCTCCCCCGGGACTATATAGATGGCTGCTTACTGTCTGGCCCCTAAGGATAGAATTGGCAGTGCTGTGCACCACTTAACCCTAGCTAGACTGGTTGTTCTTATCCCAGCAAGTAGAAGGGACAATAAGCAGCTATCCGTATAGTGTGTGGCCCCAAAAAAGGTAAGTGGCAATGCATCACCATCATTTAACTCCTTCATGGCTGACTGGGCAGGAGGTATATAATGTATAGCCATGGGCCCAGCTCCGAAGCAGGAGATGCATCAAATCTGGCATATCTTCTGCTCTTGTGCAGTAAACCCCTTTCAGAGCAGGGACTCCTGTCATTAAAGTGATAAGATTTGGAGGGGAGGGAGGCCGCTGCCAGTCTATGACGCACAGTCAGGAGTTCAGCACGATTCATAGCCCCTAGGTCCTACCTGCTATCAGCATCTGGGACTCATTGCTAATGCCGGACATCACCAATGCCAAAAATCTATTTCCGGTAGCTCAGTGTAGCTGATAAGGACACCCACAGTGAAATAGCGGGGTCCCGGTCAGCTGAGAGAACGGGTGGAGGTCCCTAACCTCACTCCACGCTGTCTGAACGACGCTCCAATCCTGCAGGCAGCCTCAGCATCACAGCATTGATCAGTGTATGTAATCTATAGATTCCATGTAATAGTCTATTACAGGGACTAAAAAACTGGGAATAAGGTAAAAAGAACATTAACTTAATGTGAATAAGCCCCTCCCCTAATAAACGATTGAATCTTCCCCATTTACCAATTTTTTTAAATAAAATTATGTAAACAAAAAATAAATCTAAACATATGTGTAACCGCACGGTCAATGGCGTAAACGTAAAAAAATACAACTTCATGGGCCAAAAGAAATGTCTTAAAAAGCGATCAAAGAGTCTCATCAAAATTAGTTGAAATTACAGATCACAGCGCAAAAAATGACTTCATACATCCCCGTATACGGAATAATAAGAGAGTTATAGGGGACAAGGTAGGACAATCTGATACAGACTCATTATTGTACAAAAAGTTCGAATTTTTTTATATTTTAAAAGTATTAAAATAAAACCTATATAAATCATTTATCATTGTAATCGTTTGGACCTACAGAATAAAGAGAATTATTACCGTAATGTGCACTGCGTCCAAACAGAAGACCCAGATTTCACCCCACAAATAAAATTTTTTGACCCTTGTTGTAGATTTTGCAGTAAAATGAGTGATGTCATTACAAGGTACAAACCGGTGGTGAAAAAAACAACAACAAGAACAAGAAGCCTCATATGGATTTGTAAAGAGGAAATTACAATCATTATGTCTATTAGAAGGCGAGAAGGAAAACATTAAAAAGAGAAATCACTGTGTCCTTAAGGGGTTAAAACGCAAAACTGCTGGGTTCTGAAGGGGTTAATAGTACAAAAAAAACATCTAACAGCAACATGTGACCACACACATACCTCCACCTGCAGACTGTACAGGAGCCGTGTACTTACAGGACCTGCGATGATGTCACAGTCATGTGATCAATCGGGACTCTGCTGTCACATGACCATTCTCACAGGTCCTTAACTCACCATCCCGTCTATCCTGCACGGCTGACCTACGCCCACTCCTGTCACATGATCCTCCCCACAGGTCCTTCAGCCGCAGTCACATCTTTACTGCTATGCTTTACCCCCAAATGTACTGGTCACATGATTGTGACATCATCACAGGTCCTACACCTCCAGCATGTAGCAGATACAGAGCAGGTCCTGGTGGGGCAGTCACTGCTGTTGTGTGTGGAGATCTCTCAGAGCAGCAGCCCCTGATCATGTGACTCCTCCTCCTCCATGTGACTGATCACATGACGGTGACATCATCGCAGGTCCTGTAAGCACACGGCTCCTCTACAGATACAGGTAGGTGTGTGCGGTCACCATCAGATCAGGATTATTGGGGATGTTATTAACCCTTAAGGACACGATGTATATTTACATTCTGTGCCCCATATGGGACTTTGAGGTGAGCTCAGGAGCTATAAGCAGCCAGGACTCACCACTAATGACGCTCATCGCCATTAATCCTTTAGTTTCCATGATCAAAGTCGGTTGCAGGATCTAAAATGAGTAGAATGCAGTTGTTGGGGGGCGGAGTCTAGATCAGCTGAGATGACGGCCGGAGGGCCCCTTACCGTGCTCTGTGCTCAGATCAGTGCTCTAAGTATACAGACACCTCCACAGCCTGTATAAGCCGAGCACCGATAACACTGATCACTATGGCAGAGCGTTATTCAGGGTTTGTAATAGAAGCCCCTCCCCTAATAAGTTTATATCCCATTTTTGTAATAAAATAATGTAGGTGGGCGTGGCTTAGACATGGCGCTGTACGGTTGTTTCTCTAGGGAGCGCCGTGCCGACCAGCGGTTGTTTCCTGATTTCCTGCCTATACTGCCCCCCAGGGGATGTCTGGATGGTGAAGGTATCAGGTCACTTACCCGCCCATCCTGTCACCTGATCAGTCTCTTTTCTCCGGGTATCAGCCACTTCTTCCATACAGGACTATGTAAGCATCAGGTTTTTTAAGTTTCTCCCGCGCCCCTATTATTACTTAAGACAGTGTTTCCAAACCAGCGTGCCTCCAGCTGTTGTAACACTACAACTCCCAGCATGCCCTGACAGACAAATGCTGTAACAGCCGGAGGCACCCTGCTTGGGAAACACTGACTCCGGTGGTGGCCCAGACCCTGCGTGTGTAACGGTATATGATGCTCGGCCTCTGCTGCAGGTAATAGCAGGTTCTTCCGGGGGACATATCACAATTCACATAAAATCCTGATGTAATTGTGATGTATATTGTGCCCCCTAGTGGACACATTTCACTATTCTTCATTGGACAATGTCATATTGAATCCCTCTATTCTTCTCCCTGCTCTGATGAAGACGTTCTGAATACACCGCAGCCTCAGAGATTAGGAGAAATGGATTCACAACGTCTTCAGCAGAGCAGGGAGAGCGACCTCAGAAGACCTGGAGGACCAGAGCGCCACCACTGGACGGGAGAGGGGAGTGCGCTCTAGTCTCTTATTTTACAGCCCTCGGACAATGGATTTTGTTTTATAGAGAAATCTGAAAACTCCTATAATGTCTCCTCAGATGTTTCCCCAGATTATCTCCAGGAAATGGATTTTATTTCTCCATAGAATCTGGTGCGGTTTATCATCGTCTCCTCTTCTTCCCTTCAGGTTTCTCCAATCCAGGATCCTCTGCTGATATCTTCTATATAAGAGAATTCTCCTGGATGACCCATCAACCATGGAGAGAGACAGGAACAAGATGGCCGACGGGATCATAAACCTCACCCTACAGATACTCTTCCGGCTTACTGGAGAGGTGAGGGATTCTGGGAGTGATGTCACATGACCTCATTCTTATCTATATAATAAATGGATATGACTGGAGAGGTGAGGGATTCTGGGAGTGATGTCACATGACCTCATTCTTATCTATGTAATAACAGATGGATATGACTGGAGAGGTGAGGGATTCTGGGAGTGATGTCACATGACCTCATTCTTATCTATGTAATAACAGATGGATATGACTGGGGAGGTGAGGGATTCTGGGAGTGATGTCACATGACCTCATTCTTATCTATGTAATAACAGATGGATATGACTGGGGAGGTGAGGGATTCTGGGAGTGATGTCACATGACCTCATTCTTATCTATGTAATAACAGATGGATATGACTGGAGAGGTGAGGGATTCTGGGAGTGATGTCACATGACCTCATTCTTATCTATGGAATAACAGATGGATATGTCTGGAGAGGTGAGGGATTCTGGGAGTGATGTCACATGACCTCATTCTTATCTATGGAATAACCGATGGCTATGACTGGAGAGGTGAGGGATTCTGGGAGTGATGTCACAGGACCTCATTCTTATCTATGGAATAACAGATGGATATGACTGGAGAGGTGAGGGATTCTGGGAGTGATATCACATGACCTCATTCTTATCTATGTAATAACAGATGGATATGACTGGAGAGGTGAGGGATTCTGGGAGTGATGTCACATAACCTCATTCTTATCTATGTAATAACAGATGGATATGACTGGAGAGGTGAGGGATTCTGGGAGTGATGTCACATGACCTCATTCTTATCTATGTAATAACAGATGGATATGACTGGAGAGGTGAGGGATTCTGGGAGTGATGTCACATGACCTCATTCTTATCTATGTAATAACAGATGGATATGACTGGAGAGGTGAGGGATTCTGGGAGTGATGTCACATGACCTCATTCTTATCTATGGAATAACCGATGGTTATGACTGGAGAGGTGAGGGATTCTGGGAGTGATGTCACATGACCTCATTCTTATCTATGTAATAACAGATGGATATGACTGGAGAGGTGAGGGATTCTGGGAGTGATGTCACGTGACCTCATTCTTATCTATGGAATAACAGATGGATATGACTGGAGAGGTGAGGGATGTATGTAGTGATATAATGTGTCTCTCCATACACAGGATTACACAGTAGTGAAGAAGTCCTCTAGTGGGCGCTGTTGGGCCCCTGTATATGAAGGATGGGGAAGAACCCTGAGCCCAATCCCGGGGCCCCCACCTCACTCCCTGATACATGAGGAAATGGATGAACAGAAGATCCTAGAACTCATCAACAAGACGATGGAGCTGCTGACTGGAGAGGTGACCCTGCTGGGACATTATACAGTAATGGAGGGGTCTGGTGATGACTGGAGAGGTGACACTGCTGGGACATTATACAGTAATGGAGGGGTCTGGTGATGACTGGAGAGGTGACACTGCTGGGACATTATACAGTAATGGAAGGGTCTGGTGATGACTGGAGAGGTGACACTGCTGGGACATTATACAGTAATGGAGGGGTCTGGTGATGACTGGAGAGGTGACACTGCTGGGACATTATACAGTAATGGAGGGGTCTGGTGATGACTGGAGAGGTGACACTGCTGGGAATGCTGGGACATTATACAGTAATGGAGGGGTCTGGTGATGACTGGAGAGGTGACACTGCTGGGACATTATACAGTAATGGAGGGGTCTGGTGATGACTGGAGAGGTGACACTGCTGGGAATGCTGGGACATTATACAGTAATGGAGGGGTCTGGTGATGACTGGAGAGGTGACACTGCTGGGACATTATACAGTAATGGAGGGGTCTGGGGATGACTGGAGAGGTGACACTGCTGGAAATGCTGGGACATTATACAGTAATGGAGGGGTCTGGTGATGACTGGAGAGGTGACACTGCTGGGACATTATACAGTAATGGAAGGGTCTGGTGATAACTGGAGAGGTGACACTGCTGGGACATTATACAGTAATGGAGGGGTCTGGTGATGACTGGAGAGGTGACACTGCTAGGACATTATACAGTAATGGAGGGGTCTGGTGATGACTGGAGAGGTGACACTGCTGGGACATTATACAGTAATGGAGGGGTCTGGTGATGACTGGAGAGGTGACACTGCTGGGACATTATACAGTAATGGAGGGGTCTGGTGATGACTGGAGAGGTGACACTGCTGGGACATTATACAGTAATGGAAGGGTCTGGTGATGACTGGAGAGGTGACACTGCTGGGACATTATACAGTAATGGAGGGGTCTGGTGATGACTGGAGAGGTGACACTGCTGGGACATTATACAGTAATGGAGGGGTCTGGTGATGACTGGAGAGGTGACCCTGCTGGGACATTATACAGTAATGGAGGGGTCTGGTGATGACTGGAGAGGTGACACTGCTGGGACATTATACAGTAATGGAGGGGTCTGGTGATGACTGGAGAGGTGACACTGCTGGAACATTATACAGTAATGGAGGGGTCTGGTGATGACTGGAGAGGTGACACTGCTGGGACATTATACAGTAATGGAGGGGTCTGGTGATGACTGGAGAGGTAACACTGCTGGTACTTTATACAGTAATGGAGGGGTCTGGTGATGACTGGAGAGGTGACACTGCTGGGACATTATACAGTAATGGAGGGGTCTGGTGATGACTGGAGAGGTGACCCTGCTGGGACATTATACAGTAATGGAGGGGTCTGGTGATGACTGGAGAGGTGACACTGCTGGGACATTATACAGTAATGGAGGGGTCTGGTGATGACTGGAGAGGTGACCCTGCTGGGACATTATACAGTAATGGGGGGGGTCCGGTGATGACTGGAGAGGTGACACTGCTGGGACATTATACAGTAATGGAGGGGTCTGGTGATAACTGGAGAGGTGACACTGCTGGGACATTATACAGTAATGGAGGGGTCTGGTGATGACTGGAGAGGTGACACTGCTGGAAATGCTGGGACATTATGCAGTAATGGAGGGGTCTGGTGATGACTGGAGAGGTGACACTGCTGGGACATTATACAGTAATGGAGGGGTCTGGTGATGACTGGAGAGGTGACACTGCTGGGACATTATACAATAATGGAGGGGTCTGGTGATGACTGGAGAGGTGACACTGCTGGGACATTATACAGTAATGGAGGGGTCTGGTGATGACTGGAGAGATGACACTGCTGGGAATGCTGGGACATTATACAGTAATGGAGGGGTCTGGTGATGACTGGAGAGGTGACATTGCTGGGAATGCTGGGACATTATACAGTAATGGAGGGGTCTGGTGATGACTGGAGAGGTGACACTGCTGGGACATTATACAGTAATGGAGGGGTCTGGTGATGACTGGAGAGGTGACCCTGCTGGGACATTATACAGTAATGGAGGGGTCTGGTGATGACTGGAGAGGTGACTGCTAGGAATGCTGGGACATTATACAGTAATGGAGGGGTCTGGTGATGACTGGAGAGGTGACACTGCTGGGACATTATACAGTAATGGAGGGGTCTGGTGATTACTAGAGAGGTGACACTGCTGGGACATTATACAGTAATGGAGGGGTCTGGTGATGACTGGAGAGGTGACACTGCTGGGAATGCTGGGACATTATACAGTAACACCACTGGAGGGGTCAGGGTGATGACTATATCATTATGTGTCAGGTTCCTATAAGGTGTCAGGACGTGGCGGTCTATTTCTCCATGGAGGAGTGGGAGTATGTAGAAGGACACAAGGATCAGTACAAGGATCAGGTCATGATGGAGGATCAGCAGCCCCTCACATCACCAGGTAATAGACATGACTATATACACACGTCCTCTCATTATTTGTATGTAAAGAATGAATTCAGTCTCTGTATGTGTTCCCTACAGTCAGAGCCAATCGGAGAACAGCACCAGAGAGGTGTCCCCGTCCTCTTCTTCCACAGGATGATCAGGTAGATGGAGATATTCCCTATGATCTGTAGAAGGGCTGTGAAGCTCTTGTGGTCAGTCCCCTCACCCTCCATGACTCCTCATCTCCTGCTCATCTATAACATCCATCGTGACTTCTCCTACTGTCTGATGACTTTTACAATATTTCTTTCACATCCTATGAATCAGGGAGAAGATCCAAACAATATTAATGCTCCAGAGACAGATGTGAGCGGTGATGAGCAGTATAAGGAGGACATTCGTACAGAGAAAGATCTGATCTATTTTAATGCTACAGACATAAATGAAGAAGAAGAGACAGATGTGAGCAGTGATGAGAAGTAGAAGAAGGACATTCTTACAGGGAAAGATCTGATCTATATTAACGTAACAGACATAAAGGAAGAAGAAACAGATGTGAGCAGTGATGAGCAGTATAAGGAGGACATTTCTACAGGGAAAGATCTGATCTATATTAATGCTACAGACATAAAAGAAGAAGAAGTGACAGATGTGAGCGGTGATGAGCAGTATAAGGAGGACATTCCTTCAGGTAACCGCCCAGGTGAGTAGTAACCACTAAATGCAGAGAACAGTCACACATTCTTCTTGGTCACTGGCTGCAGTTATTCTTGGGTGTAACTAGAGTTTTTTTTGGGGGGGGCTCCAAGGCAAATCTTAGACCACAGGCCCTTCTGTGTGCCCTTACTATAGATTCTTCACCTTTTATGCCCCCACACTATTACTGTGCCCCACAGACTGTTCTGCATCTTCTGTTCACCCCACACTGTGTATATACCCACTTTGTTCCAGTGGAAGAATAAATACCTCTCCCCATCATTCCCCCAGAGCGGCTGTGTCCTCCGGCAGATGTCACCTGGTGTTGGCTGCTTTATGATCTGATCATGTGGCCTGTACCTGGCAGACATTACTAGCTGCTCCAGAACACTGTCTGCTGTATACAAGTGGTGCGGAAATCATGGGGCAGAGAGACAAAGAAGCGGAGACAGTTGAAGCGGTGCTCCCCCGAGGAGCTGAGACATATACCCCGGACCCCCAGAGGAGCCCCCCCCCCCCTGCAGCCATGATCATTACACCCCTGGATGGAAACATTGCTGCTCAGTAGAGACTGGGAGGAAGAGACCTAGATACCGGACGATCAGTCATAGACCCTATGGGAAGGACAGTTCAGCTAAAGCCATGTCAGCAAAGTGAATGTACAGGATATGAAGCTTGAAAATAAGAACAAGTCTTAGCAGTTTAGGCTTCTGGTCGGTAGAGTCTAGTCATGTGATCAGGTTGGTCTCATTAGGTGAACTGCAGTGATCAGACTCCACCTCTCTCTCTGCAAAGTCAGAAGAATCATGGGAAATGTAGGCAGGATGAGAAAACCATTGATGTTCTGTGGCTTAAAGGGGTACTCCGAAGGGGGAAAAAAAAGTTAAAATCAACTGATGCCAGAAAGTTATACAGATCTGTAAATTATTTTAATTTAAAAATCTTATCAGCTGTTGTATGATTCAGAGGAAGTTGTGTAGTTCTTTCTGTCTGACCACAGTGCTCTCTGCTGACACCTCTGTCCATGTCAGGAACTGTCCAGAGCAGGAGAGGTTTGCTATGGGGATTTGTTCCTACTCTAGACAGTTCCTGACCCGGACAGAAGTGTCAGCAGAGATAAGTATTGAAGGGTTAAATATACACTGCAGGGAGCTAAGTGGAGCTGATCGGGATCATCACGGGGAAATCGCGATGTCCCGATCAGCTGAGAGGATGGTGGGAGGGCCCTTAACTGCCTCCTCCCCATCCGATCGGTTCTCCAATGCTCCAGTCTTCCATGTCAGGCTGGAGTAATGGAGTACTGATAACACTGATCAATGCTATGCTGCAGTATTGTTCAGTGTATGTAATAGGGGTGTGAATCGCCAAGAATTTGGCGATTCGATTCGAATCGCGATACCAGTGTGGCGATTCGATATATCCCGATATATCGCGATACCGTCTAGGTGACGATACATCGCGATATATCCCGATATATCGCCCACCTGGGAGCATTCATAGATCCCAATAGACGCCGCTGTCAGCTTTGACAGCGGCGATCTAGTACTCCGGTGCTCACTTTTCTCATGTTATCCCGTCCGGGCTGCAAAATAAAATAAAACGCACTTTCTCTTACCTGCCAACGAGCCCGCGGAGCTCCGGTACAGTCCGGTACAGGTGTTGGGTCACCGGGCTGTATTCTTCTTACTTCCTGTTAGCCCGGCACGTCACATGGAGCTTCAGCCTATCACCAGCGGAGGCGGGACATCGCTGCGGCCAGTGATAGGCTGAAGCTCCATGTGACGTGCCGGACTAACAGGAAGTAAGAAGAATACAGCCCGGGGACCGAACACCTGTACCGGAGCTCCGGGGGCTCGTTGGCAGGTAAGAGAAAGTGCGTTTTATTTTGCAGCCTGGATAGGATAAAATGAGAAAAGTGCGCACCGGATACTCCTTTAATAGCCAGCCGCGGCGATTGCCGCATGCTGGCTATTAGCGGCGGCCCCCGGCTACTGAAATCAGCCGGGGGTCGCATAGTACGGAGTGGGCACGAGTCGGAGCCCGCTCCATAGCAGTGTCAGATCCGGCCTGCCCGGCTCCACAAATGTGGAACTTTTATCTCCTGATGTCCGGGACAGGACATGCTGTTCCAGGCGTCCGCAGATAAAAATTCCACATCCCTAAAAGAATCGATTCAAAAATATTTTGAATCGATTCTGTATCGGCAAATGAAAAAATCGCGATTATCGCGAGAATCGATTTTTTCTTACATCCCTAGTATGTAATCAAGGATTGTATGTAATAGTCCCCTATGATTTAACCCCTTCCCTGATAAAAGTTTGAATCACCCCCTTTTCCCATGTAAAAAAAAATACAAAAAATAAACATATGTGGTTTTGTCACATGTGTAAAAGTCCGAACTATAAAAATTTTACGTTATTTAAACCGCACGGTCAAAATACCAAAGTCCAGAATTGCGTATATTTGGTCACTTTGTACACCCTAAAAAAATGTATAAAAAGTGATCAAAAAGTCCCATTAAAAAAAATGGTACTGATAAAAACTTCAGATCACAGTGTAAAAAATGACCCCCACACATCCCTGTATACGGAAAAATAATAAAGTTATAGGGGTCTGAAGAAGACAATTTTTTTAACCCCTTCCCGCAGAAAGACTTATATAAACGTCAGGTTATGCAGCTAGTTCGCGCATCCAACTGTTTATAAAAGTCATTCAGTTAACCTGGCGATGCGCGGCATCGCAAGGGTTAACAGGCAAAAGTCCCGCTGATACCGGCGGGAGACAACTTCTGCAATCCCCCCCAGAACCATCTGTGAATGGTCCTGGTCAGCGATCACTGTGATTGGTTCCTGTGGGGGGGTGAAAGTTATCCCTTATGAAAAGGTAAAGTTGGAGTCTATTCCAGCATGTTATTGTAAAAAATTTAATTTTTACACTAACTTGCTGGTGTTGCCCCATACTTTTCATTTTCACAAAAGGTAAAAGGAAAAAAAGACCCCCAAAATATGTAATGCAATTTCTCCTGAGTATGGAAATACCCCATATGTGGGCGTAAAATGCTCTGCGGGCGCACAACAAGGCTCAGGAGTGAGAGCACCATGTACATTTGAGGTGATTTGCACAGGGGTGGCTGATTTTACAGCAGTTCTGACATAAACGCAAAAAAACAACAACAAATTTGACCCCATTTTGGAAACGACACCACTCAAGGAACGTAACAAGGGGTATAGTGAGGCTTAAAGGGGTATTCCAGGCCAAAACTTATTTTTATATATCAACTGGCTCCGGAAAGTTAAACGGATTTGTAAATTACTTCTATTTAAAAATCTTAATCCTTCCAATAGTTATTAGCTTCTGAAGTTGAGTTGTTGTTTTCTGTCTAACTGCTCTTTGATGACTCACGTCCCGGGAGCTGTGCAGTTCCTATGGGGATATTCTCCCATCATGCACAGCTCCTGGGACGTGACATCATCATTGAGCAGTTAGACAGAAAACTTCAGAAGCTAATAACTATTGGAAGGATTAAGATTTTTTTTTAATAGAAGTAATTTACAAATCTGTTTACCTTTCTGGAGCGAGTTGATATATATAAAAAAAAGGTTTTGCCTGGAATACCCCTTTAACAACCCACAGGTGTTTGAAGAATTTTCGTTAAAGTTGGACGTGAAAATGAATTGTTTTCACTAAAGTGCTGGTGTTGTCCCAAATTTTTCATTTTCTCAAGGGGTAAGGAAATGCCCCATATGTGGATATAAAGTGCTCTGCAGGCAAACTACAATGCTCAAATAGAAGGAGCACCATTGGGATTTTGGAGAGAGAATTTGGCTGGAATTGAAGGCCACATGTGTTTACAAAGCCGCCATGGTGCCATAACAATGCCCCCCCCCCACATGTGACCCTATTTTGGAAACTACACCCTTTAAGGAATGTAACAAGGGGTACAGTGAGCATTTACACCCCACAGGTGTCTGACAGATTTTTGGAACAGTGGTCCGTGAAAATGAAAAATTTGGTTTAGAATTTTATCATTTTGAATAATGGGCCAGTTTTTAGTTAGTATTTTTCTGATATTAGATGCCTCAATATTGAAATTCGTGACAAAGTTATATCTAAAGGGGTTGTGAGGCTGTTTGGAACTGGATTTTTTGGAAATAGATGTAACCAAATCAGATTGTTTTTTTATCTTAGGCATATGTGAAGGTGAAAGATAAAAAACAATCTGATTTGGTTACATCTATTTCCAAAAAATCCAGTTCCAATCAGCCTCACAACCCCTTTAGATATAACTTTGTTACGAATTTCAATATTGAGGCATCTAATATCAGAAAAATACTAACTAAAAACTGGCCCATCATTCAAAATGATAAAATTCTAAACCAAATAATTCCCCCAGTTCCTAATGTCACCTACAGACGTTCCAAAAATCTCAGCAATTTATTAGCCCCCAGTAGATTTTCCGATCATCTTACACCACAGAATATCTGTTCCTTTAAACCATATTGTTTCCCTTGTAGAAAAAGTCGCTGCCTTTGTTGCGAATGGATCATCCAAGCTGATACTTTTTCTTCCTTTTTCACACAACAAACATTTAAAATAAAAGATTCACTAAATTGCGACACCACTTTTGCTATCTATCTATTAACCTGTGGTTGCGACCGCCAATACATTGGCCGCACCACACAAACGGTGCGCTCCAGGATGAACAAGCACAGATGGAACATAAAACATGGTTTTTTGTTGCATAGTTTGTCCCGACACTTCACTCTTCATCATCAAAAAAATACAGAAACTTTGAAATTAATTATTCTAGAAACTATCCCCATTCATTTACCTAACAGAATACAAAGATTAAACAATCGTGAATCCTTCTGGATTCACAAACTACATACTTTGCACCCTCAAGGTTTTAATGAATGTATCGATACAGTCAAATAATTTGATAAATTAGGGTTTAAAAATTTTCCATTTTTTCCTATGGATGAATCTCCAAAATATTATACCTTGATTAAAAAAAATTTCTTCGTTCCTTCTGTGCTGTTCACCCTGGAGCGCCCCACTGTGTATTTATTATTCCTTATGTTTTATTATCCAAATTCAGTTTTTGTTCTTCCCTTCCTTTTTGCATATAGAAACCTCTGTATTTTTTATTTAATTATTTAATGTTTGTAAATTTGGATCTCTTTACGAATATTCACACCCTGCGTTTTCGCCGGGTGCTATATTCAATACCGCACTAGCTACTCTAGTTCATCTTTTTCAGTTTTCTCCAAGTAGTGTTCATACATCCCCTTCTGGTCAGTTGCGATTTTGTTTACTGCACTGTTTATTTTTTATTTAATAAGACAGCGATATATAATTAAAAATTTTTTATCCTTTGAATTAATATACATAACACCTTATAGGTCCATATCTCTTTATATCATATACATTTTTTGAAATAATATCCTACTTACGTTGTTGAATGCCGCACCGGTGACTAAGCGATGTGATTCCTTGAGTCGCTTGTGGTGTTATATTCACACCACATGCGATAATTATATTATATTTTATATATATATATATGTTTATAAAATTGCATTGTGCTTTTATATTGTTGTTTTATTATTATTTTTGTGACTTTTGTTTGCCTATTTATATTTATTTATATCTATCTACATATTTTTCATACATTGTCACATTTATATGTGGATATGTAATTCTATGTAACAACTCTTTTAAAAAGTACTCTAATGATTAATCCCTGGAGGTATATATATCTGTTACCAGCCTTCCCTTGCCATGCCTGATGAAGCTGCGCATGCGCAGCGAAACGCGTTGCATCTAATAAATCCATTGATTTTACTTGGCTGCCTGATGGTTCCTCTCTGCGCCAGACAAACTCCTGACTCCCTGGTCATTCGGTTTTGATTTTACTTATACCGTATGGACATACAGAATAAAGAGAAGGTGTCATTGTTACCGAAAAGTGCTGCGTAGAAACGGAAGCCCCCAAATGTTACATAATAGTGGGGTTTTTCAGTTTTTGCCTCACAAATAATAATTTTTTTTTTGTTTCACCGTAGATTTTGTGGTGAAATGATTGATGTCATTACAAAGTAAAATTGGTGGCAAAAAACAACAACAACCTCATATGGGTCTGTAGGTAGAAAACTGAAAGCGTTCAGATTTTTAGAAGGTGAGGAGGAAGAAACAAAAGTAAAAAAAAACCTTAAGTCCTTAAGGGGTTAAAGCATTTTTTTTTATTAAAACATAAGGAAAACTCTACAAGTTGGATGATGATACTGACCTGATGGATAAGTATAACGTCAGTTGTGACATCACGTTATATGGTAGGTGATGAAAAAATCCCAAATTTGCAGAATTGCATTTTATTTCAATTGAATTTTATCACACAATTTTTTTATGTTTCACAGTAAAATTGGTCCCACAAAAAACAAACTCTCATGTGACTCTAGATGGAAAAGTGTAAATAAGGTTAATACTCAATGATATAATCTGTGTTATTCTCTGCAGATTCTTGTAGCAGGAGATCAGAGGAGAATCTTATATCTTCAGATTATAAAGCAGATGATGATATCACACAAGATACATATGAAGAACATTCCATTATCCCAGATACACCCTCAGCCCTTCACAGCCAAGATCTGTCATCTCATCCTTATATACAGGTCCTGTCTTCTCAGTCATCACAGGATGTTCAGCAAAATAAAAGTCACAGAAGGGGTGTTGGACATCAACGAGCTCATACAGGAAAGAAACCATATTCATGCTCAGAATGTGGGAAATCTTTAATTAAGATATCAAGTCTTGTTGAACATCAGAAAATTCACACTGGAGAGAAACCATTTTTATGTTCAAAATGTGGTAAATGTTTTATTCAGAAATCAGTTCTTGTTCAACATCAAAGAACTCACACAGGGGAGAAGCCATTTTCATGTTCACAATGTGGGAACTGCTTTACTAAGAAATCAAATATTGTTAAACATCAAAGAACTCACACAGGAGAGAAGCCATTTTCATGCTCAGAATGTGGGAAATGTTTTACTTGCAAAGGAGATGTTACTCGACATCAAAGAACTCACACAGGAGAGAAGCCATTTTCATGTTCAGAATGTGGGAAATGTTTTACTGAAAAATCTAATCTTCTTAAACATCAGAAAACTCACACAGGAGAGAATGCATTTTCATGCTCAGAATGTGGGAAAAGTTTTACTGAGAAATCACATCTTGTTCAACATCAAAAAACTCACACAGGAGAGAAGCCATTTTCATGCTCAGAGTGTGGGAAATGTTTCACTGACAAATCAGGTCTTGTTAAACATCAAAGAACTCACACAGGGGAGAAGCCATTTTCATGTGCAGAATGTGGGAAATGTTTTACTCAGCAATCACATCTTGTTAAACATAAAATAACTCACACAGGGGAGAAGCCAATTCAGAGCAATAAATGATGCAGATAACACATCTATATATTAACCCTGTACATAGGATATCTGAGGTTTATACATTTATATCATATACTGCATCTCCAAACTTGTTCCCAATTGATAATAAAAGTTTTCTATTAGAACGTAGTCACCGATCCAGCGATGTCATCACTATAGTTTACATGGTAGGAGAAGAGTGTGGTATATGGTTGTGATATTCATTGCTCCTCATGGAGAAGACCCAACAGGCATAATCCATGGGGAGCTGCTACTGGAGACCCAAACACCTCACAGAGAAGGGACTTATTCCAGTGATGAAGAATTCCAGGACGGTCCGGGCTTCACCTGCTGAGACCCTTTTAGAAAGGTTGTGTTATCCCGATCCTAGCTGATCATGTGGCGTCCGATCACTGGACACCTCAGTCTGTGCTCGGCTGTTTCTGCAGCTCCCATAGTGAATGTACCTCCTCCCTACCTGGGGACACTGGGGTCCCTGTTATTGAGATACAGGGGATAGATGACACAACCCCCTCACCACCCCGTGATGTACTTTTATGTCCTGGGCGGGATTACTTTCCTGACTGTCTTGGCAGTGTAACCCTATGTATGCCGCAGTCAGTACTGATTGTAGCATCTATAGGGTTAAACTGTCTTGCGCCCCAGTCATGGCCTCCAGGTCTACCAGGCGCTGTTGTCTATGAGGCCTGACCTCGGTAACACTGACATTTATACTGCGCTGTAGTACACATGTATGGTGGTGTAACCGACCGCAAACTCCCCCCCCCCCCCCATAAAAGGCCTAAAATCCCGAACACCTGCACCACAGAAAAATCTACCTACCTTATTTCAGTAGAAGTAAAAAAGCACTTCACTACAACCTGAAATAAAGTGAAAACACTCACTTGCCTCCGACACTGAGACCGCCAATGAGGGAGAGGAGGAATACCGCACCTCTCTCCTTTTTTCCTTTTCCCCCTCCCACCCCCCATCATCATTCAGTGATGAGCCCCCCTGGGAGGTGGCCCGGCAGGGCAGTGTAGACCCCCCCCCCCCATACTAGTGTCTCTGTCCCCCTATAGATGACCCTGACTGGACCCTATAACAATGATGACCACTGATTCCTGGGTTTGTTGGATTATAGCAGTTCCCATTAGGTTTTAGGGATACGGCAGCCGGATCCAGTGGGAGAATTTAAACACCAGCTGCTGCCATATCTCTGCCGGACCTGTGCCGTACCCCTTTCATGTCAGTGAACTGGACGGGGTCAGATATTGACTCCGGTCGGCTCATTTTTGAACTGTAACAGTTTTTGTTGTCGTACTGAAAACCGCGGTCTGCTGTGGTTCCCGTCTGGCAACAAAAATTGATACGGTTCAAAAATGAGCCGACCTGAGCCCCTATCTTGCTTTGTCCGGCGCATTGAAATGAATGGGGTGCGGCACGGGTCCGGCGTGGTTATGGCAGCAGCTGGTGTTTAAATTATCCAGCTGGATCCGGCTGCTGTATGTAAAAACCATAGTGTGAATGCACCCTTAGTCTCATGGGGGTGCTAGGAAATACCCCTTATGTGAAATGATAACACAGGAATACAATTATAAGTGTCAGGTCACTGCCATTCTGCACCTGCCCAGTTTGCCCATATCCTCGATACTTGGCCATTCTCCTAGATCAGTGTTTCCCAACCAGGGTGCCTCCAGCTGTTGCAAAACTACAACCCCCAGCATGCCCGGACAGCCAAAGGCTGTCCGGGCATGCTGGGAGTTGTAGTTTTGCAGCAGCTGGTGGCTCCCTGGTTGGGAAACACTATCATAGATGATGAAATGTAATAGACTGAACAGCTTACTGCTAAAAACAAATGATGGGGGATATGCTTGGTAGAGTAACCGTCATAGCTATGGGTCATTTGATTTGAATGATAGCCCTTAAATATGACATTTCAGTATTACAGTAGTTATATTTATGTATATAGGAGGCAGTATTATAGTAGAAATTTATACTCACGTAATTTTGCTTTCCTTGAGTCTGAAGGCAGCACAGAAGGGTTAATTAATAGCTTCATCCAGTTCATCCTAGGACCGCCCACCTAAAAGAACAATGAAGAATTAACCAATCCCAGGCCATGCCTGGTTACATACATCCATCAGAACCCATCCACTCCATGTTAATGAATAGACTCAGTTCTGATGCAGAAAAAAATAATATTTAATAGGGAGGGTTTGTATGTGCTGCCTTCAGACTCAAGGAAAGCAAAATTACGTGAGTATAAATTTTTACTTTCCATTTCGTCTTCCAGCAGCACAGAAGGGAGCTGAATGGCAAACAAAGGGGGGGGGATACTTAATTAAATGCAGCATTAAGCACCCCTGTGCTAAAGGCTGGATGCGTGCCCTGGATATCTAGCCTGTAGTTCCTCACGAAGGTCGAACTTGTCCACCACGAAGCTGCATTATAGATCTCCTGGATAGATACTTGCGCTCTTTCCGCCCAGGACGTAGCTGTGGCACGAGTTGAATGAGCTTTGAGGGAGGCTCAACTTCCGCCTTTTTGTAGGCCTCCAGAATAGCGGACTTCAGCCATCTCGTCCGAGATGGCAACTTTTTTTTTATCCTTGGCAACTTTTTTCCCTTTTCTGGCTCCAACAAACTGGATGAACAGGTTTTCATCTACCCGGAACTCCTTCGTCCTGTCCAGGTAACATGACAGAGCCGACGAGACATCCAGATTCTGTAGGAGCCTTTCTTCTTCATCTTGTGGTTCTGGCAGGTACCTAAGTAAAAAGATTTCCTTGTTCACATTTACCTCTGAAGACACTTTGGGTCTAAAGGACGGCACCGTCCGCAGCAAGACTCCCTCTGGCACGAATCGCAGGAGAAGATCCCTAGATGAAAGGGCTTGAATCTCTCCAATCTCTCAAACCTTGTATGACAACCATTTCAGATAAACTTCTTGTAGAGGCTCAAAGGGAGGCATTGTCAGGGCTCTTAGGACGAGAGTGAGATCCCACGTAGAGACTGGAGGACGGATTACTGGTCTTAGTTGTTTCAAGGCTTTGAAGAATCTTGCTATTACCGGATGATTAGCAAATCTTCCATCCATGAAAGAGTTGATCACAGTCATATGGACTCTTAAGGTGTTGGGTCTCAAACCTTTGTTGAAGCCATCCTGCAGGAACTCTAAGATAACTGGCAAGGACACCTCATCCCGACTCTTCTCCTGTCTCCAAGATGTGAACTTTCTCCAAAGCTTGGAGTACAGAGCATTGGTGGATTTTCTCCTTGCCGCTAGAAGAGTGGATATGACTTCTTCTGACAAACCAGTCATCCGGAATTTAGCGCTCTCAAACTCTATGCAGTAAAGTGCAGTTTCTCTGGCCGTGGATGATGAAAGCCTTTCTGGACCAGGAGATCTCTGTGGGGAGGAAACTTGAGGCACCTGCCCCTCGACATCCGCAGAAGTATTGGAAACCATACTCTCCTCGGCCAGTAGGGAGCTATCAGGATGACATCCGGCTTGTCCGTCAGTATCTTCCTGATCACCCGACCTATCATCACTGGAGGGGGAAACAGATAAATGTGGAGACCTTGCTACGAAATTGTGAGGGCATTCAAGATGTCCGGATGATCCTGGTGATTTAGGGAAGCAAATCTGGAAATCTTCAGAATCTCTCGTGTGGCCATCATATGGAAGTCCGGCAGACTCCATCTGTTCACCAGTTGCAGGAAGTAAACAGTATTCAGTGACCACTCGTTGGGGCTCAACCTTGATCGACTCAGACGATCCGCTTGCACATTAAGGACGCCCTTTATGTGCACAGCTGAAATGCTGGGAACAGTCCTCTCTGCCCAGGCCATGATGCGCTTGCACTCTTTCTGTAGGCCTGGACTTCGAGTGCCCCCCTGCTTGTTCAAATAATAAAAACACAGTAGTCTAGTTGTCTGAACCAGCAGGGGTTTCTTCCTCAGCAGAGAGCTGAAGTGTAACAAGGCTAATCTTACCGCCCTCATTTCTCGCAGGTCGGATGACATCCATGATTCTTCTTGGGACCAACACCTCTGCACCCACAGATCTGCTACGTGGGCTCCCCAGCCCAACTTCGAGGCATCTGTTGTAACCAGGATACTGTCTGAAGGTTTCAAGCTGCATCCTGAAGATTTTTCTTGACCAGCCACCATTTGAGACTGTTCCTCGTATGCTGTGATAACCTGAGGGGAGAAGACAAGGATTCGAGACTCTTGTCCCATGCAGACAACACTTCTTCCTATAGGTCTCTCATATGAGCCTTGGCCCAGGGCACTGCTTCTATTGCCGCAGTTAAGAGCTCCAGAGTTCTCATCCCAACACCAATGGACACCTGTGGAGTTTCTATGATTTAAGCCACCTGTGAAGTGAGGATAAGCATCCGGTCTTGAGGCAGGAACAACTTCTGCTGCTGAGAGTCTATTATAAACCCTAGGAATCTCTTCCTGGTTGCTGGTGTCAAGTTGGATTTTTTTAAATTGACCAGGAAACCAACCTCCTGTAACATCCGTAAAGTCGACTGTAGGTGATGTTCCAACTCCTCCGAAGAATCTGCTATCAGGAGCCAGTCGTCCAAGTAGGGCACCAGGTGTATCCCTTGAAGACGAAGAGCCACCACCACTGCTATGGCCACTTTTGTGAACACCCTGGGCGCCGAAGACACCCCAAACGGTAGAGAGTGGAATTGATAGTGTTGTACCCCTTGTTCCATCTTGATAGCCACCCTGAGATATTTCCTTGAAGCAGGGTGAATCGGCACGTGCAGATAAGCATCCATAAGATCTATGGACGCCATGAAAGAACCTTTTTGTATAAGATGGATTGCAGATCTTATAGTCTCTATCTTGAACTTTTCTTTCTTTAGAAATTTTTTGAAAAATCTGAGGTCGATCACCAGCCGAAACTTGTTTTGCGGCTTGGGAACTGGAAAGACCCGTGAGAAGATGCCTTGACCTCTCCCTTCTTGAGGAACTTCTTCCAGAGCCTCTTTTTGAAGGAATTCTCGGATTAACTGAAAAATAACCAGATTTTCCGGACAGTTGAACACAAACCTTTCCCGAGGATGATTAAGAAAAATCAGCTTGTATCCTGCTCTGACATCACTTAAGACCCATTTGTCGGTCGTGATATCTTCCCAAGCAGGCAGGAACCGTAAAAGTCTTGAGCCGACCGTGATCTGACCTCTGGCTTCAGAAATCCGTTTTGGACTGAGAACCCTCCGGCTGTTTTTTCTTTCCTTTGGTCTGCTGACCTCTTCCGAATCTTCTGTCCCTGCTATGGAACGGTCTCCTTCGGAAAGTGCTTCAGACTATGGGCCGAAAGGACCGAAAGGGCTTGCGTCTTAGGTTGAGGGAAGGAAAAACCTTTATTCTCCTGAGCGGATTCCAGGATTTTCTCCAACTGAGGGCCGATTAGGTGCCCTGGCTGAAAAGGAAGAGCACACAAATTTATCTTTGAGGATACATCTCCTGACCATGGCTTTAGCAACACTGCTCTTCTTGCTGCATTGGAACTCTGCAACTGTCTTTAGCGAAGTAACCTGCCGATATAGTTCCTCCCTTGGCGCCCTCTGCTCATTGTCTCGACCTAGCTGACTAAGCCACAATCTCAGAGCTCTGGATACAGGAACTGTTGCAAGCGCTGTCTTACACAGTGCGGCTGAATTCAGATATCCGTTTTTCAGTAGGACATCCATCCTCCTGTCCAGAGAATCTTTGAGAACAGAGGAATCTTCAGACTGTAACAGTGTCTTTTTGGAGAGTTTTGCCACTGTGGCGTCAACTTTACCAGGACTTTCCCACTGCTCTGAATCCGCAGGATCTAGTTTGTAGACTGCTTTGAACCTTGATCCAAGGTCAACTCTTTTTTCTGGCTTTACCCATTCTCTCTCCATGATGGTTTTAAGCATTGGATGGCCCGAAAATGTCCTGTATTTCTTCTTTGGGAAGTAAAACAGGCTGTCCTTGTCTTGTGTTGAAGACTCGCCTTGCTTTACCTTCATAGTGTTTTTTACTGCCTTGATCAACTTGTCTGTCTGTTCTTTCCTGAACAAATAATTGTCTTCAGTGATGGCATCCTCTGAGTCAGATGATGACTCTGAAGTCTCGGATTCCGAGGAGGAGGACTCAGAGACCTGTTGGCTGGAATGTGGCTGACCCCCTCTCCTTTTACGTGCAGGCTCCTGAGTAGCCATATGCTGCTTGAACCAAGAAAAAAATAGCTTCTTTAAGAAAGAAAGACTGATCATCCGCAGGAGAGCAAACAGCACACATATTAGACTGCGACCCATCTAGCAGTACCTGGAGGCAGGAAATGCAGCGTACGGTGATACAATTTTGGCATATATCCCAAAGCATCGTCCGGTAATGGTTGGCTGCACGCTGAGCATGCTCTGTGCTAGGATTTAGATTAGAGACAGTATTATAGTAGTTATATTCTTGTATATAGGAGCAGTATTATAATAGTTATATTCTTGTATATAGGAACAGTAGTATAGTAGGTATATTCTTGTACATAGGAGCAGTATTATAGTAGTTATATTCTTGTACATAGGAGGCAGTATTATAGTAGTTATATCCTTGTATATAGGAGCAGTATTATAGTAGTTATATCCTTGTATATAGGAGCAGTATTATAGTAGTTATATTCTTGTATATAGGGAGCAGTATTATAGTAGTTATATCCTTGTATATAGGGAGCAGTATTATAGTAGTTATATCCTTGTATATAGGAGCAGTATTTTAGTAGTTATATTCTTGTATATATGAGCAGTATTATAGTAGTTATATTCTTGTATATAGGAGCAGTATTATAGTAGTTATATTCTTGTATATAGGAGCAGTATTATAGTAGTTATATTCTTGTATATAGGAGCAGTATTATAGTAGTTATATTCTTGTATATAGGAGCAGTATTATAGTAGTTATATTCTTGTATATAGGAGCAGTATTATAGTAGATATAGGAGCAGTATTATAGTAGTTATATTCTTGTATATAGGAGCAGTATTATAGTAGATATATTCTTGTACATAGGGGCAGTATTATAGTAGTTATATTCTTCTATATAGGAGCAGTATTATAGTAGTTATATTCTTGTATATAGGAGCAGTATTATAGTAGTTATATTCTTCTATATAGGAGCAGTATTATAGTAGATATATTCTTGTATATAGGAGGGAGTATTATAGTAGTTATATTCTTGTATATAGGAGCAGTATTATAGTAGATATATTCTTGTATATAGGAGCAGTATTATAGTAGTTATATTCTTGTATATAGGAGGCAGTATTATAGTAGTTATATTCTTGTATATAGGAGCAGTATTATAGTAGTTATATTCTTGTATATAGGGGGCAGTATTATAGTAGTTATATTCTTGTATATAGGAGCAGTATTATAGTAGTTATATTCTTGTATATAGGAGCAGTATTATAGTAGTTATATTCTTGTATATAGGAGCAGTATTATAGTAGATATATTCTTGTATATAGGAGCAGTATTATAGTAGTTATATTCTTCTATATAGGAGGCAGTATTATAGTAGTTATATTCTTGTATATAGGGGCAGTATTATAGTAGTTATATTCTTGTATATAGGAGCAGTATTATAGTAGTTATATTCTTGTATATATAGGGAGCAGTATTATAGTAGTTATATTCTTGTATATAGGAGCAGTATTATAGTAGTTATATTCTTGTATATGGGGGAAGTATTATAGTAGTTATATTCTTGTATATAGGGGCAGTATTATAGTAGTTATATATAGGAGCAGTATTATAGTAGTTATATTCTTGTATATAGGAGCAGTATTATAGTAGTTATATTCTTGTATATAGGAGCAGTATTATAGTAGTTATATTCTTCTATATAGGAGCAGTATTATAGTAGTTATATATAATTCCACGAAGTAGAAGGAAAAAGCCGAAACTGCACTCACCCACTGTCAAAATTCACAAACCGGAGAAAGTTTATTTTCAGATGATATTAGGAGATCCAGCAGGTGTGGGACGTGGAGGGGAGAAGGAGTCTTGCAACTAGTTTCGCGCCGGCCGGCGCTTTCTCTGAGCTGGTGTAAAATAGCCATTTCAAGAGGGAATTGTAATGGATTCAATATCAATAATCATATATATAATTGGGATAAAATGACTATTTCACATTTTGCTAATATTTGCTCATTTGAAACAGATGGCATCAGCCTTTCTTCCCGTGGAGTCTGACAATCAAGACTGAACTTTTATTATTACCAATATTAATGTTGTAGAGAGATAGTGATGTCTGTACCAGGATCCGTATCCTGGACAACACCTGATAATGTCCGACTAATAAAGTATTTGTGTCAGGTGACCATCTGGAGGGAAAGAGGAGCAAGATTATGATTAAGGCTTAGGAGAAAAACAAGTCTATAAAACAAAACCACACGCACGTACACACACGTCACGGATAATGATGGATAATGTGGGTGGTAATTTATGTTAATTCTGGAGGCTATATAACCTGTGAACTCTGCCGTAATAAACACCAGAGAATTGCGTAAAGGGGTATTCCAGGCCAAAACTTTTTTTTAATATATCAACTGGCTCCGGAAAGTTAAACAGATTTGTAAATTACTTCTATTAAAAAATCTTAATCCTTCCAATAGTTATTAGCTTCTGAAGTTGAGTTGTTGTTTTCTGTCTAAATGCTCTCTGATGATGTCCCGGGAGCTGTGCAGTTCCTATGGGGATATTCTCCCATCATGCACAGCTCCCGGGACGTGACATCATCAATGAGCAGTTAGACAGAAAACTTCAGAAGCTAATAACTATTGGAAGGATTAAGATTTTTTAATAGAAGTAAGTTACAAATCTGTTTAACTTTCCGGAGCCAGTTGATATATAAAAAAAAAAGGTTTTGCCTGGAATAACCCTTTAACCTGAACAGAGCGTCAGTGTCTGTCACTTCACTCCGATGCATCAAACTTTACTTAGATAATCAATCTGGACGGGAACAGATATGCACTGAGTATCTGAAGAAGTCATTCCACTTCACTGGGACTAAGTTATACAACAGCTGGAGGCACACTACTACAACTCCCAGCATGCCTTTTGGCTGTCCGTGCATGCTGGGGGTTGTAGTTATGCAACTGCTGGAGGCACACTTTTTCATAGAAAAACTAACTATAACCCCCCCAGCTTGCACAAACTACCAAAGTGCATGCTGGTAGATGTAGTTGTGCTGTCTGCTGTTGCATAACAACTCCCAGCATGCCCTTTTGTGCATGCTGGGAGTTGTTGCTAAGCAACAGCAGGAGGCAGCCTAACCTCCTACTGCTGCTTCACATCAGTCCACGGGGAAGGAGGGGGGTGGAGGCTTCACCTTCATGAATGAGGCGGGGGGGGGGGGGGCAGGGGTCAGCCACAGTGACTGGGAGCGGTCGGCGGGGGGGTATGTGAGAGCAAGAGCTGAGCTGCGTGATTGACAGGCAGGGAGCAGCAGTCACGTGTCCTGGCTGCAGCCTGAGATTTCGAACTCATGCCAGGCCAGCATGAGTCTGAAATCAATAAGAGACTAGCGGACGGGACATGTAGGGAGACCCCTAGTGGTGGGTTTTCAAAAATGAAAAGAAACATGGTAATTATAATTTTTTTCTTTTTTAATAACATACATTTTGGAACTTGTTAGAAATAGCTTACTTTACAACACATAAAAACTTTTTTTTTCCATTACATTTTTAATATAAATATTACAAAACAGATTTGGAGAGGCT